>NC_136485.1:83517598-83565098 GCF_053919585.1 Euprymna scolopes
TTAGCCACCGAAACTGTGTCATCACCTCTGGTTAGCGGCTGATGAGGGAAAAGTAAAAGCACATGTGGTCACATGTTGTATGTAGAATATCAGGGTCACGTGGTGGCTCATTACGAATTAGGTGAACGGACAGTTTTTTTTATTTTTTTATTTCGTATATGCTTTAATACATAATTAAAATTTAAAATGTAATACATAATTAAAAATATAAATTGTTTATGTTTCAATATAATGCTTCAAGGATGTGTCATCTATTAATATCATGTTTGCTTGTCAAGACCCTAGTATTCTCAACAATGATTTTTCGCAGTTCAGAATGATGGCAGCTATCTTTTCCCAAATGCTGCGATATTGAATTAGAATCGCAGAGGTGTAGAGCTAGTCTTCGCGATAACGTGTTTGTAGTATAGCCTATGTAGTTAGTAGTATTATAGATACACTCTCCTAATGGGCAGTTAAATTGGTATACTACATCGGTTTCTTGTTTCCTCGATATAGATTATCTCATTGTATTCGCATTATAATAAACTATAGTGACACACGAAAAAGTTAAACTGTTTCGTCAGGAAACTTTTCCTGGTGTAGCACTATAAGGAAAATAAAAGTCCAATACTGACTTAGATATCAACACTAAACTAAAATTCAAATTACCATATAAATACCTTGCTGTAAAGAAAGGTTTAGACTTTCTGATCTATGAGTATGTAATAACACCAATAGTTGGCAAGTAAAAAGTTAGTCATAAACGCTAATAGTTTGCAATTAAAAAGAAAACAAACATTTCATGGCAGCAGGACAATTGATTAAAATTTAAGGAAAACATTTTTTTTCATTAAAAAATCTTCATTGGATAAAGTTCTAGGATTTAAAATAAAAAAAACATTACAGTTACTCTTTTTATTCCTTGAGAGTTCTACAAAATACTTTTGCATTTAGAATAATCTTTTACTAAAATTCCAAGGAATTTCTTTTTAATTCTCGGCATTTGGAAAGCAAAGTATCTATTTTCTTTTAAACAAAATTGCAAAGTATACAAAACACAAGACTTACCTTTATTCGTCTGTTTTTAATGATACACATTTTAAATAGAAATTCCAATCATTAAACTTGCACATAAAATGGGAATGTAAATTGAAGGAAATGATATTTCCTTCAATTTAGGAATCTTTATAAATCTAAAGATAGCACATTTCTTCAGCATTTGAACTTTTTTTGTTGATGCCCAGTTTAATACATTATTGACCAATTTTCAAATTATCTATAAAAATGTAATATAAAAACCTTAAAGTTTTCTACGACCTTTTAAAGTCTGTATTTAGTGATGGGGAAAATCTACTGCATTTCCAAACATTTATAGATTGAAATAAAAGCAAGAAGACATTTTCTGTGGTGAATTTTATTACTTATTAATATTTGAAAAATATATATTCATTGAGTAAAAAATCTTTTATATTCATGATGACATTGGAATTTCAAGGTAAGCTTATCATTTCATAAAAAAATCATATTAAAAATGTTCATTTTACGTTATTTACTTGTTTCACTTTTAGATATCAATATTCTAGATTATGCTTAGCAAGCATCTAAAAAAGAGATAGAAAATAAATATTCATTGCGTAGAATTGAAATACTATTTTATTTCAAGGAAAGATAAGATTCTTAGTTTGTAATTAAAAGTTAGCGAAATTTTTAATTGATAATAGTTCAAATATTCAATTGGTGTCTTAAGTATACAATGTTGGTTGCGTTTCAAAGATTCATTTGATATATTACAACTGATATTCGAATAAAAAGCTTATTTACTCTACATAGAATAGGGATGAAAATATATATTTGAAAAAAATCATAACATTTTAGTTTTCTTATACTTGAAAATTATTATATTGTAAAAAAAATACTTCGATTTGGTTACATTGCTTATCCCATTGAGGGAAATTCAATTTGAAATGGACAACCTACTTTAGTCATAGAGATTATTAATGAAATCTGGATTTGAATGTTTTTCATTATACTTTCAGAATCATTTATGGATTAAATATACAAGACCTTGAAACACATAACAGAGTATTTTTTTATGAAAATACATTGGAATAGAAACTTCAGATAACTGCTATTCGATTTATTATATTTTCTTACTAGAATAGCTTGTCTTTTTTCAGTTTTAACAACTATTCTTTTTACTACCCGAAGCTTAATCTTAATCATACTACTTTTCATGCTCGTATTTTTCAATGTAATACATGACCTTTCCAGGCTTTGCATTAACAATAATATTTTCTATTCCGTGTTCAATATCATATACATTGTCAACAAGTCAAAAGGAATTATTACCAACTTCTTAAGTTGACTAAAAAAATCAAATAAAAGAATTATGTAAATAAACGGAAAGAACCTGCAAAAAGAGAGAAACAGAATTAATGGGCGGCTTTGTAAGCGAAATAATCTCATCCCTAGTACGGCAAAGGGCATGAATTTTGTTAATTATTTCTATATAACCTACACCAAATGGCATTTGAGTGATTTATGAAGGTGTCGACGATGAAAAAGTTACTATGGTAACCAACAACCAATCAGAAGATATCGTCTCTAACACTTTAATATTGAGAAAGGTGCTATTGTAATCAACATCCAATCAGAGAAAACCGTCTCTCGCGGTATTTGCTTATTCCGACGATTTTTGAACACAAATAATTTTATTATAACTTTTTCTGTAATGAACGAAAACTGAAAGTTTTTATTTCAAAATTTAGCTAAGAAAGGGACCTATGAACTCTAAAAATTGTGTGAAATTTAATGGCAAAATGAGTGAGCAGTGAAGCATTTAAACAGGTCTAATTGAGTAAAACTTATACTTAACCATATATTTAATCACCCTTATGTTTAAATTGTAAAGAAGGAAGAAAATACTAATAGAATAATAATTCGAATGGGCCAACCCTTTTAAAAAACGAACAATGAACCACGATTAGTTAGTCAGTAATACAAGATACTACTTTGGTAAATAAGCCCATTTAATGACACACACTACATGCATTTTAACCCGACGATTTCTTTCGGAAATAAAACGGGAATACCTTTGTGTTACTTTATTATAATTTCTATATTTTAATATCGAACGATATACACACACACACACACACACACACACACATATATATATATATATATATATATATATATATATATATATATATATATATATAACAATTAAAATATTATACGTAATTGGCTATGCAAATTAATTGCATTTAAAATGATTTCGTATAAGGACGATGATTTCAATAATTTCATTTGAATAATTGGCTGGAAAATTCTGTGGCTGATTGCATATTTCATTAAAGTTTCATTTTGTATGAGTTGATAAATATTTTTTATACTTATATGATCAGTTTTGTGCATGTGTAAACTAGAAGTAACAATTTTACATTAAAATATTATATATATATATATATATATATATATTTGTTTACTATTTTTGAGAAAATAATTCCAACAAAGTGTTCGATAATAAAGAAAAAAATTCAATATAAGAGCTTAATATTCATTTATTTAAAACTGTACAGAAGGTCAGAACAAACATTAGTACCGAAACCGACGGTACTAATGTTTTTCTGACCTTCTGTACAATTTTAAATTATATATATATATATATATATATATATATATGTGGGTGTGTGTGTGCGGGTGTGTATATATATATATATATATATATATATATATATATATATATATATATATATATACACACCCATATATAAAAATATAACACGGAAATTACATAATTACCACATTGAGCTCTCATACCCGGATTTCCTATTGAATTATTCCATTATAACACTATATACACACACACACACACACACATATATATATATACACATATATATATATATATATATATATATATATATATATATATATCTATATCGTCAGCCGGGTGAAATATCGACACATACCATTATATTTGAATATCATATATCTTAAATGCCTGACCCTGAATGCACTGCAAGTTTACCGTGACTTTATATGCAAAATAACATAATATCATAAGCGCAAAAATATATTCACGCTATAGCTAACCTACACTTTTTTACGAAGTACGGTGCAACTCACCAAGGTTACGTTATCTCAGGTAACAGCATGAAGTTGGATTACTAGACTAGATGGATTCTTGTCTTGGAATACAATAAGATGAAGTAACCACAGTTATGGCGTACTATAACGTAAAAACATAAAAATATATTAGTTATGTTAAATTAAATGTGAACACTTTTAGCCAGAAAAAGGTGTTTAATCTTTACTGAATCTTTGTTGATTTAATTGATAGGTTAACACACAAATGTATTTTTAAAATTTTCCCATAAAGTCTAAATATTTAAATAATAACCTTTTACTACAGGATGGTCCGTACACCGTTAAGTTCTGAAAAATATAATACTAGTGTAGGAAAGTGATTTTTTAAATATATTTACGTGATGTATATGTAAGTCTTAAATGTAATGTGGCTGTTATTGGCGTTTTCAATTGTATATCAACGATATTGAATATTATAGTTTGAGATTAATTAACTATATATAAATTTGATATGTTAAACTTCGTGAAATACAGATATCCAGAGAGTTTCAAGGAGTATTTATTTCTCAAGTGATAAGTAGTTTCTTAGAGAAGAAATAACATCTACTATTCTTCCTTTGATAGGTATGTGAGGGTGTATATGTGACACAGTGAGTTTAGATAGTGTATTTACTTATGAACTTGTGCACATGCGAGTTTGCTGAGCGATGCGTTGTTATATTATCGGTGGAGTGCATAACGAGTGTATGTATATGTGTTAAATGGCCATATTGTCTAACTCGGCTGCATCTCCTCGAGTGCCTCTCGCTTTAATATCTCTTTGACTAAACTCGACGTGTACACAGCGTGCCAGAATTATATGCAAATGGATATTTTTGTTCTAACTCCGATAGTTTTCAACAGAAATTCGCAATACTTCGCACGTTATACGGCAACAGTAACGCATGTGCAGATATAAAATTTTAAGCTGATCTGCGCAATACGATAGCCATTGCAGTTTTTTCAGCGTGCCAACATTATATGCAAGATGGGAGTTAAAGGTGCTTTAAGTTAAGCTGAGAAGTCTTAAATTGCTCAAAGGATCCATAATAAAATTTGCACAGTATAAATTGCCAAAGAATTACACCGTGATCATCGTACAATCAGAAAGTATTGTACTAACCCTCAACTTAGCAACGGACGTTCTGACAAAGAGAAAATTCGTAAGAAATCATATCTGTCACGTCGAACAATAAGCAAGATCAAGAGAGAAATTCGCTGTAACCAACTTGAAACTAGCAAACAAGTTTTTGAAAAAGCTGGCTTTATAACGTGCCCAAATCAGCTACTTGCTATCAATTGAAGGATATCCACAAGAAAAAGAGGATGTAGTGGGCCAGAGATCAAGAGATGGAGGTGAATTTTCAAACAGTTTTGTTCACCGATGAGTGTCGAGCGACCCTTGATGGATCAGATAGGTGGCGGGGAGGATGGTACCATAATGATGGTCTACGTCCCTAAAGGATCAGGCCTCAACAATGAGGTGGTGGTGTGATGTTCTGGCCTGCAATCATTGGCAATGAGCTGGTAGGACAATTCAAATTCGTAGATGGAGTGAAAATTCCTGCCAAACTCTACATTGACTTCATTAAGAAACACTTGGAACCCTGGCACAAGAAGAATTTGGCATCCTGGGGGAAAATGGTATCCATGCATAATAATGCACCGTCTCACTCTGCAAGCATAGCCACTGTATATTTGGATATATTTTTTGCCAGACATGGGAAAATAATGCAATGGCCAGCTTGTTCTCCAGATTTAAATCCCATCGAAAATCTGTGAAGCATCTTGAAACAAAATATTTACTCCGGAGGAAGGCAGTACAAATCCAAAGATGTCTCTGAAATGCTATCCTTACTGCTGCCAAACACATTTCATCAGATGAAATCGAAAGTTTGACATCTTCAATGGACCAAAGTCTTTTTGCTTTTGTCAATAAAAATGGCAATTAGTTAAGATATTGATTGTACTATGAAACCATATTGAAGTTGTTTGTTCTTTATTATTGTTGTTCACAATTCACAAATTCCTAGAATAATCAATGGTTCGATGAGCTTTTAGCATTTCACCATATTTTAGCATTGGTTTGCATATAAAGTTGGCAAGCTAAAAAAAAAATGTAAATTACCAAAATGGCTGCCAATTGTTTATTGCTATGCAGATTCGCTCAAAATTTTAGCTATGCGCTTGTGTTAATGTTGCCATATAACGTGCTAAATTTAACAACTATACGAGTTAGAACAAAAATATCGATTTGCATATAATACTGGCACGAAGTGTATAGTAAAATTATTTGTCTTTCTAAATACGTCATCAACACACGTAGCGCTAAAATGGTAATGCCTAATGTCTGTAACTTATTTCATTTGTTATTATTTTTGTCAGGTAACATTCCTACATGTTACTTTAGCTAAATTTTCAATTTCATATTATTATTTATCCAAACTAAATTTCTTAATTGTTTCTTACATTCCGTTCTAACTAGTAAACATTCATGGTACATATCTAGATTACGAAAAAAAAACAATCAGAATAATAATCATATACTTTACTTACCGGAATTTTCCTTGGCCAACAGGGCAACGGCGTCTGGAAGTTGTAATTTATATGCCATGGAAGAATATGCTCGTTTCTTGTTTGTTTGTTTTTACGTTTGATTTTGGTGCTTTTGTCGCAATTTAAAGAAGCAATGGAATATTATGCTGAACTCTCATCTGTTGTTTTGGGAACAAAAAGAAATGTAAAAATACCTTCATTTTTAGGTTGTGAGCATTAATTTTCTAAAAGAATCTGCGCTGTTTATTAGTCGAGCAAGTAACTACTCAATAACCAATATGTTAATTGCAGACTACTATTGAGTAAGAAAGCCGAAGGTACCACTTGAAAAAACGAATTTTTAATTTTCTTGCCAAATATTTAATGAATTCCTTTGGAATATTAATAATAATAATCTCCATGTTCGTTTGTTTCATTTCAGATATTATGTTATATAATTTGAAATAATATCGATTTAAAAAAAATCCTTTTTACAAAATCCGTTCTTAAAGGTTTTCCAACCGAGCGACTATTTATACTACCATACCATAATGTTTTTAACTAGCTGTACCCTGACACACGTTGCTTTGGCTAAATATAGTGTAATGGAAAAATCTTATAAAAACAGGAAAATGCATGTTTCTTATATTGTTAATACAGCAATCCACTTCAAAAGTTAAAAAAAATACGAGAATGAAAAACAAAACAAAACAAAAAAAAAGGTACACTTGCAGAATCTGACCCGGATCCTTAGGAGTTTTCATCAATCATGGCTTGGCTCCTTGCTGAAATGTTGGAATGGTTAATCGATTTTTTGTGTTTTTGTAATCAAAAATGTAAGTTTCAATTAATATTTTGTAAGGGGGGTTACTATACACAGATTCGAAAAGTTGTCCAAAAACAAATAAATGTAAGCAAAGGTAAGGTAAAGTAAGTTACGTTTCTACATAACTAGATAATTTGTTAGTGTTTTTATTTGATTTAAAATGTTTAATCAGCTCTGAAAAGCACACCTTGTTTATCAATGTATTTGAAAAAGACAAATGGTCGTGGAATCTGTTAATTTTGGGAAAACAAGTAAAAAAAGTAAAAAAAAAAAAACTACGCATATCAGTGTAAGAAACCCACGAAATATATGTGACCGTGATATAGGCTGACATATTTGTTGGGTTTCTGACAGTATATTGTATAGTTATTTTTTAGTTTTAACCAATTTTCCAAAACAACGTAATGAACAGTGTCCGCGACCATATGTATTTTTCAAATACACCGATAAACACTGTTTACATTAAATCAAACACATATCCGAAAAAGTTGTCGAAAATTAAATATATAACAAATTACTCTAATCTAAGGCAAGATAAGTTACTTTTCTACCTAACTGGAGAAGCCACTTTGGTAGAAAAGTAACTGATCTTGCCTTTGATTATATTTTTTGTACATTTGTGTTTTGGTAATTTTTTGGAATCTATGTGTACAGTAATATAAACCAAATAAAAACACTAAAAATGTCCAGTTAGGTAGAAAAGTAACTTATTTGATTTTGAGGTACACCTACACAATTTGTTTTAAAAATACTACTTTTAAACGTTTTCGACGATGCTGAATAAAGTAGTTTCGAGATATAAAGATCTGTGCTATGCAGAATAATTCACTAAATAACGGGTACCCACCCATGTTAAAAATTATGGAGGTGGATCTAAAGTAAAAATGTACCTCATGTTTTTTTTTTAATTACTACTCTCCAAGATTTACGACGATGCTGAATAAGAAAAGCTTATTTACAGTCTTCAGAGGCAAGTAGTTTTCCAGATACAATGGCCTGTGCTATGCACTATAATTCACTGGCGTCCATGAATAAACAACCAAACTTCCAAATATGAAGAAAGGCTTTTGGAATAAAAACCGACAATATCCCCATGTGTAGAACGGCGTTAGGAATAAACGCCCTCAATATTCCCATGTCCAGAATTGCTTTCAGAATAAATACTCCTAACCCCCCCATGTAAAAAACGGGTTTTTGAACAAATACCCCGATCCTCCCCATGTCCAAAACGGCTTTAAAAATAAACAACGCCTACCCATCCATAGTAAAAATTGTGTATGTGGAGCTTAAGTACAAATTTACTTTTTTAAAAATAAATTGTTAGTTTAAATCACAACGCTAACGTGCACCTCGGTTTGAATCAAGGAAAAACATTCATAATCTCTAATATAAAAACCACTTGTGAAAAGAAAGCGTACGTTCCAGTTTTTATGAGGTAAGTTTTATGAAAAAAAAAGAAAAGACAAGAACATGTTCTTACTTATGCTTTAAAGCACAACGGTATTGTGTAGCACGGTTTTAATAAAGAAAAAGCATTCATAAAAACAACACGGTGTTGAAATAAGTTGTATCGAAGAAAAAACACTGTTCTAAGTTATTACTTAAATGTAACATTTTGTGTTTTACGTTTTTAACGATTGTTAAAAAAACTTTATTTTCATACGCACCTGTAGTCAGAATCGGTAATTGTCGTCATTTCCAAATGGTATAATTTTATCGTAATGTGTATAGTAATACGGTAACGACAACCACACGTAAAATATAGGGAAGGTATTTTGTTAAACTAATCGATTAAACAGATAACGAAATATTGTAAATCGGAAGTGATCAATCGTGGTGCAAAAGCGGAGAAAACATGGCATTAATAACACTTTGTCCGTTAAGTGGTGGCGGGCGAAGGAGGAATTTATTAGAGAGAAAAGATTTTACAACTTTAATTGATTGTAAGCGATGGGTGCCGTGAACTCTCACCAGAAAAAAATATCGGGATCTATGATTATCGAGGAAGTGGAGATGTAATAGGCCTATAACAACCCCTCAGATTATGTGCTGCAGTTTATGCACATTACATTTGCATGTCATGTCTTGATTTTTAATCCTATTAAGGTCAAAATCGGAGGGGAAAATTAGTTCATTTTAAAGAAGAAGAAGAAGAAGAAGAAGAAGAGAAAAGAAAGAAGAAGAAGAAGAGAATAGAAAAACAGAAGAAAAAGAAGAGGAAAACAGAAGATAGATAGATAGATAGAAGAAGAAGATAGTTAGAATGGATAGAAGATAAAAGAAGAAGAAAAAGAAAGACGAAGATAGATAGGAGAAGAGAAATAGAAAGATAGAATAGAATAGAAGAAAGATAGAATAGAAGATAGAGGATAGAAAGAAAAGAGGAATAGAGAAGAAGAAGAAGAAGAAGAAGAAGAAAGAGAAGAAGAGAAGATAACTGTCCGTTAAAACTTTTCCTACTACGATTCTTTATTGCTAACAGCGTCAGACTGACTGCTTGCTAGAATTAAAGAGAGAAAGAAAGAGAGAGAAAAGAGAGGGAGGTGAGCGAGGAAATAAGGCAAGGTGCTTATATATACTCTCTCTCTTACTCTCTCTCTCTATATATATATAATATATCTTTCTATATATAATCGCTCTGTATATATAATCCCTCTCTCTCACTCACTCTCTCTCTCTCTCTCTCTCTCTCTCTCTATATATATATATATATATATATATTACTCGAGGAAGTAACTGACCGACAAAGGAAATAATAACTATCCTGTAAAACTATAACTACTACTCTTTATTTCTAACGGCGTCACACTAACTGCCAGCCAGAATTGAACAGAGAAAGAGGAAAAGAAAGAAAGCAAGAGAGATTGATAGAGAAAGAGAGAGAGAGGTGAGCGAGGAAACTGCAAACTTGTGGGTAAGGAAGGTTGGAGTTGAATCTACCTTAGATTTTTAGGCGGAGGAGGAGGGTCGCTATTCATATGGTATTTATTTATTTATTATTTTTTCACGGTAAAATTTTATTTATTATTTTTTCACGGTAAATGTCTACCGATCAATACAATTTGGTTATTTAAAGATTTTCCGGGTCGTTGACAAACCCGTCGCAAAATTACTTACATTTTTTCATTGAAATTTTTCAGGAAAACTTTTTTGCTTATTTGTTTCTCCTTTTTTTTAAAAAAAAGGAAGCCCTTAACTTTGGGGTTAGTTTTCGAAAATTTATTTTCCTAAAAATGTGTAATTAAATATCAAAAATGACTAGAAAATTTTTTGTTGGGAGGGGGTATCAGAGTTTTTTTTAGAATTTTTGGTAAATGCATACTTTAAACATTTAAATAACAAAATTGTATTGATAGGTAGTCTGTTGTAGTCAAAGTAAATATTTACCAAACTTTAACTACAAGAGAACACCGACCAATAAGATTTGTTTTTTTTAATAGATTTCCCGAGTCGCTGACAACGAATATGATACTCAAACTTGTCGCAAATTACCGTTTGCATAGTATTAACTACTGGACCATGACCCAATTTTGCGCCATATCACCGTATTCATTAACGCTACGCGTGAGCAGTCCTTATTGAAATGCACGTGTGTTTTAAAAACGTTATTGTTATTTCAAATGTCTACTAAAATTTCTTCCGCGATGTGACAAGTTACTTTACTACACGCAGGCCCGGGCGAACGCATCATGCAAGAATAGGATATACGAAGGCGGTGATATGGCATAAAATAGTGAGAGGGTTCAGAGGTTAATACCATACAAACTGTAAATTTGCAATGGGTTTGAATATTAGATTCGTTGTCAGCGACCACGAAAATTAAAAAAAAAACAAATTTAATTGGTAAACATTTACCATTTTTTTTAGAACTTTGCAATAAATAATAAAACCAAACGAAATAAAAATTTTAGAAAACCAATGTGTTCCCAAAAAGACGTCTGTTCGTGAATATGTTTGCTACACATTAAATGAAACATAAATCTACTGTAAGTGTATTGAATAAGTAAGAGGCGGTATGTAGGCAGGGTATTTCTAAATGATCTCTAGAACTTTGAAGAATATTATTGGCTGGCGCCATTCATCATAATACCGCATTAGCACTGTGGAATTAAACATACTTACAATTAAACCATACATTAACTCCTCTCTGTCTCTGTCTCTGTCTCTCTCTCTCATCCTGTTGCAAATTTAATTGCTTCCACTGCATGAATTCCTACCTATCCCCTCTTCCATTTATAATGAAAGCACATCAATGTCCTTTTTAATCACTTCAAGGATTTTAACTTCCAGCAGTAAATATATAACCTACTAAATAATCAATTAACATTAATTACCCATGTGGAGTCGCAGAAATACCTGGTTTAGGACCAAGGCGCGGGGCAAACGCTCTTGGTGCTGATAGACCCGTAGATCTTCCCGGGTAATCCGTTTAGGAAAAGGAAAACTCTGAAGCTAAACCTAGGGGAGGGATGCTCTTCAGAGCTGGTGACAAATAAATTATCGGTCCACAAACCTAAACTGCTTAGGAGGAGATCGGTTCTGTCTCTCGCCCGGCTTTCATACTCATTCTTTGTCTATTAGCCAGGCGTAGAAGCGCTATCAGAGGGACTCGACAGAATCTCCCACTGGTCGACTTGTTTCCTGAATAGGGCAACATCTTATCCTTCTAAACTGGACATTGGGATGCTTCAGTATCATATATGACGGTACAATTGGACTGGGCTGACTTTTGTCTGATGGGTTGTGGGTATCGGATTGACAGTTCCTGACTGCTCTTTCCGACTCATAGTACAAGTGACCTAACTCTTTAGTAGTGCTTAGAGAGGCTGTTCCATACACAGTTGTACAATATCGGCATGTTTATAGTGCAATGTCGCACATGGAAAGGGACCCTGCACACATCCTCGCTGGGCTTTCCTGAGACCACAATCCTGTAGGTAAAAACAGCTGATGGTCAACTTGCCTTGCATGTCTGATATTCTGTACAACCATTCGTCCAGCACCTCTCACTCGCCCTAACTAAAACTTTTAAATTAAATTAAATAAAATAGAATGACAGCCCAATAAAAAATTATGCTTAAACCAGGAGCCCCCCCCCCAAAAAAAAAAAACAACAAAAAAATCAACCAGCCTCCTTCCCGGAGGCTTGCATTCACGAATACCCGTGGGATTTGAACTAACTTAGATGACGTTAAATCATGTATCCTAGTAAACACCCAATATATCTTAGCATTAAGTGAAACTAACCTACACTCCTCCATTCCCTTTAACCATTTTAACATGTCTGGTTATCTCCCACTCTGCACGGACTTGAAGTTTATATAAGTAACACTCTCTCCCTGACTATAGAAATAAACTAGAATCAGACGACCATGCCTTTATGTACTTCAGGCTAAACATGCCACATACTATTAGCTACTCGTATTTTCTCTACCGTTCTCCCTCGACCCAAGACTATACCCTAATAAACAAAGTCTCTGACAGCATAGATATAGCACTCTCCCTCGATACTATCGCACAAGTACATGTATTTGGTGACTTTAATGCCCATCAAAGTAACTGGCATGGGTTGTTCACTCACACTGACGTAGCTGGTAGCACAACACAGATTCTCCATATCTACTTCCCTATCACAGACGGTTACATTTCCAACACGTTTCCAAACCAGCAAGATCAACATGCCTCATTTCTAGATCTATTTCTGGTCATAGCTCCGATGATTGTACAACGAATACCCACACCCCACTCTGGAATGCTAATCATGCTGTGATAATCGCCCTAAATTCTCGACCGAAAACTGAGGATCCGCTGCTCAAAACAACGAGGCATTACAAAACGGCTGACTAGGATGCCATCAGAGTTCTCATCAGAGATGCCCTATGAACAAATATCTTTTCTCTTCCAGCTGAACAGTGCGCAAATGAAACCACTGAATGGTTCACAACAGCAATTGAAGCACATGTTCCCACGCGGAAATACTATAACTATGGTTTACTTCTTGTGCAGCTGTCATTACGCAAAGGCCGCATGCATACCGCAGATTCATCCGACATAAGTCCAGTTCAAACAGACATGAGTTCATAGAAGCTAGAAGTAATTGTAAGAGAGAAATAGCGACAACTAAGACAGAATACACTGAAACAACCAGAAAACGCATCGAAGCAAAGACATTAGGAACCCTTGATTTTTGAAAAAATTACAACATTGTAGTAAATAATGGGCCGTCAACAATTCCCCAACTATCAAACAATAATGATGTTTGTGTACAACAATCGAGAAGACTAACTTACTTGCTCGGCGGTTGTCCCTACCTTCACATTGGTCTAGGCACACTATTCCGCCCTGACTTTCCTTTGCAGACAGACGCCACACGAGATGATTTGAAAATCACCCCTTCTCAAGTACAAGGTAGCATAACCAACCTAGAAACATCAAAAGCATGTAGACCCGATCTCATCCTGGTTGTGCTATTAAAAAAATGCTCCCCTGAGGTTGCTTGAGTTCTCTCCAAACTTTACAACAAATGCCTCAACGAATCTTACTTTTCTGACTGCTGGAAAACCGCTTCTGTTGTACTAGATTTCCAGAATTCTGGCGAAAGAACTGACCCATTACATTATCACCCCATTAGCTTCTCCTGCTTTCGCCAAACTATTTGAGTCCTTAATTAATCAAGCTCTAGTCCATCACCTAACAGCTGCTAAACTTCTGACCGACAATCGATATGGATTTAGGCAAGCCCGTTCCACAGCAGATGTCATAACTGTAGTCTCTGAACATATATACAGTTCGCTGGACAAAACCAGGGAGTGTAGAGCGGTAGCCCTCGATATATCATAGGTTTTTGACAGGTATGGCACGATCGTTTTTAAGGAAAATTAGATCATATGGTATCACTGGAAGAATACATAATGTAAGTTAATCCTTCTTAAGTAAGAGAAAAATCCAAGTTGTCCTTGACGGTCGTATATCCAAACAATATGATATGAATGCAGGAGTACCTCAGGGGTATATCCTTAGACCTTTATTATTCTTGATATTCATAAATGACCGCCCTGCTAATTTTTTTTCTGAGATAGGTATATTTGCTGATGACACCACACTCTATAGCAGGCATGATGAGAAAACAAATGAACACATATCTAAGGAAATGGCAAAAACACTACAGGATGGCCTCCAATCTGTAGTGGACTAGGGACAAAAATGGAGGGTCACATTCAATTCTGCCAAGACTAAGTTTTCCCTTCAATAATTGCAATAAAACTTCTCTGCCACTAATAGCAATGGCCAAGAACACATTATCTGAAAGTATTTCCTTTAATCTCCGTGGACTAACGTTTACAGGGAACATGAACTGGAATAAATATATTGAGAGCTTTGCCAAGTCTGCTGGGAAGGAGATGGGCTCGCTCTATTGCGCTATAAAACTACTTACGCCTAATAGTATCCAATACCTCTATAAGGCTACCATTCACCCATGTATGGAGTACTGTTGTCACATTTGGGCTGGTGCATCTGCTGGTTGTCTCTCATTTCTTCATAAGGTTCAAAAGAGAGTCGCCAACCTGATAGGTTCTGAACTGTCATCGAGGCTTAAGCCTCTGTCCAATCGACGAAATGTTGCAGCTCCTGCCTGTTCTACAAGTACTTTAATGGTGAATGCTCTGACGAACTAAACACACTTGTATACCCTCGATGTCAACACCCACGACAAAACTGCCAAGCAGCTAAATCCCACTCCTTCACAGTAGATATCCCTAGGTATAAGAAAGCCTTTTACTCCAACAGTTTCATTCCCAGAACTGCTAAACTTTGGAACTCTCTTCCGGGATTCTGCTTTCCCAACTGTACTGACATGCAGAAGCTCAAGTGTAATGTAAACATACATCTTACTGTCCATCTCCCTTCCTAATGCCCCTCAACTTATGTCCCCGATAATAGCCTCCTATTTAAAGAGGCACTGTGTCTTGTTTGGGGTGAAAATTTGAATAAAAAATATTTTTGGCACAAATTTCAAAGTAAAAGCAGCTATTCTGCACAATTTGAATTAAATCGATTTTAGGCATTATACTTGCATTGTTAGAAATAATAACAAGTGTAATATTGTGAGTCACACCAATATTTCTTAAAATATCAATTTTCCTTCCGAAATGTACAAAATTGTTGGCATTTTTTTTTTTATTTAAATATAAAAGAAATAAAAATTTGACAAAAAACAGATCATATATCCAATCTAAATAGAAAAAAATAGCGGTAGCTTTCTCCTTTAAAACTAAACCATCACCTCGGCGTGGCAGGGGTTGTAACTGCAGGCAAACAATGGCACTGTTATGGACCATTATAACTCAATTGGAAAAAAAGATTTCTGCTTCAATAGATAAATGTGCAATAAAGTGTTTAACCGGAAAATTATTTTACTGAAAACTAATGATCAATAGTATACTTTAAAAAGCAATATACTAGAGTAAAAACTTTTTTATTTACACTCAAACAATTCAAAAGTTTGCTCCAAACTGAATCTTCAATGCTCAAAAATTGTAATGAATGTCAATAAAATACTGAGCACTTGAGAAAGTCAGTAGAACTTTTCCTACTGCAATGAAATATTTATGTGTTCAAATAAATAGATTTATATTTGAAAATCACAATCCACAGCGAATTAATTCTGAAATTATGAATTTCAATTGTAAAAAAAATTCTTTGCACAAATTTCAATGTAAAACACCTATTGTGCACACTTTTATTAAAGTTTATTTTGGGAATTATACTTGCATTGTTAGGAATAATAAAAATAAGTGGGATATAATCAGTGTCACTAATATTTCCCATAATTTCTATTTTCATTCCCAAATGCCCCACAATATTGGCATTTCTTTGAAAAATATAAAGAAAAAAATAATTGAGAAAAATCAGGTCATATATCCGATACAAATAGCAAAAGCATTAGTGCTGAGCTTCTCCCTTAAAATTCAACCATTACTTCAGTATGGTATGGGGTTGTAACTGCATCCCCACAGCCGAACGATGACACTCCTATGAATCATT
The DNA here is from genome assembly GCF_053919585.1 of Euprymna scolopes. NCBI lineage: Eukaryota > Metazoa > Mollusca > Cephalopoda > Sepiida > Sepiolidae > Euprymna > Euprymna scolopes. The sequence continues at coordinate 83,534,118 of NC_136485.1, forward strand.
TGAACTCAGAAATGTTTAATATTTTTTTGGAAATATTGCATTATGTGATACTTTTTTATGTGATCCTTAGCACGTTTTATTTATAAATATAATGCTATTATTTCTGTTTCTGTCAAGGTTGTTCATAAATATAATTTGAAAAAGGTAGGTATTTTCTTGAAAAAGATTTCTCCCTCAACAGAAAAATGTTCAACAAAATGTTTAACTAAAAAAGTATTTTACCGAAAATAGTTTATATTAAACCATAAAAAGGAAGATACTAACATTAAAAACAAAATATTTTCTTTACACTCAATCAGATGTTCCTTATTCACTAATAAAAATGTAATAAGCATTGTATTGCACTTTTTTAGATTTTAAATATTTAGCAAATTTTTCATCATAATACACTATATAATAATTATATTAATTATACTTTTTGGGCAGAAGAAATAAAATATATTGTATATAAAACATTATATTTTTTAAAATCATCCAATTATATTAATAAATACTAAATCATCATTTTTTACAAAATTTATTTACAAAACTCGACAGAGATTTGGAAATATATTTTGTAAAAAATGATTATTTAGTAAATTGATTTTAATTTTTTTAATTAACAAACAATTGAAATATTTTAAATCAGTAAATTTTCAATATATTGTTTATATATAAAAGTATTATATGATTTATTTTAAATTGTAAAACTTACTTGCAAAAAAGTTTAAATATTTATATCGATAAATTATTTAAGTTAATTGCAAAATGTATAAAATAATAGATAATAAGGTTAATGTGGACAACAATTCGATGGAATGAAATATATTAACTAAAAATAATAACATATTTTATGATAAAATTTATACTATGTTTTCAAATATATCTATGAATTAAAATATATACGTATACATATACATTCATACAGTAATATACTAATAATTTATAATAGTAAAATAAAATAGTTAAGATGAACACACAGAATAAATCTATATATCTATAAAAGTGAAATTGTCTTTCTGTGTGTGTTTGTTCATTTCCCTACCAAACTAATCCATCAATTTTCAGTCAACAGAATCGGATTTTGGCATTGAGATTTGGAAAAATCTTTTTAATCGGTTTTCAGCCAGAAATGTGGCTGTCAAGCTTCAAACTCTACAATTTGACCTTTGAAAACTCTACCAAATTCCTTTGCATATTTTGGGTCAAAACACTTGAAATTGTATATATAGGTATATAGATCTAACTTTTTTTTAACTTGATTGGAGCCCAAAACAATAAATATTGAAAAGGCCTACATTGGGTTCAAAGTAAAAAGGAAAATGCCTTTGTGATCTCTAAAAAATTACCCAGCCAATTAAGTATTTTAAATTTTACATTAAGTGTATTATGATAAAGGGCACACTCTTTAATAGCTTTTTTTGGGGGGGATGGAATTTTGGCTGCCAGGGGGCCAGAGTTTAAAGCATTTGACCATTGCGGTTTTTAGTAAACTAATCAGCTAATTCTGAGTCCAAACATTTGAAATTTTGCATAAAGAGTATTCAGACATTTTACAAGCTGTTTAATTTATTTTGGAGCGAAAAGTTGGCTGCCAATATGTAAAATTTAAACGAATTGATTTTTGCATACTCTACCAAACTCCTCCGCAAATCTTTGGTCTAAACACTTGACAATTTTATGTAGGTTACATGAACATGGATTAAATTGATGGAAAGAAGAAATAAAATGATTAAATATGATAAAAATGATAAAAATCATTTAAAAAATAGATGAATATTTTTGCAGAAATGACTTGAGATTAGTAATATGAAAAATGTATTAACATGATACAATCTCAAATATATATCGATTAAGCATTACAAATAAAAGGGATAGATGGAATAATGGGATAATAGAATAAGAAGAAAATAATTAAAATGTAAAAGACTATTAAAGGCATACTAATGTATTTTATTGCTGCTTTTTTAGTAGTTTGAAAAGTGATTAATGTAGATAAGATTTGCGTTATGTTGTTAATACGACCCGTATTATTTTTTCTTTGTGTTCGGGGTAAGATCTAAGAAGCTTACTATTAAAATATTTTATTTTATTTCCATATTTAGCTAATTTTTCTAAATTCTTTATAAATAACTTCTTTTTAATTTTTCGCACTTTGATCTGTCGGGGGAGCGTCAGGAGTTCTTTATTATTCCTGATATTCATAAATGACTCCCTTGATATATATGTCTCCCAGATAGATATATTTCTTGACGAGATCGCGCTCTATAAAAGAGACGAGGAAAAAACGCATATCCATGAAAATGGCGGAAACCATAGAAGTAGACCTCCAGTCGGTAGTGGAATCGGGACAAAAATGGAATGTAATCGCAAATGTTTCCAATACTAAGCTTCGTTACTTTAATCATTAGAAGAAACTTTCGCAAGCATTAATAGCAATGGATAATGATATATCACATAAAGTACATCGTTCAAACTCACCAAGTCGTCGTTCCCAAGAAGCATTGGCAGCATTGCCAAAGCTGCAGCAAGGAAGGTGGATTTTTTCTACCGTGATAGAATTTATTTAAGTTTAAATTATCCTGTACCTCTACATTGCCACCGTTAGTCAATGTATGGCGCATTGTTGCCACATTTGGGTTAGTGCATGTACTACTAATAGGGGGTGCACTTTCGAGTAGGCTTCGACCTATGTCCCATCGATGAAACGTTGCATCGCACTGCCTGTTTTACAAGTATTTTAATGGTAAGTGCTCCGACGAACTACAAGCACTTGTATTCTCTCGACGTTAATATCCCTGATAAACCCTACAAGCAGCAAAATCTCACTCCTACATAGTAAAGATACCCACATGCCAGAAAGCATTCTACTCAAATCGTTTCGCTAGAACTTCTAGAGTTTGAAATTCCTTTCCAGTGCGTTGCTTCCTTGACTACAGATATGCAGAGGTTTAATTGCATTGTAAACTAACATCTTACTGCTCAAATTCCTATAGAGATTTCCTGCAAATTATGTCCCACATCCCTTACATCAAAGTTGCACTGTGCCAAGTTGGAGTTTAAATTAGTATAATTTTTTAAAAAATCGTAATGCGGTTGGTTTTTATTTTGCTGTCAGGCTTAATTTTGTTTGTAGATCTACATTTCATGTCTCATAATTTTAGTTATGTTTTATCTATGTAATTTATAATGTTTCCTCAAAATCTACTCTTAAAACAGGCCAGACTAAGAGATTGTAGCAATTTATCCCCATTTTATGTCATTCTTCTAACCCATTTAACACCGTCACTAATTATTTCATCTGAGTCAATCGTTACAAGCATTCGTTATTATTTCACTTAATTATTTCGGTTTGTTTACAGTAACTAATAAGAATTTCATACGTAAATAATAACCGGCCTATTAATAAGCCTCCAAGTTGATTGATTGTCGTTTTACGTGCCTCAGATTTTCAGAATATCGGATTCCTTTACTTTATAAAAATTTGTTTAACATGGCTGCTTCGTAATTTTCGTCCAATAACGGATAACCAAAAATGCGCTGCCAATACACTTCCAACGAAAACCTATTATCGTATCTAATATCGTCTTCCTAACTTGGATAAAAAAACCTTCTTATCCTGTTGCAACACACCTTATACATTCCCAGCTTTTTTTTGCTTCGCCCACTGACGCTAAAACAACATACACGCTTAAGTACATTTGCGCACATTTTCTTTTTTGCACATCTTCGAATTTACTCGAATGGAAATCTTCACTTCGCTACACACATTTATGTCGCAACATAACCACACTTTCATCTTTGTACGTTTCCTTTACCAAACTTGCTAAATAGTTTTTTTTTTCTGGGGGATGGGATTCTTCGTCTGCATTAGCGGCATTCATACTTGTATTTACTTAGTTTCAACTATTCGGTAAAAGTGGCTATAAAATTATGCTGTGATTAAACTTCACATTTTTCTATATTATTCTTTAAACTTTATTTATTTCTGCATTATGATATTTTAATATGTTAAGTGTTATTTTAATTGTTAAACAAAAGTATATAATAAATACATACAAAGCTACCCTCCACATATACATATAATGGGTTTTATAAACTATTCTAATTATTTATGCACAGTAGCTTCTCTTCAAAAATGACGAAATATCTTTTTTTAGAGAAAGTTTTGCTTCGATTCCTTTATCTATATACATAAATTCGTATGTCTGTCTATTTTTTTGTTTATCTGTTTGTTCATAATTTGATCAATATATACAAAATATCTATTATTTAATTAGTTTATTCATATATATATATATATATATATATATATATAGTATAATTCTTGCAAAATATAGGATTAAGATGTGACCTCAGGTAGATATTACATTAAGAAAAATCGATTTTATTAAATAGCGGTATGTTAGTTATTGTTTACAGTGAGATAATTATTTTATAATTCAATTCAAGTTGTTATATTGCTAGCATATTTAATTTCATTCATTTTATCGACATCGATTTTTTTAGAAATTGGTTTGAGTTATTTCCCGTAGGTGCAAACTTTTGGTCTTTTTTGTTTTTGTTTTCTTTTTCGGCGGATATTAAATCTAAAAACAATTTACACAAACTTTCAAGCATTATTTATGAATTAGTTCAAATAAAATAATTTCCAACTTGATTTTGCTATTAATGTTGTGGTCCAGTGGATTTGGATTTTAAAATAAACAGACACTCCAATTCAACAACGATTCTTTATTTGAAACAAAAACAAAAAAAATCATTTACATTTTTATACCAGATTTTTTTTTCAAATTTTTAGACATCGTACCTGCTAATTCTGTTTCTTTTAAATCACACAATAAGTCATAACTCATCATCTATATAGCATAACAAACGTGTATTTCGGTTAACACAAATTCTGCTTTGGTATTTTGAAGCAATTATTTACAGTTCGTTTTCGTAGCAAAAGACAATGGCAGCATTAAGTAAACTCGCTTAAACTCGTATATAGGCGGAACAACTTGTTCTATGTCCGGAAAATAGCTTCTCTTCGTATATATTCTGCCGAAATATCTCGTGGAGAGTTTATCACGGACATTCTCTTTTTGGGGCTGGCCAATACACTTTCCTGTTGTCATCCGTTCTTTTATTTTTTCAATTTTTGTTGGGGTAACGATGGAGTTGACATATAATAATGAAAATATCCTTAATATTGCAGGTGAGTCAAAATCGATATTCATGTCGGCCCTGGTAACGCTGGATATTCACACCAATAGATAAATAAAGAGTTACTTTAATAAAAGCATTAAAAAAATTAAAACATCCTTGTGATTCAAGTTTTACGTTATCAATGAAAATCAACTAAGACGAAAATAATAAAATGATAAAAAAATGACGGCGATGTTTTTTCAGTAATAACTTGCGATAGAACATATAAAAAGCAAAATATATTTATATGATAAAATATCAAATTCCATATTAATTCAACAGTATAAATAATAAGGATGGAATGAATAATAATGCGATATAACCTGAGGAAATGGACTATAATGTAAAATAGTTTCAAAACATGATTAAGTTATAGTAAGTAAAATAGTAAGGTAATCAGAAGGCACATGTGCTAGATACATAAAAAACATTTATATTTAACTCACGTAGATGATGTTGAGATTCCTAACGGTGTAGAAAAATATACCACTAAAATAAAATCATAGTAATTATGATTTATCATATATATATATATATATATATATATATATATATATATATTAATATAGGGTTACCAAGAAAAAAACTAAATATAATTATATAAATATAGCATAGCTTAGACTTAAGTATTAACTCCTATTCCATTTATGACAAGGTATTAATTTACTAAGATAATATCAGTTATAATACCTACAATTTAATACCTTATTTGTGTCTTTAAATATCGTAAATAATAAAAAAAAATCTATTAAGACATAAGTAGCAGGGTAAATTTATAGATGAGCCATGGTAGTTTTCTCTAGAATGTTTCATTTTTACAAAACTGGTAAGTTCCGGTGAGTTTATTCCGTATAGTATATGGAAAGTTATGTTTCATTTGCATAGTTAAAATTATTAAAAAAAAACAACATTTACAACTGATAAAACTTCCTTGAATCTATAATCAGCCATGCCAATAAGATTATTATTCATACGTATATTTTTTCATTAGACATTTTGGCTTTGCACACTAGTTCTGCTGCTAAGCAGTTGTATCTAAGAGGGCATTCGGATTTATTTGTACAACTACACGGTTTAAATGCATTTGAGTTTGATTCATTTCTATCACTGAAGCATTTCACTATTTTTCTGGGTTGTCATTTCAGCAATTGCCTCATTTGACTGTTTTTTTTTCTAAATAATTATATATATATATATATATATATATATAGTGACTCCCCCCCCAAAAAAAAACTAAATGCAGGCCATATTCTAATATATGCGGTAGAACGGAGAAAAAAGGCCACATACCCTCGTGTTTTGATGTGCTGGTTTGAATATAATAAACTAGTTATGCCCAAAGTTTCATTTCATTCGGTCAAAACACTAAGAAACGGGGCCTAATCAGAGTTGGGACCCGTTTTGGGGGGTCACCCTGTATATATATATATATATATATATATATATATATTTATGAGAATACGTCTAAACTTACATTGATTGAACAGAAAAGCTGCCACCATATTTAGTCTACTTTAAACTAGTAAATACAACATATCATATTATTTCTATTTCGTTACGAATACATTGGAAAATGAAAACGGCACTAGCCCTATACCGGTTTTAAAGGCTTTCTCCCAAAGGAGGAAGTTTTATGTAAGTATGAACTTCACAAGTTGTCTCCAGTCGCATGTATATCCCCCTTAGGAAAGATGACGACGTTTGGTTTTAGCAATTATTGCAGGGAGGTGTCGACGTCCTCCTACACACAACGCCTGAAATTCCCAAATTGGTCACCCATCTGATACTAATCAGGCTCAACGATGATTAACTCTGGTGATCTTACGAAAACCGCTACGTCAACGCGATTAGAAAGTATATCATAATATAGTAGATGATGTTGAATCTAAATGTTTAATAATATCCACCTGAAGCCTACGCGAATTTATAGAATTGAAACTGTGAGAATGTTAATTTATATGGAATATGAAACGTATACTTATTTAAATTTTAAAATGAAAACTTCTACACATATTATTTCTGAAATGTTTATTAATTATTTTCTTAAAACTCTACAATTTTTGCAAAAGAACCTGCACAAAGCCTTTTTGTCTGATTAAGATTAGATTAATTAAACAACATGTAGTCAACGTAACACACCTTCTCTCTGGCTATTCTTCCTACTTTTATAGAAATTATATGAGTGTTTAATCAGTAAATGAGCGCATCTTATAAAAAATAACATTTACACATACCTTTTGATGCATCTATAGAGGTATGTATATAATGCAAATTCCATGTACGTATATAAAAATGTTTAGAATCCACGACATGTGTGTAAGAGGATATGTTTAAATTAAAAAACACACAACATTAAATTGATCGTATATCGATACTGTCTGTTTAAACAAAATAAAATAAACTAATAATGTTATAAAAAGCGACAGACCCCAGTAACTAAAAAAGCAAAATAGGCGAGTTCAAATATGATATTAGGAAAAAGCTAGAAAAGAACCCATTAGGCAAGTGTTAAAAGACCATAAAAATTGAAATCCTAGGAATGCAGAACAATTGTCATTGTTCTCACAAATTACTGATTATTAGTTATGTCAGACATAGTGCGATTGTCCATTATTTTAGAAATAACTGGATATTAAAAATGTCAGTTACTAGAATGTGTTATGTAGCAGGGGTTCGTATCGGAGTGTGTATATATCGGCGACTCGGAACAAAGGATGATAATGACATTTATAACAGAAGTTAGAGAGATGCGGAATAATTTACATTTACATCAGAGGGGAGATACTTCACTTATGATGGAGGAAGGGTCAGACAATTAATACTTGGAGGGTGATATACAATGTTCATTTAAGATGATGACAGACAAAACACATTTCCCCTTCAATTCTAGTGACGACACGGAGACAAACAGTTACAAAATATAGATGATGATTCTTTATTCATCAGCCGGCTGATTGATGACTCAGGAATTCAAGCAATTTATGGTTACATGTGTTCCTTCCCCCCCCCCATCGCAACTAAGGGCATCAGCTTCACCAACTCGTTGTCCGAATCGTGTCTCCAACTGACTCTATCACTCCCTAACTTCGAACCATGTCTACATATGTTGAGAATCTCCTTTTCTATGACGTCAGAGGTATATACACACATCTGATAAAAGAAAATAAACCCTTCAATTAAATTGTATGATTTAATATATTTGTTACATACCATTTTCGATTTTATAATTTTTCGTTCTTTTAATTAACATTTTTAATATCCAGTTATTTCTTAAGAATAGACAATTGCTCTATCTCTGACATAAATAATATTTAGTCATTTGCGAGAACAATGACAATCGTGCGGTATTCCTCAGATTTCAATATCTATTATCTTTTAACTCTTGCCTAATGGGTTCGATTCTTGCATTTTCTCAATATCATTTACTTATCTAGTTTATTTATTTACTGGGAGCTGTCCCTGTTCATAACACTATATATATATATATATATATATACATATATATATATATATACATATATATATATATATATATATATATAGAGAGAGAGAGAGAGAGAGAGAGATTTCACAGCTATAATCGAAACCAAAATGTAAACCTATCAATAATTCTTGGGAAAATTATTTATAAAATTTAGATTACTTGAGTGCAATCAGGTATACTCGAAACTGAAGTTAAAATCTCTGAAGAATCCTTGCTAAGCTATTTATTACAAGAAATAGAAGGCCATAACAATTAAACGAGAGCCAGTCGGAAGAAAAATGATGTAAGCGTGATACACAAAATAACACAAACGCTATCGTTTTAATATATATATATATCTTACCTGCGTTATCGAGAAACCGAAAACTATTATGGTGTGGCTAATTCTGTACATATTTTAATTAACATAAAGCCAGCTGTAATAAATTCTGAAAGATGCTGATATAAGATACCCTTCAATACATCTAAATCTGAGAACAAATTTTTACTAATATCGTATATACGAGTTGACATTTTGAACAAAATGAAAAGTTTACAAACTGCTTGCCGCGAGAAGATCACCTGTTTACATTGTGCTTTACGTAGAAACATTTATTTTTCTGATTCTCTCTCTCCCCCTCTATCTATCTATCTATCTATCTATCTATCTATCTCCCCCTCTATCTATCTATCTCTCTCTCTCTCTCTCTCTCTCTCTCTCTCTATATATATATATATATATATATATATATATATATATATATATACTTCCACATTCATTCCATAAACATTTTCCGTTCGTTTACAATATTTTGCTGATAAAAAATACTTGTCAAATGTTTTCAGCACAAATGAGTATTTTTATGTGGGCAGCAGTTCATCTATCTTAGTGCTGTCTGGTTTAAAAGCCTGTCTGTTTAAATTTATTTATGTTTGTATTTCTGCCTAAAACATTCGACATGGGCGACAGATTTTCACGAGACTGGTAATGTTTTGAAGTTTCGGACGACACACATGGAAAAATTGGCTAAAAACATTAATTAGTTCACCATCAACTGGGCACTTTTCTTCAAGGGGGGTCGCTTTTTTCGTCGATATTTTCGAAAGTTATCCCTTCTGTTCGATTGACTAGTCTTAATTTAAACATTCGCCACATCCGATTCGGCGATGAGCGCAATGACAAAGACGTAATTTCTACTATTTTTTTTTTTGCTCAACACACACCCTCGAACACCCAGGCAATGCCGACCACCCAGGATAGTACGTTATAAGCATTGAGATTAAATATCCCGACTCTTCACGAAATGTATTGGTTTCCTTCTCATCTTAAACACTCCATTGTCTAATCATATGGAAACTTGCTATACAGCAGAATAGTTTTTTTCATATATATATATATATATATATATATATATATATATATATATATATATATCCTCACTATTAGATAATTTTTATTTTGCAATGCGAGTCCATTCCCTATGCGCGCGAAAACGCCTCAAATCAATTTTTACGTGACTTCAAATAAAGTTAATTTATGTTCATGGAGGCCTTTGGATAAGTTTCCTGTCGATGAAAAGAGGAACATGAGATTTTGACATTTTTAACAGCTTACACAAACTAATATCTGAGGTGTATTTGAGAAGTTTTGTTACCATTAAAATCAAAAGGATAGTTATATAAAATCAACAACAAGTTCTTTGGTATGACAGGAACGCGCTTGAAACGAATGTTTTTGATTAAAGCACAATAAGACCATAATACTTGACTTTCTCATTTAAAACATTAAATCAAGCTAGTATATATATATATATATATATATATATATATATATATATATATATATATATATATATATGATAAAATAATCGTATAAAATCAGCAATAGGTTCTCTGCTATGCAACGTATACAACAATGTAGTGTTTACTAAGTAACTGTGGGGACACACGTAAAGTGTTCTTAAATCATTACAAATAAATCATTACAACTTTTATCTCAATAAAAATAGCAGCGAAAACCCGTGTGATCGCAAAAAGAAAAAAAAAAGAAAAGTTATCCCCACGCTAAAATTGTTTTTTTTTTTTTTTCAAAATTTCTTCTTTCATATTATTTATAAAGATAGCTTAAACGCATTAGCCTACGAAAAGCAGGTCTTAATTTTTTAGGGCTTAAACGGCGCTTGTCCACCTCGTAAAAATTGGCCATTTTTAATTCAAGATATTAAATAAATTATAACGAAAATCTGTTTCGCAGGCAATTAAACACAATTGCTATGGTATAATTATTATAATAAAGTCTAATCAACACCGATTGAAACTTAAAGACAAAAAAGAAGGATGATGTATTTTTCTGCCATGGAAAATTGTCCTCGTGTCTGACTAACTCTGCCATTGTGGGGTCAAGTAAATGAGGACGTTAGTTTTGATTGTTTTTCTCAGTAAATATAAAGAATCACCCCACCCTCGAAAATCTCTTTTAAATTACCACTTTCTATAGAGTTTCGGGGATGCTAAACACGAAAATAACGTTTAAAATTACAGCAAATGCGTAGTTTCCAAGAAATGTTAGCATAAAAAAGTGCCGGATTACTTTTGTATAATAATTTAAAGTAAAATGAGTACCCATTTTATTATTATCATTTGGGAAAGGTGGGGGCTTTTTGGAGGGGGATATTCGATATAGAACTTGTAGAGTCTTTCAACATGCGCTTCTACAGTGTAATTAACCGTTTTAACGTAAGTAACTCACCAGCATCAACCGAACAGAAGAAGCGTTTAATATTTCACAAAATTCTGGTGGAGGCGATATAGGGGTGGAGGGGGTTGTGGCGGACATAGCCGGTGGCCATAAATTGGGTGCATGTCTTTATATCCTATGAACTACTTGTTTCCCGGAATTTTAAACGTTAGTAGTAATTTAAAAAAACAAAATTACCCGAGGGTGGAAAGAAGGCCCCCCCCTCCAAATAAAAATCTGGGCACAGAATGGGTGCTCATTTTAAATTAAATTATTATAGAAAAGTGATCCCCCACTTTTTAAAACTGCTGTCGTAATTTTAAACGTTATTTTCGTTTTCAGCACACCCGAAAACCAATAAAAGTGTTAATTTTAAAGGACTTTTCGAGGGGGGGGAGTGATTTTTCATCTTTACCTTTTTCTATAACATATAAAAAAGGTTACTTGAAAATTAAGAACAAGCGAATAAAATTTCCTCTGACGTAAGTGACATAACGGAACTGAGCTCATAGTTCGTAAGTTTAGAGTCGACACTTTGACCACCAGAGAGGACAGACGACTCAACCTGACGTTGGAAGCGGCGTCACTTCAGATAGCCAAGATATAAGAACGTGTAATCTCTGAAAATGCTGGCCAGATCATGAGAGTAAATGTTCATAAATAATTCTGGTATATGTTGTGTTATTTACATCTATTAAAAGAACTGTTGTCTACAACTCTTCGATACGCCCACGTCAATCGGTTCCAGTTAGAACTGTTGCATAAATGTTTTAAATATACAGCCTAGACGATTACAAGCAGAGATATATTTACATACAGCATATGACACATTTTATAATATACTTACCTATACAACATATTTATATCTTCCACTAATAGTATTAAAGTAAATTCCATTTTATGTCGTAGTTTTCTTGCGTGTAATACAAAACAATGACATTTTCCACTTCACTTTACGAATATTATGTTTTGAACGTCATGGATATCTCAAACTCCGCATGTTAAGAACGGCTTTCGGAATAGACATAACCAATCTCCCTCTCTTAAGAAGGGTGACACTCCCAACATTCTTATGTAAAGAACGGGGTTCGAAGTAGACAACCCCCTTTTTATTGAGGGTGTGTGGAAAGACAACTCCCTTAAATTTAACCGGGATAATGGTTGTCAGCATACTACCCGCAAATGTTAAAAAACAATGTGAGCTGACAGTGTCGGTAGGGAAGAAATAGATTTGTTTATTGCGCATGCGTACTAACCTGACAGCCAGTGAATTACAATGCATAATACAGTTCTTTATACCTATATAACTACTTGTCTCAACAAAATCTGAATGAAAATGTCTTAATTAGCATAGTCGAAACCTATAAAAGTTATTCTAAAGAAAATGGTGGAGGTGGACCTTATGTACAAATTCCCCATCCGTACAAAAATAAATAAATAAATAACGTAGGCGCAATCTCTAAAATAAGACCAGAAAAGAAATTTAAATATCAATTCTCTAAATAATGAAATTTAAGTTAAAACTATAGCGTAGGCAATCGGTGTAAAAAAAGCCGGTAATTGTGACTTAAACCAGACCCTAACTTGTAAACACACAAGCAAGTCTGCTAATTGAAGGTATGGAAGCAAAAAAAAAAAAAAAAAAAAAAAAAAAAATGAAAGTAATCTTGCAGAATTTGATCCGGAACTGTAAATCATGGATCTGGCGTGACCGTTATTCCATGGATAAAAGCGACCGCGGTAACAGGCGCAGAATAATTTCAAAACAAATAAACAAAAAACGAAAACAAGTGAAATACATTAAAATTAAAATAATAAAGATTAACGATATAGTGAGTGAATCTTAATGTTTTGTTTATATGAGTTCAATAATTTTTGAAGTAAATTATTTATGAACAATTTTATTTTTTTAAGAAAAGATGAATATTTTATTTTTAACCGTAATTTATAATATGGCGTGTGCAGGTTTGTCAACTGAGGTATAGAAGCAAAAAAAAAAAAAAAATGAAAAAAAAATTAAGCATGTAAGCTTGCAGCATTTGACCAATATTCCTGCGATATCCCGTCAATCATTGATCGGGCGTAACAAGCAATCATCTGATTCAGCCGAGCGTAGTAAGAGGCGCAGACTAATTTCCAAACAAATATACTGAAAAACATCGAAATACACTAAATAAAAATAACGAACACCTACTGTATAGTTACTGATTCTAAATGCTTTGATTTTTTAAAAAAATTTGCTGTTTATTTTATTTTTTGCAAATTATTCATCAGCAATTTTTTTTCAAGAAAAGACGAATATTTTATTTCTAACCGTAAATTGTCAGATGCATGTGGAGTTGATATTTCTTCTGAGACTTTTTCATTAATTTTGTTTTAGAAAAGCTAAAACATTTTTTTACGAAAATGATAAATTGTAAGATGAGCGAGGAAAGTTTAGAGGAAATAAATGCCTGTTGTTTTGTCTTCGAAGCGAAAGAGAGAGAGAGAGAGAGAGAGAGAGAGAGAGAGAGAACCCCCTTTTTATTGAGGGGTGTGTGGAAAGACATCTCCCCTAAAATTAACCGGGGTAATAGTTGTCAGCATACCACCCGCAAATGTTTAAAAAAAATGTGAGCTGACAGTGTCGGTAGGGAAGAAACAGATTTGTTGAGAGAGAAATATAGATAGATAGAGAGAGAGAGAGAGAGAGAGAGAGAGAGAGAGAGAGAAACTGTGAGTAAGACAGTGAGAGAGTTTGGAAACAGCGAGAGAATTTACTAGATCACGCAGGTTTAATAAAGTATGTATGTATATATATATATATATATATATATATATAAACACCTAAAAAAAAGCACGACTACGTTTGCAAAATTCATAAGTAAATATTAAAATATATCGAGCCAGCAATTTTCTCATGCAGCCAATTTTTACGGAATGAAATCGATTTACGAATTAAATATTTTTCAATTTTTTAAAATTTAAAGGTCTATCAAAATGTTCCTATTGGTTCAATTTTTACGATATTTTTAAGGTCAATGTGAAAGTTTATGCTCTTTCCAATAAACCGATTATAATATTTTAGACAAACGTTTTTTTTAATTCACCCCCCATTTTTAAATGTCTATTAAAATGTAAATAAGTAATTTACGTACCAAAGTTTTATGTGTCACGAATTGAAGATAAAAGATCAATAAATAAAATATTCTAATTTAAAACAAAAAAGAAGTGTTTTTGAATTTAAATGTAAAGTCTAAAGTGTAAAACCTTTTTTTTAACCACGTTGATATTTTTTAAGTGCAAGCATGTGGAAGCATATGTTAGGCTTAAAATGTCAAGTAAATATCGGACGCTTACGACAATTTTTTCTATTTCATTCAATGTTTTCTTTTTCTTTTAGATATTTAAAAAACTCCCTTGTAAAGAAGTATTAAAATATATCAATCACAAACTCGTGTATTTCATTAAGAGAATAAAAAAAATTAAATTGGTAGACTGTTTTTTTTTATTTAACGGCAACAACTTATGAGTGAATGTGTTCATTTTTTACCTACGGAGGCTCAAAAATACTAATTTTGCTTTACAGCAGGCAATAGAAAGAGACATTAATTATGCCCCTTAGAAGCCACCGGAAGATAAACGTGAAGAACAGCAGATATTTGTCTCCCTCTGCAAAAAAACTGAGTTCGCGTTTTTTTTTTTTTTTTATAAATCCTTGTTTAAAAAAGTATTTTATTTAAAAAGGACATGGAATATAAATATAAATATAGATAAATTCTTAACAATGAACAATGGAAGTAGTCATTGAATAGTATTTTTATAGGTAAGTGATTTTTTGGAATTTATATATAGTTTTATAATCGAAGTAAGTAAAATTTCGTTGATTTTGTTTAAATCTTTTTAAAGAAAACCGACTTAAAAAAAACAAATATTGCATAATTTTCTATTAAACATGTTGTTTTAAAAAAAACATTTGGTCTTTGCGTCTTTAATTAAAATAAATGAAGGGTTGAATAACATGTTTCAAGACGTTATACACTTCAAAAGGCATTTATTCTTCTATGCACCTGTTACAACATGGAAGTTACCATTTTATGTAGAATATAATATTTACCGAAGACCTTACGGCATTATCACTAACTTATTTATAGATAGTTTTTTTCGGCTCATGAACCGGGTTCATATATAATAAAACCTTATTAAAAAAATTATGTGTATATCTCTTATTATTCTAAAATTCATTTTTCGAAGCGAAATGTAATAAATAAAACAAACAAAAATCATAAGCGAGCAATGAAAAAAATAAAATCAAGAGGTTTTAGTAATTAGTGCAAATAGTGTTTTATTGCTCTCCGCTGGTTTATACACGTCTCGTACTCTGTCTGACTCTTTTCATTTGTATAAACACACAATTTAGAAATTAGTAGTATAATAATTAGTCTTATAATTTTCTTTATCGGTTTATACGTCTCTCTCTCTCTCCCTCTCTCTCTCTCTTCGTGTAAGTTGCTGCCTTTCTGTCATATTTCTAAGTAAATAATTTAGTAATTAGCAGTATAAATAGTTTTGTCACTCGCAATCGATGTATACGTCTCTCAATTTATCTCTATCTCTCTGGCATATGTATAATCAACAATTAAGTAATTAGTCGTATTTTTTTTACTTTCGATTGATGTATACGTGGTTTATTCTCTCTATCACTTTTTTTACACAGTGATCACCACTTATCAAGGACAGGAAGCCACTCAGGGATAAGGGTTATCTGTATTTATCTTCTTACTCCAAAATATGCAAACATATATTTGCATTTTATGTCTTAAAATAGTAAACATCTTAAAATATCAATGGAAAAAGTTTAAATAACTTTTTCCAATAGCAACATTGCAAAATCATCTAAAAATCCTAAAAATATAAGTTGAATAACATATTTTTTTCTGTTTAATAAAGACATACAATCATAAAAATGTCACTTTGCGTGTGTGAAAGATAGTTTCTTTTCTTATAGTTTCCGAAACGGCTGAGCCTATCTTTCGCAAATTTCACATAATTGCAATTTATGTCTGACAGTGTTTTTAAATGTGTTTTTACAGAAATTCAACCAATAAGTATAAAAAATCGAAAAAAATCTGCTCTTAAAAATAGTCTTTCTTCTCTTATAGATAAAAATTACAGAGGAATATTAATTATTGCCTTGTAAAATTCCTTGTTATGTATAAGAGAAGACTATTATTAAGATCGTAAGCCCAAACATCAGTTGATATGATATTGTAAACAAACCCAGACGAAATTTGATGAACGATATTATCATTATTATTTTTTAAAAATGCGAATTTTTCGTCGCAATAAATAATAATCAATAGAGGATTGATTCTATAGTAATACATACGCTATCTGAATGAATTAAAATATCATGTTAAGCGTAGTGTACGACTGGGCAAACATCGAAAATAAGATAGAAATTTTAGACCCAGCAAAATATGTGGTCAATACAAAAAAAAATCTATCGGTCATACAAACGTAATTAGTGAACCTCCTTTTGTGTTCTGTGTTTTCGCGATGGGAGCAGATAAATTGTATTTCCTAAATTCATGGTAATCATAACGCTATATATTTTGTAGGGGGAAATGTTTTCAAAGATAGTTAAAAAATTAACTTTGAATTTCAACAAATTTTGCAGCGAAATAATTACATATCGATCATTATAAATATTATTGGTGTGATTTTATTAATTTCATCAACCCCGTTCTTTTTTATTTTTTTTCATGTATAAATAGATATGTGGATTACCTTTTAAAATAAATACCGGAAACTCTCTATGGAGTTAATAAATTTCGCATAAACGTGTATGGATCAAATGTGAATAGAAACATGTTCAGTGAAAAGCTTGGTCAGAACAACCGTTTAATGGTCAGATTGTCCATTACTGTGCAAATAAAGTTCAACGGAGACTGGACATTCCTCTAAAGGTGAGAACAAGTTCAGGTGATAATACTTTTATATTATCTGCATGAATATGACCACAAAGGCATCCCCGAAATGTTTTCTCGCATGATTACATAATAATCGAAGAATAAAGATCTCATCTTCGTCAAATTGAAAAGCATATCGGATCATTAGTCGCTTTCTATTTCGGACAGTCTGATCTTCGCAGGTCAACACACTTTTAAACATAAACGCCCAGCACATCTCGTTGCTGATAAACGTATCGGTACTTTTCTGTCGACAAGTATCTTTATGCCGTGAAGACATTTGCCGTCAAAATCGTTACCCATGCGTTAATTTACAACGGCATTACCTTATGATTGGAAGCAGTGCTGCCTTCAACCTGACTTGTAATAGGTAGACTGGCCGGTGTGTGTTTATCTATTTCTTATGGTCAGACATTTATAAGATTCCATTTGTATTATATTACAAGGATAATAATATAGTAGATTTTAGATATTCGGCATAATCGAATTGACACACCGGTTCTTGTGAGATCACCGAAGTTAAGCAACGGCGAACCTGTTTATTACCAGATGGGTGACACTTCGGGAATTCTAGGCGCTGTATGTGCTCCCCGGTTATCTCGGCATTTTTCCCCAGTTACCTTGTACACTTCACTTGCCACTGGTATTTATCAATGTCGACTCAGGAGTGTTGTTGTTGGAGATTGCGCACCTCCTGCCAATAAGACTTTAACACGCAGGCACCCCTTCGTGGGTAACCATAGTCTGTCAAACTGAAGGATCCCATACAAAGATAATATATTTTAATCCTTATTATTTTAAAAGTTATCATAAAGTTAATAGATTCGTTTGTAAAAGTAACAAAATATTACATTTAAAAAAGAAAAAAAACATCATTACTACTCGCATTAATTTGATCCAAGCTTTTACGTCAAATTCAAACATTTTGGTGAATCATATTGTTACATTTAATATTTGCGTTAATAATGTATTTATATATATATATATTATATAATATATATATATATATATATATATATATATATATATATATAATGAATGATTTGCGGGATTTTTAATTTCTTTTCATTGTAATACGTTTTCCTTAAATATAATTTTGCAGAGCGTTTTTCTAATGGTTTCAATTACAATCATTTTAAAACAATATCTCAGAACGTTGAATACAATATGGAAAAATACCAAATTTGAACAATTTTATAATTTCATTTCAAGCTAGGCCGAAAAGCTGCTGCAACAGATCGCAATATCACAGAAGTGTTTGGCGCAGAAGCCAATATTGAACGCAGACCGCAATTTTGATTTAAGAAATTTCTTGGCGGAAACGAGAGTCTTGAAGAGAATGAGTGTAGTGGTCGGCAATCACATGTTGACAATAATCAATTAATGACCTTAGAGGAAGCCAATATACGCACAGTTGTTCGAGACCTTGCCTTTGAAATGGATGTAACGTATATGACAATTTCAGACCACTTTGGAGGGATGGAAAAGACAGAAAAAAAACTTGATAATTGAACGACAGCAAAAAGAAACGCCGTTGCGGTGTCATCTACACAACAAGAACAACCTGTTTTTCGACCGGGTTGTGAATTGCGATCAAAAGTGGGTAATATCTGTCAACTGGCGACGCTTAGCTCAATGGTTAAACTCCTACGAATCCATACGACCCTTCATGGAGACAGAATGACACCAAAAGAAGATCATGCTGACTATTTGGTGGTTGGTGACCGGTCTAATCTATTACCGTTGTTTGAATGCAGGCTAACACACTTACGGCGGGATAAAATACTGTCAAAAAAGAGATTAACGCATCAGAAACTTCGACAACACCCACCATTAGTCAATAAAATAGGCCCAATTGTCCTCCATGACAATGTCCCAATGTACATTACTAAACCGACCCCGCAGTAGTTGAACGAATTGCGTTACGAAACTCTGCCTCGCCCTCTATACTCCCCAGATGCCCTACCTACCCACTACTACTTTTTGAAGCATCTTGACAACCTTTTCCTGAGAAATGCTTCAAAAACCTATGCCATTTAAGAAACCGCCTTTAGCGCCTTCAATGCAACAAAATACACCCTTTTGAAGAAACTGGCATAAACACACTTGGTGTGCATTGGCAAATTTGTTTCGAGTCGAGATATGTTCGCCCGCATTTAAAAGTTTAAATCGCAAGAACCTGATACACAGAAGATTATTTACACAATGTATCTTTATATTCGTCGCCGTTTCACTTTAACATTAGTAAAAAATACAAAACAAGTAACATGTTTTTTTTTATGGCAGTAAGATTTACTTCCTGATCTACTGCCTTACCTTGGGAAAAGGACTGAGTACATTACTGAATAGTAAGCGAGAAAGTTTAGTTAAATCAAAAGAAAACAGAGCTAGTTGAATACATATTCTTTTTCTTGCCCACGGTTTTATGACATCTTGCATTTCTTAGTGTTGTTTTCTGGTTTCATCCTTTCTTAGACGTGTTTGCATTGAACAGGATGCGTTTATACGAGAAAACAATACAGTGTTGATTTTACCAGTTTAGTAAACTTATTTCCATGAAGAAAAATGACATCTTTTATTCACTGTGTGATTTTTTTCATATATTATCACGCAAGACGACGGAAATGGCATTAATGGTTTCCGTTTAATAACTGTATATGCATCTATTTGAAATATACATGCATATATGTATATGTATAAATAAATGAATATATATATTTATATGCATGTATATATATATATATGCATGTATGTATGTGTGTAAATCTATTTACGCATATCTACATAGTTTTATGTGAAGAATTTATGATTTTATTACTTGTACCACGTAGTGTATTTTATAAACTGTTCCATAGACTTTAAGAAGATTTTCGATCTGAATAAATAGAAGTTTGTCGAAGTAAATTATGTAATTAGAGACTAAAATCGAATTGAACCATCTTAAAAATAAACTGGGCCCACACACAAGCACAGACGAATATACTCATGTACGTACATACACACACACACATACACATATACACACAAATATATATATATATATATATATATATATATATATATATATATATATATATACAGAGTGACCAAAATAACAGAGGACATTCAATTGTTTTTTTGAGCATTTTACAGTCAACTGAGAAAAAAGGCCAAGTCCTTAGTGCTTTGATGTGCTGTTTTGAATATAATAAACTAGTTATAACAAAAATTTCATTTTATTCGGACAAAACGCAAAGAAACGGGACCTAATTGGAGTTGGGTCCGTTTGTTTTGGGTCACCCTGTATTTACTAAAAGTGTATGTTTTACTTTTTTTACTTTACATGTGTATATCCGGGTCTTTATGCCCTATTTGAGTTTATGATGTGTATATACTTGTTTACTGGTGGTGTTGGAATGTATATACGTGTCACTAAAAGATTTGTTGGTTTTACACTATTTGATCATATGTTTTCTTCTGTCTCTCTCTCACACACACACACACATATATATATTTATATATATATGTGTGTGTGTGAGTGTGTGTATAAGAGAGACAGAAGAAATATATATATATATATATATATATATATATATATATATATATATATATATATATATATATATACGTAGCAGTCTATTTACGGCCCGTAATTAGTCTCGTGTAGGTGTGTTGATGTGTGTCAAAACATAATTACATATAACACATATACATAACGGTACTGTTTCTGGTGTTTTCCGTGTATGTCTTTTTGAACCCACCTGGGTAATTTGCCATCCGTCCTTTTTGCTGGGAGCTGAACATCTATTGTAACAAGACGTTTTCAAGAACCCAAGACGAATTATTGGTTTTATATATTTATTTTACTCCCAAGCATTACGTAGAGCAGGGAAGTTTCGTCGATCCTGGCTTGGATTTAGTTTACTACGTTTCACGTTTGACCCCCCTGCCCACTCGTGAGGAGACCCATTACCGATTATCTTTTCTATATTGACGACTTCAATCCAACTCAACACTTTGCTTTAGCAAACCGGAACACGTGACAGACGGCACGCCCAAACGGTCAGCTGTTCAAATACCTTCCGGTGCAAATTTTAACAGGCCACTGTTTTGTCATGTTTAGATAACCCATCAAAACATACTTCACATATCTTATTTACTTCGCCAGTTAGATAGATATATAAATCGATAGGTAGTTAGATAAACATATACATAGAGAAACAAATCGATAACTAGATAAACTGATAGATAGATAGATAGAGAAAGAAACAATTCACATTCTGCTCGGCCAATTATATAACGTCTCTACAATACTACTAATTTATCGAAATTCACTACAGTATTTAATTCTAGAAAATGCCTCAAATTTAATGTTTAATCAAAAGGGGTGCTTAAGATTCATCTTAATTCAAGTACGCTTACCGTGACGATTACTCGGGATAAAATCCGAGTAGAAGGGCATAGTTTGGAAACAGTTACAACAGTTGTGTTCCGAAAGTTCTAATGATCGGTTGAGTTTCGCATCAATTTCAGTAGATAAAACCATATACACACGTAGCATAATTTATTTTGAAAGACAATAGAGGAATGCTCGTTTGCTGTTGATTATGTCACTTCTCTATTATGTAATGACACTAACTCTCGTGGCTCGAATTTTATTCAAATTCCAACTAACATGCATTATATGGTTTTGATTGTAGAAAATCTAGAAAACTTAAAGGCTCAAACATTAACGGTCCTAAGAGAAAAATTGAAATTCATGGAATATCGCTGAAACGGCGTCTAATGAAAATTGATCAAATTGAAATTACATAAAATCTCCATATTATGCTTCCTAAAAATCATTTAAATAAGCAAGAGAAACTGTAATTTAGGAAATACATATCAATTGATATTGACTGATATATAAATATTGTTGTAATGTGATTAACGACAAAGATATCTACATTTTCACGGAGGTTTTCCCATTCTCTTTATCCCAATTACATATATATATATATATATATATATATATATAGATATATAGATATATAGATATATATATACATATCATATATTTACATTAGGACCGTTATGTTTAGAAACAAAGTTATAAAATACACAATGACTAATTAAGTAGTGAATATTACACATAAAAACATATGCACATATACGCATACATAGTTTTATATACAAACCATATTAATATAATGTTTCGAAAAGAATAACGTGCTCATTTTACTCACATCACCACATACAATATATATTTTTCAATTGATAATGATCTGCCAGTTACTTTAGGAAGTTATTTTGTATATGTAAATTTATACACTTACAATAAGATTCATAGATAAAGAAACGATATTATGTAGCCGTGTAACTATTAAAGCTGTATTCAGACTTATTAGAATAGTAATCATTTGAAGCAGACAGAAATTATCTAATGGGATACATCTCATTTCTATAGAAAATCCCCTAGTTAAAACAACGCAAATGTTTTATGGCGTGTTTCGTGCTGTGGTCGTCCGCCATGATACATCACCAAATGTTTATAAATATTAGCCAGGATCAAAATCGCGTAATGTTGTTGATATGAAAAGGCGCGGTGTCTTAACAGAAGTATATCTGTTTTATATATTAGATTATATATCCGTACATTATGATATTTCCTAATCAGAAACTTAAACTAGGAAATGAAAACGTTTTTTATTGTTCGTAAGGAGATCTTAGCTGCACATATATAGAGATTTATTAATAATTTATGAAATTGGATGTCGGTGACATACGAACTAACCTATGGAACACTCTTAATGTTTATGTCCCAATTAAAAAAATGATTCGAAATGTTATGCACATAAAGAAAGAAAATCGACCAACACGAGTGGAACTACTTAAGTTGCATTATTGGAGCGTAATTATAAGGTGAATCTCGAAGGTACTATCGCAAGGTACCTAAAGCAAAAATAAACATAAATAAAAAAATAAAAAAGTTAAAAGCATTTAACCCCCACACCCACCAACCCTTAAGTAGCAGAACAATCCAGGTCTGCTAGCTACTAGTCAGTTTTCGAGATGACCTCGGAAGAAAGGGGCGGTGCCTTCAGAGCTAAGTTAAACTCTTTATTCATGACTGTTGAAATGTATTCTGTCTTAATTTTGCCAATATTTGTGCATTAAATATATATATATATATATATACACACACACACACACACATATATATATATATATATATATATATATATATATATATATATATATATATATATATAAACTAGATGTACCCTGCCACGCGTTGCAGTGGCTCAATTTGGTGTAATGGAAAAATTTAATAAAAAGAGAACATGCATGTTTCTTATATTCTTAGTACAGAAATCCACTCGAAAAAGTGAAAAAGAAGGCGAAAATGGAAAAAAAAATGGTACTCTTGAGAATTTCATCTGGATTCTCGGGAGTTTCTGTCGCTCATTCATGGTTTGGACTCGACAACAATCAGTGGATGAAGCCGAATGTAGCAAAAATGTTGAAACGCTAAATGTTTTTTCGTTGTTGTTGTTTTTTCTGTGAGTTAGTAATTAATATTTGGGTGATGGGGGGGGTGTTACTATACACAGATTCGAAAAAGTTGTCCAAAAACAATTAAATGAAAGCAAAGGTAAGGTAAGCTACGTTCCTACCTAACAGGATAATTGTTTAGTGTTTTTATGTAATGTAAAATGTTTAATCGGCTCTAAAAACAGAAATGGTCGCGAACTCTGTTGAATACGTTAAGTTTGAGAAAGTAAGTTGAAAACTAAAAACTATACAAAACAGTGTCTGAAACCCACCGAATATATGTTACCATGACGTAGGCTGCCTTAATCGGTGGGTTTCTGACAGTATTTTGAATAGTTTTTTTGTTTTTTTTTTAGTTTTAACTCACTTTCTCATACTCTAAAGTAATAAACCGTGTCCGCCACCATTTGTAGCTTTCAAATGCACCGATAAACATTGTTTTTTCAAGCCGACTAAACGTTACATTAAATGAAAAGTGTTTATATTACTAAACACAGATAAAAGAAGTTGTAAAAAATAAATATATAGCAAATAAATGTTATCAAAGGCGAGAAAAGTAAATGTTCTACCTAACTGGATAAGATTTTAGTGTTTTTATGTAATGTATAATCGGTTCAAAAACATTCAATGTTTACCGGTATATGTGAAAAATACAAATGGCCGCAGACTGTATCGAACACTTTAAGTTTGGGGAAATTTTGGGAAAATGAGTTTAAACTAAAACCTATACAAAATACTGTTAGGAACTCGCTCAATATATGTTACCATGACGTAGGCTGGCATATAATCGGTGGTTTAAAACTTTTGATCGATACAGATGACGACTTTTAAGAGTCCCTTTTAGTGATTACCTGGTCTGACGATATTTGTACAACTAAACGCCAAATCTGCTAAAAAAAAAAAAAAATCCGGTATTATTTTACTTTAAGGCCCGTTTCACGTTCGTATATAACGAAATATTTTATTGTAGATTTCGGTGTGCTAAAAACGCCCCTTCCTCAGGTGGGCAGAAAGTGGGTGCTCATTTTCAGTTAAATTTACATGGAAAAGTGATCAACCACTTTTCGAAAAAAAATGTCTTCATATCATGAAAAGTATATTGGTACTCATTGGGCGTTGAGTTCCATGGCGACGCAGAATTATTTAATGGTCGTCCCCTTAGTTCCCCTCTAGTCAAGGCTAACGCATGCACACGTAACATTTTTTTATTTATTTACTTATGTGGCGGAGTTATATAACTATCACCCCCATGCGAATTTCTTTACTGATAGGTTTTTTTAATTTTTTTCACTGGATTATTATTCATTGAACACTAATCAGATTATGAAGAAAAATTGAAAAAAAAATCATTTCAACATTTGAAAGGGTTACTCACTTTTTAGTTACCACGTTCTGGTAAATCGGTCACCCATTTTTTTTTGTTTGTTTTCTAAATACAGAAGTGTCTTCGGGAGATATAAAATGGTCGCATGTTGACGAAGCAATGTATCGGGAGGCGTGCGGGATGGAGGTCCACCTCCTCAATTTTCTTTTAAATGACGACTTGTAACGGTTTTCGACTATGCTGAATACGAAAATCGCATTGAAATTTTGCAGAAATAAGTAGTTATCAAGATATAAAAAGTTGTATTATGCATTGTAATCTTTGGTGGCCATCTTTTTACGCCGTGTATTTGTTTATTGCGCGTGCGGGCGTAAAAAGATGCCCGCCAAAGAATACAATACATAATAGAACTTTTTATATCTTGATAACTATTTATTTCCGCAAGATTTCAATGCGATTTTCGTATTCAGCATACTAGAAAACCTATGTATGTCGTCATTTAAAGGAAAATTGCGGAGGTGGACCTAATCTAAAAAAATACCAAATTATTAAACATTTCTCCAGCATGTTAGTGAAATTTATAATACTTTAAAAAATAAAAACAATAAAAAGTTTTGAAAAAAAACAAAAACAAAATCCCCACCTTTCATAAAAACAGATAAATTATTGTAAAGAAACACCAACTAATTCACCTTTCATAAAACAAATTATTAAAAAAACACCAACAAACTGACTTTTAACTAAATAAATAAAAAAAACTCAAAAAAAACTCAAAACTTTATTTTCATAAAAACAATAAAAAAGTCATGTTCAATCTATTTTTTCTTTGAGAAATAAATATATTTCTGACTTCCAAATGCGGTAGAGGCTCGTATTATTTTTACTTTCTATGGTTTTGATATACCGCGTTTTTATTGGTTACAAATGGGTGACTGATTTATCAGAACGTTGTAACTAAAAAGTGAGCACCACTTTCAAATGTCGAAATAATGATTTCTTTTTTAATTTTGTGGTTTAATAATCTATTTAATTAGTTTCCAAAAACTTATAAGTATAGAAATTACGCATGGGGGTGATGGTTGTACAACTACGCCACTTACGTTGCCTTTCCCACTTTTACAAACATTATTTACGTTTACTCTTTTCATAAATAATTAAAAAAATAAACTAAACTATTTATTGATAATTTGTCACGTGTACAAACACTTATTTATTTATTTATTTACTTAGGCTTAACTCTTTTCACGAATAAGAAAAAATTTAGTCTTTAAGAATAATCAAAGGAAAAAGTTACTAAACATTTATAAAAGGAAAAAAATAATTCCTCACGTACTTATTCCTTTTCATGAAGGTCAGAGGAATAGTTGGCCGAAAAGTCATGAAACAACAATTAATAAAGATGAGAATAATAGTTCGCAATAAATAAACGTGGTGCTAATGCAGAGTGATCCGCGCTATTGTTTAAATCGTATTTCCACGTTTAATTAAAGTTTTACGATATGTTTTTTATTCAATTGTAAGGTTAAAGTACAGAATAGGTACAAAAACCCCTCCCCTGCCGATGTTAAGAATGGCTTTTTTTCAGCACGGACCACTCTCTGCATGAGTATCATAAAAGTTAATACAGATAATACTTATCTCAATAAGTGAAAGGCTCATTTCTACCGAAAATGAAATGGCGACCAATCCCGCAGTTACGAAAAATATCTTTATTTAATTTAATATTCTTATAATTCGCAATGTTAAATTATTTTAATAACATGCAAACATTCCTTGACTTTAAAAATAGATTTTCTGAAAATTTCAATTAAACTGTTAATGTAGAAATATGGTTCTATCGACTTTGAACGAACCATGAATTACATTTTTATATATATATAGATATATATTTTGATTTATTTATTTATCTTTGTTCTCTTATTGTAGTCTTACTAAAATTGTAAACATCTTAACATTACTTATCATGTTTTATTACTTGTGTTTTAAACTTTGTTTTGTTAAATACGCCTGGTATTACCCTAAACCAGTCCTTAAATAAGATCCTCCAATCTAAAAACATAAGCCGTCATCACAAGTTGCATTATTGGAACGTAATTATAAGGTAAATCTCAAATATTCTATCGAGGTACCTAAAGCAAAAAAAAAATCTTCCACGGATAATATGATAGATGAGACTATCTTCAAATTCTACTCTAACCTGGGAATGGGCAAAGGACTAACACTAAGTAGATACAAATAAGTCCCTCATACCATTATT
Source organism: Euprymna scolopes (assembly GCF_053919585.1). NCBI lineage: Eukaryota > Metazoa > Mollusca > Cephalopoda > Sepiida > Sepiolidae > Euprymna > Euprymna scolopes. The sequence continues at coordinate 83,561,532 of NC_136485.1, forward strand.
TTTTAATGGAGAGTAGATAATGCAGTGGATATGTTATAGGCAGCTCCAGTAACTCTCGCTTCTCCTTTTTCTGCCCCTTAGTCCTCATTTCTAATGGGCGATGTTTCTGACAAAAAAAGCTTCTTGCCAGGTCGATAGTACTTCGTGAACAGTAGTCTGAGATGTCGGAAATTTTCCGCCTCAATGCGGCCATGTCACTAGTCACTAGTGTTGGAGGTAAACGTTTTCATCTGGGCTGACGTTATCCGCCTGATAGTCAGGGACCCGAACCTTGAGATAACCACTAAGGAGGCTGTCCTATCAGCAGGTAAAAAGTACTGGGGCTGCTGTATTGCCATTTGGTGAATGGATTCGGGGCCATGCAATAGTCTCTAGTGGGGCCTCCCGATGCCATACTAGTGGGTAATAGTTACGGATTTATCTTATCATGTGCTACAAAAAGATCTTCCCGTCTTTTCTCTCTTACTTTCACTCTCTGTTCTGCTCTAACCAACTATGATGACCTGTTCCACAAATCCCAAAATTCTCAACATGAAATATCTAAAAAAAAAAAAACACGAATAAACCTAGGACCACATCCTCCAACGTAGACCCCTACTACTAGGTCTCCAACATCCGGGATCTACGTTCTAACCTTCCAGAGTTTGAAACACAATTACAAGAGACGAAACCTGACATATTCTTTCTAAGTGAAACTGGAATAGGGCCGACCATCTCCCTAGATGAGTTCATAATTAAAGGATACTCTAACTAAACATCTAAATCTGACCCCTAAGATGGGCACGGGCATGGGATATGGACCTACATTAAAGATGGCTTCCCGTGTGGCAGGGATAGCTCCAGAGAATACCCTAATCTACCTTATATGTGCTTCCGGGTGGCACTGGCCTACACCACCGCATTTATATTTGCCCTCTATTCCTCCATAACAGCGGAGTTACTGTCTTTAAGAGTATATCAGAAAAAATTGACCATATTCTGTCTGCTCATCCCTCGCCTAACATTCAAATTTGCGGTGACTTCAATGTCCATAATGTGAAATGGCTGACCCACTCAAATAAGACTGATGATGAAGGGATGTTCTGTCATGATTTGGCCATTGCCTATGACCTCACTCAGATTGTTCGCGAGCCCACCCGTGTGCCCCATACTACCTGTCAGTACGCAAGCCTTCTAGACCTTTTTCTATCCACTTCCCCTGAGCGATGCTCATGTTCCGTTCTATATCCTCTCGGGTCCTCCGACTACTGCGTGGTATCAGTAAAGATAAAAATGAAATATATTAAATCTACAGACGTACCTCCCCACCGTACTGTATACCGATACTCTATGGCGGACTGGGATAGCGTCCGTACATTCATATCTGATCTACATCTCCATTCCATGGTTAAAAAGCATGTGTCCTCTATAGTATCAGACCTGACCGAATGGTTACTTGTAGGCATAGACCAATTCATACCATCTAAAAAGTTCCAACAAAAACATAACAACCAGCCATGGTTCTCCCCTGAATGGTCTGCTGCCATCGCACAAAGAAATCACTTTTTCCATAGCTACCAACGTAATAGATGCACTGAAACTAAAGCCGCTTTTATGACCGCAGCGACCACTGGTAAAGAGTAATAAAAAATGCAAGAGCGCACTCCGGTAAATCAAAAATAGCTGAGCAGCGGCTTGGTTCCCACCAGTTCTGGCAAATAGCAAATAGTATCCTGAACAGAAACGTGCGTTCTATCCCAACAATTATCAATGGACCAGAGGTCATCCCGACAGCATCGAACAAGGCCAAACTATTTGCCAAGAACTTTGCAGGAAATTCCACCCTATGCGACGAAGGCCATAAACTCCCCGTATTCCCTCCTATAACAGACAACACGCTATACAACATACAAATATCTGTGCGTGAGGTCGCCAAACTAATCAAGAACCTTGACCCCAGTAAAGCAACTGGTCCTGACGTTATTCCAATTATAGTGCTAAAAAAATTACAACCAGAACTTGCCCCCATACTTACCAAACTGTTTAAGTGTTGCCTTAAGAAGTTCTTCCCAACACCCTGGAAAACCTCATCAGTATGCCCTGTATTTAAGAATTCAGGTGATAAGTCATCTCCCTAACAGTACAAAGCGATAATCTCCTGTGTGTCATGAGTAAGTTGTTGGAATCCACAATAAATAGAGAAGTAGTCAACCACCTCAGCAGAAATAAGCTTCTTAGCGACACGCAATATGGTTTCCGTTCTGCTAGATCTACAGCAGATGTGCTAACGGTTATATCTCATAAGATTACCGAACCTCTCGACAAAGGCTTGATTTCTAGGGCAATTGCTCTTGACATATCAAAGGCCTTCGATAAGGTTTGGCATAAAGGCCTACTAAACAAGATCTCCAGCTACGGTATAACATGAAATGTTTTCTCGATCATTAAATCATTTCTCTCTGATAAGCTCAGAAGAGTAGTGGTTGATGGGCAGAAATCAGAGACCCACAGTATTAATGCTGGAGTCCCTCAGGGGTCCATCCGTGGCCCAACTCTCTTCCTGATCTACATCAATGATTTCCGAAAGCACATGCTAAAATCTTTCGTTGACATATATGCTGATGACACGACTATCTATTGCAACACATCAAAGGTCGTAAATGATGATGTTCTCACTGATTCTCTCTCCTCTGATCTTGAGCACGTGGTACAGTGGTGGAAGAGTTGGCTGGTTACCTTTAATGCATCTAAGACAAAGCTCCTATCTCTACATCATAAACGCTCTGATCCCCATCAGGCATCAATTAAAATGGATGGCTCTCGTCTAGGGGAGGCCCCATGTTTTGATAAGCTTCTGGATTTGACCTTTACTCCTGATCTTAAATGGAACACGCACATCAAGTCTGTGGCCAAGGTCGCTGGGAAAATGGTGGGATCCTTCTTCGCTCCAAAAGATATCTCACTAATGATGCAATTCTCTATTTATATAAAAGCCAAGTACGTCCAATGATGGCGTACTGCTGCTACATCTGGGCAGGAGCTGCTAAAAACAGCCTATCTTGCCTTGACAGAGTACAAAATAGACTTCGTGGCTTGGTGGGGGATGTCCTTTTCACTTCCCTGCAACCTCTTTCCCACAGAAGTCCCATCGTTATTTCCACTGCAATGCTCGTCTGAGCTCCAATCTCTTCTCCCCTTCGATAATCTTTTTCAAAAAACACCCGACTAGCTGAAACCACCGTCAATAATTTTCCCCACTCCTTGTCTGTGCCTAAATCAAAACGTTGATTCTATGAACAAATCTTCTTTCTCAGAACGGCACGCCTGTGGAACTCTGTTCCGCTTGCCTGTTTTCCTCCCGATTTCAACCTGGATGTCTTCAAGTCCAACACAAACAAATTTCTGATGAACCGCCGCCTTAATAATGACACTTTATCAATTCTCCAATAATATTACTACACTACCCAATAGATTACTGTACACACAATAACCATTATCCCTGAGTTGCCATTGGGCCTTGATAAGTGGTGAACTCCATGTAAAAAAAGGATACTGTGTAACTTAAGCGATGGTTTATTATTTTAACTC
>NC_136485.1:83570098-84035098 GCF_053919585.1 Euprymna scolopes
ATTGATTATTTTAGTCAGTTATCGTAACTAAACGATTTATCCGAATTGAAGACAATACCTAATTCAAATCTATTAATTATTACAATCAAACACATCAATAGTTACAATTATAATTTTTAATATCATACATTTCAAGAACTATACTTACGTTTTGTTAAGTTTAGACTAATCTGAAAATTATTTTATATCGTAATTGTTCAAATTAAATTAACTTAATAAATGCGGCAGAGTTACCCCCCTTTGAACAAATCTTCTAAAATAAACTTTGCTTATATTCATTCATTTTTCACAACGCATAAACATCCATATTCAACTAATAATTACATTTTTATTTTAATATATTTTTCATTCAATATTATTTTTGAAAAAATTAAATCGACTTATATTTTAAATTAATTCACTCATCTTTCCAATACTTTTGTAGTTAGTATTACAGATTATTTCAATCAATAATCATAATTTATTAAGTTATCCTTCATATCGGCTAATGTTGTATTATAAAATAATTAGTTACTTCTAATTTAATTAATTTTGTTTATTTATTAATTTGTTTATGTATGTATTCCTTTTATTATCAATAACAGCACAATCCATTATTTAAATTTACAGTAATGTTTTTTAATTTTTTACATTTCACAAACTTAACTCAATTCTACATACGACAATCTATTTTTACTAAAGCTTTTACTAACTTGGTTCTTATTAAAGCATGATTTTTATTATTATTGTATATATCGTAATACCTTAATAAGTAAGTTTTCAGTGTTTCCTCATCTGTACATATGTTATTTTAAATATAATTAAATAAATGTATGTTTAAGTTTAAACTTAAATTCAAGTAAATAGGATTAATAAATATTGTTTAGACATAAAATTTATAGACTATATCCAACCAAGGTTTTCCTCGTACTTTAAACCCCCTCTCTTATATTCTTTAATTGTATCCTATTATTTATTTATTTATTTATTTATTTAATTGTTTAATTAAATTTAAATAATATTTCCGAAATGAAGTTATAGACGTTAATTTAATGAGTACATGTATTTTAAAAATATATAGTGTGTCTTATTAGATTTACAATAGATATCTTATTATAACTATAACATTGATTTTTACATTCATTTTTAACAATTAATCATTTGGCTTATGCATTTAAAATCACTTATCAATCAATTTTTAATCACTTGTTGAATCATCTATGTTTTATTATTTTATTTGGAGTCTGACTACTATAAATACATTTTTACTTTTGTGATTATTACCATGTTTTTATTTATGTATGTTTTTATTTATTATTTTATATTTCCTAATCACTAAATTACCTTATTAACAAACTCAACTTTACCATCTATAAACTTTACAATTAATCTAATAATAATATTATGATCCATTTCTATTCCCTATACTAATTAATTTTTTTATTCTTCCTCCACTCCTAATTGTATAATATATATCTACTCTCTTTTTTAAGTTATTTTATTAATTTATTTTATGTTATTTTGTTTATTTATTTATTTATTCTTTAATTAATTTATTTTTCAAAATTTTATTTTTATTTTGTATCACTCTCCATTAAAATAATATATTATGTGTAATATATTAACAACTTACTTTCTATGTTCATTTTAAATATTAATTTTGATATGTATACCTTTGCATGCCTATATATATACATACATACATATATATATATATACATATATACATATCTATGTATTAGTGTGTGTAAACGTGTCTTTTTATCAGGCGATTTTATTTTTCATATCTAAAATTACATTTTTGTGTTTTTATGCATAGGTATATCCGTGGTTTGTTTCCCAATCAATCTGCATACTTTATGCAATATTAACTTTTAAAAAAATAAAATCCTGTCATTACATGATACATAATATTTCTGTACAACTAGTTAGCAAGGGCCTTAGACAGGAGATATAAAGTTTGCATTCTAGACAGAAAGAGTGTTATAAAGTTTTTAAGATAAATTAAACAGGAGAGGATTTTCAAGCAATGCTCAGAAGTGGCACACACTCTATTGCAAACAAATGATAATCGATCTTTTTTTAACATTCATGATATCAATGAAAGATTGGGACAGTAATTGGAGCTGGCTTTATTTGAAACGCAAGAGGTGACGCCAGTGTATTAAATAACGACTAAATCGATGAAAGGAATATTTTTTGAAGTTAATGAGAGATTCGCTTCTGGACGCTGCAGTCCGAGATGTAAGAAACTAGTAAGTCGCACTTGGCATTGAGATGCTGGTCGCTACATAGACATGAAAGGGAAATAAATATGTTTAGAATAAACGAAAAATTTACTCGTATGTGTCTATTGATGTTGCAAGTATCATTATTATTATTTCATGAAGAGTTCCTACCGCCAGGGAACAAGATAACTAGTACGCATAGTGTGCACTTTAGTCTGTGCTGACGCAGTTTTAATATTCTAGAGCTGTTTGTTGTATGAGTAAACGTCACACCAACGTACGCCCTGCTATATTAAACGGGTATAGCCACGTACACACTACATATTTATGAATGTAAATATGTATATATAAATGTAGATTCTGCCACACTGAACTGGAAATTGTGAGTTATTTAGTATAATTTGCAAGGTTCTTTTAGGGGGTGGCTACTACACAACGAGACATGATGGAGTATGTAAGTACATCCACTGGACCATCTGTAAAAAAAATCAACATCCAATGTAACAGCAAATACTGGGACCATCAACCTTACGGAACAGTTAGAAATGACTTATTTACAACACATTACAACCATGTAATCCCTACAGCCACCTACCTTGAAAATGTTGTGTGAAACTCCACATCGGTATATGGAATACGTCAGAGAAAGTTGCAACCTTTTTTGAAGTGAGTGTTCCGAACGATAGAGGTCTGAACAGAGCTGAAAGGGAGAAACAGACCAAATATAAAGGTCTCATGCATGATATGAAAAGAAACTGTAATCTCAGAGAGATATTAATCACCCCAGTTATTATAGGTGCCACACAGCTTTTTAAGAAGAATCTAAAGTCCTACCTAATTAATATCCATGGTGAACCAAGTGCAAAAGAGATCCAGACAATTGCACTTAAGTGAACAACGAGGATATACAAAAAGAGAGCTATGTTAGTTTCAATAAAAAGCAGGCAATCTTGGCAGCTGGTTTGGTTGCCTTTATACCCAGAGTTACACTCTTCAAAGGAAGAAAATAATAAAAAAATAAGTAAGTGCCAAACATAAATTGCTCTCCCCTACATGGTAGGGACAATCCAGATTTCAAATCTCAGTGTTCAGCGAGGTATATTTCAATGTCACCATTGTTCTTCTGATGTAATACTGGGTACAGTCTAAGTAGAAGCAGGAAAAAAGAAACATGCAAATAAGAAAATCATATACTTTTTATATACCATCTCAAACTCTATGACAAGGGACAGAAAACAGCTTGTAAACTGTCACAGAGGATGTCTGCATGGAGTTTGGATTTGACAAATGTGCGATATGAACCATAAAGAAAAGGAAAAATGTCTGTTCAATGATGGATTTATCGAACATCTAGAAGAGGATTCCAAATATAAGTACCTCAGTATTTGTTATATATAGGTTTCATTTTTATTATTATTATTGTTATTCTTGTTGTTTTTGTTATTATTGTTATTGTTAGGACTTATTAAAAGTGAGTCTTAGAGAGTCTTATTAAGAGAGATGCTGCGTTCTGTGTTCGTGTAATAAAGAGATTCATATATATAAAATGGTCATACTTAGAAGTATTAGAAAGAAGCTCTTAGAGTGAGGAGACAGTGTTGAGACAGTCTTTGTGTTCACATTGTAGATATGAGATGTAGAGACATTGTATGTGAAGACATTTTAAGACACAGGATATATAAGACATGTAATGACAATTTCACTTTAGCTTTTGGTAGAATTACAACACAAAGACGACGTTTATAAAAACACATGATGGTTTATTGCTTCTTCGACCGGTCGGTGATTTTCTTAGTCAAGAATTCAAAGTTTTACATTCTTTGTTTCAAAGGTGACCGTCTCGCTTCCAGACGTTCGACTCCCATCTCTGGACTCCAGACTGTCGTCTCTCATCCTCAGACTCTCTCTCAGACTCTCAAGTTTCTAACTATATCGAGAACTTCCCATTTTCCATGACGTCATACACATGTTAAAACATGTGTCTTCTTTCACGTGTTCTGAAAATGCGTGTCTTAAATCTTTTTCCTTTGTTTACAAAGGAATTTTAACCTATATTTCCAGTAACCTATATTTCCAGTATGTTAAACACATGTTTATTAAATTATCTTATAGTTGCATTCTTCAATTGAATTTCATAACAGAATTGACAAATGCACATTCTTTTCTTAAAACTATTTTATCTCTAAGCTGAACATAGGTTTGTTTTTACATTCCATTTGCTAATTCTGTCTCGTAATCTATTTCTAAAGCTAAATTACGAGGCTCGAATTTCGTCTATTCTATTTCATTTTCATTTTAACTAAATCTCTCTATTTTTATACTTACATGAAAAGGGGACATCCCTTATCATGTAACATATAGAGGACACTCTAACGGTGAAGCATGAGGGAATGAGGTAGAAGGTGACAGAAGAATGCACAGCACGCCTTAAATATCCTCAAATCTGAATTAAGCCCCCAAAACAAAATAACTGCCATTGATCAGTTTGCAATCACTGTCATCTCATATGGGTTATGTATTACTGACTTGTCTCAATGCAATATAAATAGGCAAGATACAAAGACTAAGAAACTGCGGCCCTTACATAAAATAATCTACCGAAACCAATGTGTGAATATACTTATCACGAAAAGCACGTTCTCTCGGTCTCCCTGAAATAAACCATGCATATCGAGCTAGATTAGTAAGCAGAGGAAGTATATCAAAAGTTCAACAGATATGGCAATAGAAATAGTGAGGGACCACCACAAACGTTTACACAAACAAACCTCTATCACAAAACCTGCTGAACATTTTGGGGGTATCATACTGGAAAATACTACCGGTGTATATGATGAACAGCAAAACAGATTGCAAGAAGAGGAGAAAGAAATACACGAAAATCGAGATAGACACAATAAAACAAGGATGAGAACAACAAAAAAGAGCAGGAAATTTCCCAGAAAATCTTAAACAGGACTATATAGACAGGGATGCTTTACTCCAATGGCTCAAGAGCCGAAGACTTATATTTGACGAGGAAAGACTCATCGTAGCCAGACAAGATCAGGGCTTATTCACAAATGGATTAAAAAATGGCTGGCCTACAAGCAAATTACCGGTTTTGACACTCAGCGATTGAGAGCCCAAGCCACCTTATGTCTACAGGCCAATCCTATTGGCAGATGACCTTTACACTGCCCGCCACAACAAAGTATGTAAATACCTCAATTAAAAAATCTATAGAAAGATGCACATTAATAGATCAACATAACATCTGGGAGCATGAAGCACCACCGATAACATCAAACGGAGAAGGAATCGTGTTCTATGACAAAGATATACAGGTGGGCAGATACATAAAAGACAAGGCCATCAATAATATGGTCAGGCCTGAAAGAACTGCGCTAATTATTGATGTTACAGTTCCAAATGATTTGACTTTAACAGAGTTGAACGGAAAAAAGATAACAAAATATTATGACTTAAAAATGATTAGAAAACATTATACCGGTTGTGATAGGAACAACTGGCGTAATAAAATATCTTCAGAAATACTTGGAAGCAATTTCGGGAAGACCAAGCTGCAACGAACTACAAATAGCAACCATAAAGGGAAGAGCATCTATTCTTAACAGAGCCCTCGGATATAGATTGAAATCATCAGAGAATCAAGTTTTACCTCCAGGAGGGAGCTCCTTGATCTCATTGAAATAAAAAAAAAGTAAAAACCGATAATTCATGATTATGTAACAAGTTGTTGTGTATAGTATAGGTACATGTACAAACGCTAACATATGACAATATGACATGTCGTTATTATATAAAGGGATGATATACCTATTTAACATATATACCGTAATCATCTATTATATTTAGTTCTTCAGCTGATATAGATGTCTTATTTAATACGTGATTTCACCATTTAAACATAAGAGGATAGGAATGACGAACTAATGACGAAGCAATACATTTATATATATATATATATATATATATATATATATATATATACACACACAGAACTTTTAACACTGAGCAACAGCTACAAAACAATAAACCAAAGATTAATTTAGCATACTGATACAAACAAGTGTTTATATTATCCTGCATTTGGACCATCTTGCATTAAACGAGTCGCATAAGAAATTGTAGGACGGTAGGGAATATGTGATGAATACTGAGAAGTGTGGGAGAAGTACGGACGTCATAATGCCAGAGTTGATAGACCGAATAAATAATTTTATGGATAAGGACCGTCTTGCGTCTATAGAGACAATAAGTGAACAGTTTGATGTCAGTGTAGGAAATGTACGCAAAATTATTCGTGTGGAACTGAAGATACGGAAAATTTGTGCGAAGTTTGTTTCAAGAGGTCTATGAGAAAATCAGAAAGAAAGACGTTGTCATGACACGTGGGAGACAGTCGAACTGATTAACTGATAACCTATGATTAAAGCTGGATCACATGCTATGACACAGAAATCAAGAGAGAAATGGAAGCATGATGGCTTTGCTCCTCCCAAGTATACCAGACAGAGCAAATACAACCCAGAAACATTATAATCCGTTTATGCGACAACACGGGTATAATCTACATGTACTGAGTCAGACAGTCAGGAAAATACTATAACGGGGTCTTAAGGGAGTTGAGGAAGAGATTCAAGCTGAAGAGCTCATCACTGTTCCAATCGGATCAGTGCCATTTTCACCAGACCAATGCACCACTCCACAACTCCATCCTTTTCATAGACTATTTGATCAAGATGAGCATCAAAACAGTTCGTCACCTTTTCTATAATCAGACCTTGCTGTCTGTGACTTTTGCCTATTCCCTAACCTAAAAACCCTTAGAAACTGTCGTTATGAGGCAAATAAGGACATGAGGCAATTGAGGAAATGGGAGAGTTATTGACAAGTTCACACAGCAGGACTTCCACGCAGCCTCCCAACAGTTGTTGGTACATTACAAGTGCACTGTTTCCAGAGGAAATTACTTCGAAGGAGACCAGAGTTTCATGTGTGTATTACAAATAAAAGTGCTCATACGAAAAAACGTCTGGAAAATTATTGAGGACACTTCGTACAGAATATACTTTTTGATATATTTTTTTTGTATTTAAAGAAGAAAAACTGAATAAATAACCGAGAAAAGCGCGCGAAGTTACTTCTTACAGCTGTTGTACTCAATTCGTTATAAGTTTTATATTTTACCAGCACAGTGTCTAAACTCACTGGATGTTGACCAGCTACGCTTTTAATATATCAAAACACTCGTTAAACTGAACAGAATAATGAATATACCTATCCATAATAGTGTGGCACTTGATAGATCTGTCAGAAAATCTTAAAGCCAAATCAAATTAAACTTATCAAAAACAAAATAAAAACTCAAAATATGCGCCCGTAATTGTTTTCTAAATATATATACGCCATTAGATTCGCCCGAAAAATACGCGAGATCTATAACAGTAAAGAAATAACAAAGCGTCTTACTCTATCCGAAAGTGTAAAATAATCTGTAGAGAATTTTTTTTATTTTTTTGACATAAATATGTACAACATGGGAATATTATTTTATTTTTTTTTAAGAGAAGATCGTACGCTACGCGGGATTGAACGAGGATCAACGAATGTTCTGCAATTTCAATTTTTTATTGGCATTAAAATCGATGAAGTTGTTCATTTTTATATCAATCCTGTCAGCTTACCGCTTTACTCGAGGAGTCATCGCTATGTACAAGGAGGAAGATTCACACGACACTACACATTATTCAATCACAATGTAAATACATTGTAGTCTAAATTTCACTGTTAAAAACCCACTGTTGATTTCATAAAATTCGTTTATATAATATCTTGATATTAAGATTATAATTCAGAAGTTATTTACTAGGGTAAAGTGTACAGAAACACGCATTGATAATGCACCCGTGTCTTATCAAAACCTACTGTTGATTTTATACGCCGGCCATCTTTGCTTGTGCGACAATTAAACTTTTTTGGGGCACTTGTGGTTCTAGGTCATATTAGGTTATTAAATTGGGTTAAAATCGGGCTGATCCTTCTTTAATATGATTTTCTCGATGATGGATTCCTGATGCTTATCAAATACCTTTCGATAAAAAAAAACTATCTAATAACATCCATGGACGCATAAAGTACATTTGTATTAACTTACAAGATTAAATCAACCCAGCCGTAGCAGGATCCATGGAGAACAAAATCACAGGCATAGGCACAGCTACACACATTGATAAAGTTCATTAAATATATAAATACAGATTATCAGTTATAAAAATTCAGATTTTTTACCAAAAATAAATTTTCTATAGTGACTATTTTTGCACCTTTTATTATTATTATTATTATTATTATTATTATTATTATTATTGTTATTATTATTGTTATTATTATTATTATTATTGTTATTATTATTATTGTTATTATTATTATTACTATTATTACTATTATTATTGTTATTATTATTACTATTACTATTATTATTAATATTATTATTATTGTTATTATTATTATTGTTATTATCATTATTTTTACTATTACTACTATTATTATTATTGTTGTTATTATTATTACTATAATTATTATTATTGTTATTATTATTATTGTTATTATTATTACTATTACTATTATTTTATTACTATTGTTATTATTATTACTATTACTACTATTAGTATTATTATTGTTATTATTATTATTACTATTACTATTATTATTATTACTATTACTATTATTATTATTGTTATTATTATTACTATTACTACTACTATTATTATTGTTATTATTATTATTACTATTATTATTATTGTTATTATTATTATTACTATTACTACTATTATTATTATTGTTATTATTATTATTGTTATTATTGTTATTATTATTATGTTTATTATTACTGTTATTATTATTATTATTATTATCATCATTATTATTATTATTATTATTATTATTATTATTATTATTATTATTATTTTGTTACATTAATGTAATGTCCGAAAATGTGTATCCATAAAGATATTTGTTCATATGTAATTATTAAAGCGAGTCGGACACGCAAAAGATCTCTTGCATTTTATATTCCATTCAGAAAAGGAGCTTACATAAGCTTCTTCTATTTGAATCGACATTGTTTAAATTTATCTAATTCGAAGATGGAGTGGGTTTTGTTTTTACATATAATTGATTCCATATCAGTTTTTAAAATTGTACATGATTAAACTGTCAGTAAATTTAAAGGGGTGATTGACTTATTAAACCTACTTGATTAAACAACGAAACATTCATTATAGGAAAAAGAACAAAGTTGTGTATTCATTTTATTTTTTTTTGTGGACTGTGATACTTTTCTTCATGGTTGTTTTTTTCCACCAGGTTTCAGCCAACTCATACTTTGTCCTTTTCATGTGGTTAACTGCGACGAGGTAGGAATGCTGAGTGTTGTAACTGTATCTCCAGTAATTATTGACGATCTATAGCTGTTGCTGTCTCACCATGTTTTGGCCAAATAATTCTGTTGCCTGCTTTGGGTAGGATTGAAACTGATATCTTCGGACAATGCTCACCTGGAAACTTAGATATTCAGCTCTTCTTTTAATCTTAAAATCCTCGCCAAGGCAGGTCAGAGGATTAGTTGGCCCAAAACGTTGCGAGATAACAAAAACTATGAAGAGCAATAATAACCGGGGATACCGTTGCAATACTCGCCCCATACTGTCGCGGTTAACCACCTGACGAAGGCCAGAAAATAAATTAGACGAAACGTGTTGAAACAAAAAACAAACTATGAAGATAAGAATAACAGTCAGCAAAAAAGGGAATGCATACATTATCAAAGGATTCAAAAAAAAAAAAAGAAAAGAATAAAAGAATAAATTTTTAACTTCACTGAAAAACGATAAAAATATAATCATTAGTCTTTATATTCGTGTACGCTTTTTTTTTAAAGCAAAGGAGTGTAAATTATATTGCATGGTCGAAACTGTATCTAATAATAAAAACACATCCTCAACATATTTGTATTAAGCATATTTTAACACTAAATCGATCAAACATGCTATTATAAAAAAAATCGTTTCACAAAACAATACGCTGTTGGTTTTAATGTGTACGTTATCTTCTTCTCTACATATTTAAAATGTCTTTGTCAGCTCTTATCTGATGTTAGTAAGGTAAAAAGAAAACCTGACTAACTTCATATTATTTGGAACCTTCGGACTACAGTTATCATCTTTATTATAATTTTCAAACCGTTTCGGTCGATGTCACCTCCGACCATTTTTAGGTGCATTTTGTCGTACCCGGGAATATTTCTCTAGCACTCGGAAATTTGGACGGAATTTGGGACGAAACCCTTTACTTATTTAACGGTAGTAACATACTTTCGTTTCCTCAGCCATAACGTGATAGACGTCTTCAGTTATTTTATTTGTCCATGGTCCACACTTAGAACTGAACATTCAACATTCAGCGAACTATCCTTTCTACAACTGATTTTTCAAATACGCAAATCACTGCGCTACAGGTTTTGGGGGACAAGTTCTAGTACGAGCTTTGGGAGAATCTACCTATTTCATTTCTAGCTGTACATATCACTTTTAACTACTAATTATGATTACTGTATATTTTTATAAGTTACTGTGTGTATATCAGATTGACACAAGGTTCTTGCGGTTTTTAGCTTCAAAATTAACATGAACATATCTCGGTACAAACAAAATATTGGGGGTGGGGGTAAGAACCGTCAGAATCAACACATTTTTGCCAACAGAAAACAAGTGTATTTATGCTAATAACGTAAAACATTTTTTCGAAATGCTTGAAAATATAATATGTCGGTCAGTTGAAATGAATATGTTGCATTTCAACTAGCCAATATATTAATGTATGCGATATTAATTCATCCCAACAAAGATTGTATTAGTTATAAACTATTATTGCTGTATAATTTTTATGTCCAGTAAATTTTAGTCGGTAGGTTAAAAGTATTGAGAGTATGGCGGCTGAAGAAGAGTCGTTACCATTCTGCAGGGTCAGTTTAGAAACGTGCGGTCGGGCAATATCGTAGAATAGAATATGACATTTTCTATTTACTAATGCTGGGTGCGCTTGTTCAATGCATTTCATCCATCTGTTGACAGTACTTTCTGTTGTAATGGTTGCGCCTGTATACAAAATACTGTAATAAATAAGATCGTAACAGATAACTAAACATTAGGCATTGCCTTCTTTTGGTGCAGCTCTCTCTTCGGTAATTGTCGACGTCTAGCCTGAGCGTAGCTGGTTGTCGTAGAGAACCTACTTTTCATCGTAATTCATAACCTAGTCGGGAAACGTGGTTTTCTTGTTGCGTCAAAGAAAGGAGATTACAGTTCACAGCGGCGTTTCTTTTGATTATCGTTCAATTCTTCAGGCTCTTATTTATCATGTTATTTTTGCATTTTAAATCTCTAACAAGTGGTTGGAAATCGTCGTATACGTTACGTCTAATTCAGAACAATTTCTAGAACAATTGTTCGTGGATTGGCTTCGACTAAGGGTCTTAACTGATAGTTGTCAACATCCGATAGTCGATCAGAATGCTCATTAGCTTCAAGACTCTTGTATCGCCAAGAAATTTTTAAAAACATTATTAAACCAACCAAATAAAAGATGGTGCCCATATTTTGATCAATTAAAAACATGTTCAAATATCTAAAAGACCTGACATTTTTTATGATGTCATGTTTACTAGCATGTGTTATATTTCACAAAAAAATGTAACTTTATTGCATCGGATCGGGTGGGGGGTAAGCTTAAATATAATTTATTAATGCAGATTTTATATTGATTATTACATAGAAAATTCACTATTTTATTTTATATTGTCAAAAGTTTAAAAAGGACTTGTGTGCAATCAGCAGGAATCGAAACCAAAATATTAGGCGGTCCAAACGAGTTCCTAACCGTTCGCTCTATCGATATTTGTAAATCGATAAAAAAGATTTAGAATTACACCACTTCCAGTTAGTTATAAATTTGCGCATGCGCAAAAGTAATAGAATATGTCGGCAAGTTTAAATTAATATTTTGCATTTTAACTTACCAATATATTAATGTATGCGCTATTCACCTATCCCAACAAAGATTTTATTAGTTGTCATCTATTCTTGCTTAATAATTACTATTTCCTGTAAATTTTAGTGTTACGTAACCGTTTATTAAAACGTTTATTGGTTTGATATTTTCACAAACACACAAACATACACTTACTGTTTTCTTTATATAAAAAATAATCTTGCTATTATTCATATTTAAAATATTTACGCCGAGTAGATGTGTTACAAAATTCGTAAACATTGGATTATAAATGTAATCGTTCGTCCTGTGATTATACATGCATGAACATATATATATATATATATACATATATATATATATATATATATATATATATATATATATATATATATATATATATATATAACTTTATAAATGTTGTAATTCTGTTGCCATTGATTGCGGGCGTATTCATAAAAATATACTTATCGGAGGACAATGTACATCTTATTAGTATATCTAAATCGCAGCAGACTTACAAACATATTTTTGCTTTATTTGCAATTGAACGAATTAACATATTTTCACGGCTAAGCATTAATTTAAATGTTCAAGGATGAAACTGTTTCTTTTAATCATAGCACAGTACTTCATTCACAAGAGTGGATCCAGATTTGTATCTTCTTATATTTATCAACGTTAAGGAGATGAAGCCAACGAAAGATGACATGTGCGTGGATTATTATATTTGAAAAAATAATCATGCTTTTATATGATGATAATGTATTTCTTTGCCACAACGATATCGATGTTTAAATACATCTAAAATCAATATCGAAAAAAAACAGCAACAAAATAGCATTTATATATGCAGTATTTAAATAGATCTAACAGCAAGCAAAATTACAACACTTTTATATCCGATATGTCAACCATTCTACTACCGACTTTTAGCAAATTCGTATTGCTATTGATAAGAGAACTGGTTTTAAGTAACTTGATTTCTGGTTTCGAATCCTGATAGATTTAGCTACACAGATTAATCGCACACCGCGAACACATATCCGTGGATAATTATATGTTATAACTTTATATATATATATATATATATATATATATATATATATATATATATATATATATATACAGGGTGACCAAAAAAAAACAGAGGACATTCTATTGTTTTTCTCAGCATTTTGCAGTCAACGGAGACAAAAAGGCCAAAGATCCTAGTGTTTTGATATGATGTCTTGAATATAATAAACTACTTATGACCAAAGTTTCATTTCATTCGGAAAAACACTAAGAAACGAGGCCTAATAAAAGTGTGGGGCCGTTTTTGGGGGTCACCCTGTATATATATATATATATATATATATATATATATATATATATATTACTAGATACACCCAGCCTTGCCTGGTATTAAACCTAACGTTAAATTCCTTTGAAAAAATGATTTAAAATAGCTGATACATGTGTATCCAAGTACGGAGTTTTTTTTTTCTGAAGAGTTAACTTTTTGTAGATAAAAAAATACTCAGGTTTAGATCGAACCCAGAGATGCGCTACTGTATAACTCATGCCCTTTAGCCGTCCAAGTTATGACAACACGTCCATTGACAGCACGACAATAAATATCGCTGGATGGTCATGAAAAACAGGGACGTACCTAGGATGATTAAAACAAATTTTACGGCCGCAGCTGTGGTCTTGGTTTCAAGTGAGGGCCACATAATATCATCTCATATTTTCGAATTCGACTTGAAAGTCAACACCAAAGTATATCTGGTTGTGATGAAGAGTGTGGTGATTTCTTGGAGCAGATCCTGTGTGTAACAGCAGGATTCGGCGCCGAACTACTGTTGTATTGTGGTGTGGCTCCCAGGTTGGGAATCGTAGTAGTGCGTAGGACCCCCTGGCTGTGGCACATAGCAGTTTTAATTGCGTCGATCGTCCGTGGATTCACTTGTTTACTAAGCGGTTGTCATGACAACGACTTAAGACTAGTGAGTTATCTCACCTTAGACTGACACTTTTTCCTTATCTTGCCTCTCGTCAATTGTCAAAAATGTCATAACAACGTTGAACCTGAAAACAGATCGGTTGACAACTTAGAACGATCAGCCGTAATTTACAAATATGCATTAAAAGACGTAAGTCACAATTGCGTTTGTTTTTGTATAAAATTATATTTTTACAATATTATACACATTTACAATTTAAACAGCTCGTCTTTTTTTCTTTTGGTGGTTTTGAAGTTCACCGCGATAGTAACAGTGTTCTCACAGTGTTCTGAGGAGGGAAATGACGTTTCAACGATCCGGTCTTCAGCAACGTTCTGTCCCTTGTTTCTCCTCTCTCTGCTAGCTCTCTGCTTCTTCTGGTTAGATTCCAAACATCACCGTTTATATTGGCATTTTTGTCGCTTGGTTTTTCCTATCCACGCGATCTGTCAATCAGCTGATCGATAATAGAACACGCGTTCTTTAGTCACGTTTTGACAATTTCTTTGCCGGTTCCTGTCCTCGGACGATCGTCCGATTTATCTTCAGCTGACCGACACGTGAATTTATCACTCATGCCAATATCTGTACTTCCAGACCTTACGAGGAATGTCACGTTTCTTTGTTTTGTAAACAAAAAATCGTCGTCCGATTTCTCTGTTTACGACGTAAGCACTTTCTCTTTTCTACTGGTGGACAATCGATTATTCGATGCCCACTCTTTTAAATCTTTTATTA
The DNA here is from genome assembly GCF_053919585.1 of Euprymna scolopes. Classification (NCBI taxonomy): domain Eukaryota; kingdom Metazoa; phylum Mollusca; class Cephalopoda; order Sepiida; family Sepiolidae; genus Euprymna; species Euprymna scolopes. The sequence continues at coordinate 83,585,085 of NC_136485.1, forward strand.
AAGAAGTTTTTTCTTTTCAGTTATGTATCGGATGGTTCCAGCCATCCATTACATAACACCCCTCCATTAACCATTTTTTTTCAATCGTCTATCGGTCCATCGATATTTCCAATAATGTTTTTAATGTCACAAATTTTTTTTTCGATGGATTCCATACAAACACAAAAATAAAAAAAAATGATAATAACCAAAACATAATAATAATAAAAAAATAAAATAGCAACACAAGAAAGCACAAGGTCTCCCTTCGGTATAAGTGCATCGTCCGCACTTAACAGCAAATATACGCTGCAAATTTACCAATTTTACCGAAGTGGTCGATTTGTCCAATATTCTCCACTATCTCGGCTCTTTAATTAATATGACTAATTAACTAAATACGAGTCTAACATGTTGATTACTTTTTTAAAATGTGGGCTGCATATCGTACAAAATTTCGACCAGAACGCCAGGATCCTAAATACAGTGGCAACTCCGAACTCCCTATGATAAGGATTTTGCCTAACATTGACAGAGTAACTTTCTTACCCAGTCCAAACATCCTGTTCCGCGCTCCCGACCCGCTGTTCGATTACAACCTGAGTTCCCAACCCCCGTGCTAGCCCTAGCTACGGTTGGCTGATCCCTACTATCATAATCAACTCCGCACGAACTGGGCACTAAGTTATATATATCTTCCTTCGATATTTCATCAAATTCTTTAGCCCTTTCAGCCGTCATGCTACGTGTGATTATTTTCCGTTCCATCAACGGGACCCTGTTTTCCTGACTTGAGGATTCCCGTTGATGGCAATTGCTCTGTTGGGGATAATTTTCTTCCTCCCCACTAGAGGATTCTTGATCTGAACTACTTTCTTCTACCGGTGCTGACAGGGTAGTTTTTCTACCGCCCTCTTGCTTGTTGGGGATATCCCATTCCTCCAGTTCTGCTTTTCGGAGGTGTTCCCCATGGGCTTTCGTTACTGCCCCTGTCAGTTGACTCCTAATCCTATACGAGACTGGCCCCGTCTTTTCTATGACTACATAATATGGAGACCATCTTACATCTAGCTTTCCCTTTTTTCTATTATTTTTATAATAAACTAAATCGCCAACTTGAAAATCGACTGCTTTCGTTTTCTCGTTGGCCCTATCTATCATTTTCTTCCTAGCATGTCCTGCAGAGCGATCTCATGATCCTCCTCTCCGTAGTAAATTCTACGAGGCCTTAATATGTTGTCTAATGGCAAGACAACGTCTCTATTATAAAGCAAATAATAGGGGGGTACTTCGTTGTTTCGCTGACATGAAACCTTACAGCAGCCATCATCTGATTCATGTACATGTCCCACGAACGGTCATTGTCCCCTATTTTCTTTGCTAGTACATCATGCATCGTCCTATGGAATCTTTCTATTTTCCCGTTACTTTGCGGGTGGTAAAATGAGGTGGTCACGTGATCAACATTAAGCTCTTCTAAAGCCCTTTTCATGATCCCATTGACGTTCTCCGGTCCGTTATCCGTAAGTAACTGCAATGGTGCACCAAATCTGGGAAATATTTCCTCAATTAAGATATGCACCTCTGTCTCTGCCTTTTTATTAGGCACAGCGAAAGCCTCAGGCCAACCATTATACATGTCGATGAACGTGACTATGTATTGATTGCCTAACAAAGTCCTCGGATAGGGTCCGGAAATATCCAATGCAATCTTAGCAAAAGGAAAAGAAGGCATGTCGGTCTCCTGCATTTGAGGTTGTTGCTTCCTCAAATTTCTGGTCTGACATGGGACGCACTTCCCTATGTGTTCGCTTACCTTCTTGAACAAACCAGGCCAGAAATACTTCTGTTTAATGGAGTGGAACGTTTTCTCCACGCCCATATGACCATTCTCATCATGGTATTGATTCAATACCTTCATCCTTTAATGTAACGGAATATATAATCTAATTACAGGATCGTCGTCGTGTTGCGATAAATAATATACGATATCGTCAATTATGATGTACTTTTTTTCTTCCATCTTGGACGTTTTACCGCTCCTCAACCGTTTCTTTAATTCGACGATCTGACTATCGGCGTCTTGTTCTTTACACATATCCAAACCTGATAGTGTAGGACGCTTGCTTACTACCGGTGAGTCTTCGTCATCCTTATGCGATACAAACTCTCTTGGTTCAAAACGATTCGAGTTTATCGCACTCACCGTGTAATTCCTATCATCTATTTCTACAGGAGGATCGTCTTCATCCTGACTCGGATTTACCGCACGGGATAAGAGATCCGCACAGACGTTATCTTTTCCTTTTAGGTACTGTATGGTGCAATCATAGCCAGCCATACTCAACGCCCACGTCTGTATTTTTTATTCTGTATCGGAGATTTCAGCAAGTACTCCAATGGTCTGTGGTCCGTGTAGATGGTGAACGTAGCACTATGCAAGTAGTGATTCAACTTGCTTAAGGCATAGTGAATCGCATATGCTTCTTTCTCTATTGTTGACCATCTAGTCTGGGTATCAGACAACTTATGAGATAGAAAATAGATGGGTTTCTCTATCTCCCGACCCTCCTCCGGGTCGTAGACCATTTGAGACAAGGTTGCTCCGATCGCATAATCGGAGGCATCCGTGTATAAGCTGTATCCTTTGTTAGTGTCCGGGTATGCCAGCATCACCATCTCTGCAAGCTTCGATTTCAATCGATTAAAAGCAGACTGACATGCATCGTCCCAGCAGAAACGTGCATGCTTCCTAGTTGACCGAATTAACGGTTCGGCGATTACGGAAAAATCCTTGATAATTCGCCTGTAATAGGATGTCATGCCTATAAAGGATCTAACCTGCTTAACAGTGGTTGGGGTCGCAATTGCCTGAATTGCTTTAACTTTGTCCCCCTCCGGCTGGATACCTTTCTCACTTACTCGGAATCCCAGATATTGCACTTCCTTGCCGAAAAACGCACACTTCGCCGCCTTTAACCTTAAATTATGCCTACGTAAGCTACCTAGCACTTTTTCTATATGCCTAAGATGTTCCTCCTTTGTTTGGGAGAATATCAAAATATCATCCAAATAAGGCACGGCGAATTCTTCCTGTCCCTGTAATACTACGGACATTAGCTCCTGAAACACTCCCGGAGCGTTAGCAAGTCCGAATGGCATTACATTAAATTGGAACAGTCCTCTATGACAGGTGAACGCAGTTTTCTCTTTATCCTTTTCGTTCAACTTTACCTGCCAATACCCTGATTTCAATTCCAACTTTGAGAAGTATTTTGCTGACCCAAGCGAGGCCAGTATATCATCAATTACTGGTAGCGCTCGGGCATACATCTTTGTTATCTTATTTAGGGCCCTAAAATCTACACAGAACCTCTTTGTTCCGTCTTTCTTTTTTACTAAAACTATCGGGAAACTCCACGGACTGTTTGACCTTTCTATCACCACTGCCTGTAGCATTTCCTCTAGTGCTACATTAACTTCTTCTCGTTGTTTGAGAGGTGTTCTATACGGGTTTTTCTTTATGGGATCGTTTTTCCTGTATCGATCCTCATCTCTACTGTGTCAGTTCGGCCTAAATATCTATCCTCTGTGACGAATAAATCAGTATTTCGTCGCAGGACTTTATTTAAAACTTTCCTCATTTCTTCCGGCACTTTTGTGCCGTTGAGGTTACTTTTGTTTCACGACTTCCTTTGTTTATTTGGCTTTGATATCGCCATTACTACTTCTGTTCTTCTACATCTACCTATCTTGTAACCTTTCTTTAATTTTACTGTCTGGTTCGTGTTATTCATAATTAGCAAGGGAAAGCTTTTCCTACCTTTAATTTTAACTACCGTGTTCGATACGGATACACCACTTAGATCACTTAGGAAGCCCTTATCTATCTGCACTACCTCGTAATCTAAACCCTGACCGTTTCTCATTCCGGCACGAGCTGTGCACGCATGTAAATGCTGCGGTTTCAGGGTGACATCGTGCCTTAATCTAACTATATCCGAAATATAAGCCTCCTCTTGCAGCGCTATCTACTCGCTGCCTAATCGGATTGCTCCTAAATCAAAGTACATTCTAACACTATTTTGCTTGAGCCAGTCTCGGCCCAATATGACGTTCCTATTAAGGGTTTTCGTCACTACAAAATCATGTCGAATGTACTGGCTTCCTACATTAATTTGTAAACGCGCCACTCCTTGCACTATGAGAGGTGACCCGTTTGCAGTCCTTAAATTCATCTCTATTTTTTTTTATCTCAGGCTTCTCTCTGAGACCTTCTAATACAGTACTTTTATTACAGAATTTTCGGCGCCAGTATCTACTAAAGCCCTAAACTTATTTTTCTCTATCTTAATAGGGATGCAATTAGCGGCGCCCATATGTCCTATGATCTTTGACTGTTCACCCCTCTTCCTCTCGCAGGGCGTCCTGCGAGTGGGGTCTGCTCGTTTCCCGACTTAGGGAAGGTGCAGTTCCTGGCTATATGGCCTTTTCTACCGCAATTGTAACACTTAATCCCCGGCCAAGGGCGCTCTGTGTCTCTTGCCTTGAAGCCGGGTCCCCTATTAAATCATCTATAATTCCCCTGCCTCCTATCTGGCTCTGGGAATCTTTTTTTTTTCATATCGCTTCTATATTCCTCTGGCGCCTACTATAATTTATTTCCATAGGTTCTTCTTCTCGGTCATTGCCTCTTATGCGGGTTTGCCACCGTTCCTGGATTAGGGCCTTTTCATAGGATACCTTGAGGTCCGATGGTTCTTCCCTCATGACAGCGATTTTGACTTCCCTGTCATATAGCCCCTCGATGAAGAAACCTATCACTTGGCTTTTTATTACTTCATTGTTCGTATCTAGGCTACCATACGGACCTTCAGCCAAGTGCACTAACCTCTGCATGTAGTCCTGCAGAGTTTCGCTTCTACCCTGCTTAATATTTGCTAACTCCCTAACAAACTTGGTAGGATCTGCATGGACTCCAAAATAATTATCTACAGCTCGTTTCAAGTATACCCATGCCAAACTCTCATTGTTGGCTAGTAGTCTTGAAACAAACTGTCCTATTGGGCCAGCCGTCGTAATTAACGCTAATTGGTATTTTTCTTCCTCTGTTTGGCTAACTATTCTAGTGTATTTATCTATATCATTTAGCCATCTTCTGTATTCCTGCGATCGTCGAGTGTCTAATGTTTTTATTTTTGTTAACAACGCCTCCCCCCTCAGAGAGTTCGAAATGGCCTTCCCTACATTGTGTAGTTCAGCCCCTAGGATTTGAGCGAAATTTGTGAAAAACTGCTGTTCCATCTTTTACAATTATTTTCAAAATTATACAAGAAAGAAAGAAGAAAGAAAAGAAATATATATAATTTTTTTTTAATAAAACTTTTTAAGAGCCGAGGTTTAAAAAAATGTTAAAAAAATCAACTAACCTTTCCTTTTCCTCAGGTCCAGTGTCCTTTCTTCTTCTCTTTCTCGCTTCTGCGTTCGCGTTTCTCTTCGTCGATTGATTCACGTTGTGTTTTTCTTCTTTGTTGTTTTGTATGTGGTAACCAAGTTCTTTTTGTGTAAGAGTTCTTTTTGTTTTGTTTTGTTTTTGTAAAAAAGTTCTTACTTAACACCCTGGCGGAGTGAACTGGTCATCAAGGCACCAATTAATACTATGTTGTATTGTGGTGTGGCCCCCAGGTTGGGAATCGTAGTAGTGCGTAGGATCCCCTGGCTGTGGCACATAGCAGTTTTAATTGCGTCGATCGTCCGTGGTTTCACTTGTTTACTAAGCGGTTGTCATGACAACGAGTTAAGACTAGTGAGTTATCTCACCTTAGACTGACACTTTTTCCTTATCTTGCCTCTCGTCAATTGTCAAAAATGTCATAACAACGTTGAACCTGAAAACAAATCCGTTGACAACTTAGAACGATCAGCCGTAACTTACAAATATGCATTAAAAGACGTAAGTCACAATTGCGTTTGTTTTTGTATAAAATTATATTTTTACAATATTATACACATTTACAATTTAAACAGCTCGTCTTTTTTTCTTTTGGTGGTTTTGAAGTTCACCGCGATAGTAACAGTGTTCTCACAGTGTTCTGAGGAGGGAAATGACGTTTCAACGATCCGGTCTTCAGCAACGTTCTGTCCCTTGTTTCTCCTCTCTCTGCTAGTTTTCTGCTTCTTCTGGTTAGATTCCAAACATCACCGTTTATATTGGCATTTTTGTCGCTTGGTTTTTCCTATCCACGCGATCTGTCAATCAGCTGATCGATAATAGAACACGCGTTCTTTAGTCACGTTTTGACAATTTCTTTGCCGGTTCCTGACCTCGGAGTATCGTGCGATTTATCTTCAGCTGACCGACACGTGAATTTATCACTCATGCCAATATCTGTACTTCCAGATCTTACGAGGAATGTCACGTTTCTTTGTTTTGTAAACAAAAAAATCGTCGTCCGATTTCTCTGTTTACGACGTAAGCACTTTCTCTTTTCTACTGGTGGACAATCGATTATTCGATGCCCACTCTTTTAAATCTTTTATTAAAGAAGTTTTTTTTCTTTTCAGTTATGTATCGGATGGTTCCAGCCATCTATTACGTAACGCTACAAGTCCAAAGAGACCCAGATTTTCTACGACTGCGTACTCTTCTTTCACTGCTCCCCTTCTCTACCGACATTAAATCGCTGAACAACTTCATTTCGTCATACTTCGAGAACATAGGAACATGACCCTCCACAATAAAAAAAAATAAACATCTTGATCCCAGCTAAGTATTCGCCGGGCTTACGCTGGCGCTTTTAAAAAAGGCATTCCTCCAGTTCCGAAATCGTATCGAAGCGATGATTAAAGCTGAAAGCGGCTATATTGAATAGATGTAGCTCTACTACATAATCGAGTTACCTGAATTATTTTGTCAATAAATGTTTTAAAACAAAGTTGTTTTCTTTATGGCTACAACTTTATAGTGCCACACTATATTCATGAAACCAGAAAAAGAAGAAAAACACATTTAGCATATATCAGCTGTTAAGTTTTTCTTTGTCTAATATAGAAATCGTGTTTATTGTGTGAATCATCTATTTTTCTTGATCTGCCTCTTCATTTATGAGTTTTTACACAAGAATAAATGTATTATTCATATGCAGACACATTGTTTGATATTTGAATAAACATCTATAAAGCAAAATATTTTTTTAAATTTTTTTTTATTTTGAAGATGTGTTCACTTCCGCATAAAATGTGTGCTTCTCAAATATATACACTATTTTGGTGTTATCACCTTTCTTATTAGAGACAGTAAAATCTCTCGTTCATAGAGATATCAAATAAATTCATCCTAAAATAATGAAGAAAAGTTTTTGAAATCATGGTATATGCCTTTAGTTACCAGTTTTTTGTGTGTGATATTACCTTGATCGTTATGGTTACCTTTTGGTAATCTGCGGCCGGTATCATCTATAACAACTTCTTAAATCCGGGCGACACGATTACGACGGGGTAGTACCGCCGACAAATTTAAGACATGCACCAGCAGTTCCAACATATGTGTCCGATATTGGTCAATATGAAGGGGCCAATTCATCTCCATGACAACGCTCACCCGCATGTTGCTCTACTGAGGCTACAGAAGCTGCACGAATTGGGCTACAAGACTATACATACTCCGCCATATTTACTGGACTTTTTCTCCACCGATGATCACTTTTCAAGCATGTCGATAACTTCCTACGCTAAAAATTCTTCAGAAGCCGAGATGATTTCGAATCTACGTTCAATGACTTAGTAATGAAATGAATAAACTTGTTTCTCGTTGACAAAAATGTGTAAATTTTCATGTAACTTATTTTGATTAATAAAGTTTATCATGAAAACAGTTAAGATCTATTTAAATTGGACGACATGATTTTTGTACCAACAAGTTTCTTTTTGCGATATTACTTCGAAATATTTCGACTGTTTACATAATTCTTCTGAATTTGTCGAGTGCTGGTCACATTTTTAAAGGATATCAACATACAACAATTGTCCTATAGTAATTACAATGTATTAAAATTGTAATACAATAAATAGAAATATGCCGTAATGTTCATGAATAAATGTTTATTTTTTAATGTGTGATGAAAACACGATTTTCTAATGAAGATATTTTGTAGCCACAATATTTGAATATTTTTAGCGAATATTTTTATGAAAAGTTGTTTTGAAAACTTCTCAACAAATGAAAATATTCGTTCTCGTAAAAAAGTTTTGAAAACATTTATTTTTAAAATTTTTTGTCCTTTTTTAGAACAATGATTTTGTCTGTACTTTTTATTTGTAGAAGAAAGAAACTCCCATTTCATTTTTTTGTTTTTAGATTTCACGTACTTTTTTTGGGGGGAGGGGTTAAGAATAAGAGCACAGGTTTTTTTCTTAGGGATATTTTCGCTTAACTAAAGAGCAGCCGCCGACGAAAAAAACAAGATTTAGAGATTATAAATGAAATGAAAAACATATTTTTATTAGATGCAAATGTTAATATAAAATATATTTATTTCAGTTTTTAATTTATATTTTTAAGTTGAATGCTTTATTTAATAGATTTTCTCGTCCATGAATGTACTCATTATATCGAACCAGTTGATTGTAAATATAGTATATATATATATATATATGTATATATATATATATTTATTTATTTATTTATTGGAAAATTCTATTTTCTTTACCCCTTTTTTTTTGTATTTCAATTCCTTAAAAGGTCACCAGTCCAACTATGGAACAAAAGCAGCGTTTTCGACAGTCAATTTTTTTTTAATTTTAGAACGCTGAAATATATCTAACATTAAGACTGTATGGGAGGTGCTGTCACGATTTCTCCTTTGTTTATGCTCTCCTTCAGATTGTTCACGAACCCACCACTTTACCCGACTCTGACGGTCAGTATTCAAGTCTCCTAGACCATTTTCCTCGCAACTTGCCCTGAGCTAAGTTCATCTTCCGTTCTGTCTCCACTGGGATCTTCCGACCAATTTGTTTTATCTTTTAAGATAAAAATGCAATGTAATAAGTCCTCAAACGTACCTGCCGATCGTACATTATGTCGATATTCTATGGCTGACTGTGAAAGCTTCCGTACATCTATATCAATCTACCTCTGCATTCTCTGTTTAAAAAGGATGTTTTCTCTATAGTATCAAATCTGACGGAATGGTTAATTGTAGGTATAGACCGTTTCATACCTTCGAAAAAATTCCAGCAAACCTAACAGCTAGCCGTGGTTCTCTTCGGGATGTGCATCTGACATTGTGCACAGAAATCACTTTTTCCATTGCTTCCAACGTAATAGATGTACAGAAACTAGAGCCGCTTTCAGAACTGCTAGCAGCCATTCTAAAAGAGTTATGAAGAAGAAGAGAGCTGCATGCTCAGTCCGTCAAATACAAAGTAGTTGAGTATCGGCTAGGTTCCCAACAGTTTTGGCAAATAGAAATCAGTGCTATAAACAGACGCGTGCGCTCTATCCCAACCATCATCAATGGACCTGAGGTAATCTCGTTAGCATAAAAAAGCGAAACTCTTTGTCAAAGACTTTGCAGCGACGTCTACCCTATACGACAAAGGCCGCATTTCCTCGTGTATCAGAAAACACGCTATGCGACATACAATTATCTGTGCGTTGACAAGCTTATCAAAAATCTTGATTCCAGTAAAGCAATTGGCTCCGACGGCATTTCAATTACAGTGCTCAAAAATCTTCAGTAATAACTAGTTCCTAAACGTACAAACCTTTTTAAGCGTTGTCTTAAGAAAGATTGCTTCTCAACACCCTGAAAAATCGCATAAGTATGCCCGTATTTAAGAATTCGTGTGAGCAATGTTCTCCCTCTCAGTACAAACCAATAAGCCTTTAGTGCGTCATAAGTAAGTTACTGGAAGCTGTGTTAAATAGATAAGCAAAAATAACCTCCTTAATTACGTGCAATATGGTTACCGTTCTGCTAAATCTACAGCAGATTTGCTTACGATTATATCTCATAGATTTACCGAATCTCTCGACGGAGGCTTCATTTATAGGGCAATTGCTCTTGACATATCAAAAGTCATTTGATAGGGTATTGCATAAAGGTACACTACACAAGATTCCCAGCTATGGTATAGCTGGAATTGTGTTCTCACTTATAAAAACCTTTCTCTCTTATACGTTCACAAGCGTAGTGGTTGATGGGCAGAAATCAGAAGCTCATATTATTAATCCCGCAAGGGTCTACCATGGGTCCAATTCTCTTCCTGATCTACATCAATGATGTTTCAATTCATATCCTAAGGTCATTCGTAGGCATTTATTTTGACGATTACCATCTATGGTAACACATCAAACGCCGTAAACGACCTAGTTCTCTTTGATTTTCTCTCCTCTGATGTGACACGTAATTCAATGGTGAAAATGTGGTTGCTTACTTTTAATGCATCTAAAACGAATTTTATATCTTTACATCACCAACGCTATGGTCCCCATCTGGCATCAATTAAAATGAATGGCTCTCGTTTTAGGGATGCTCCATGTTTTGACAAGCTCCTGGGTTAGACCTTTATTCCTAATCTGAAATGGAATACTACACCAAATTTGTTGCTAAGATCGCTGGAAAAATAGTGTGATACTTCTATCGACCCAGGAGATATTTCACTGCTGCTATAATTCTCTACCTATAGAAGAACCAAGTACGTCCAAGGATGGAGTAGATATGCCAAATCTGGGCAGGATATGCTAGGAAGAACTTATCCTGCCTTTATTCAAAATGAACTTCGTAGCCAAGTAGGGATGCACTTTGTTTTTGCATTCAACCTCTTTTTCACAGAAGAGACGTCGCAAACCTATCTGCTTTATCGTTATTTTCATAACAAATGTTCGTTGAGCTCCAATCTATGATCCCCACTCGCCAAATGTTAACGAGAAACACCCGTCTAGCTGACAACAATATCAATAATCACCCCCACTCTTTATTCGCGCCTCAAACTAAACGTAGATTGTATGAACAAAGCTTCTCTCTTAGAACTGCACACCTGTGGAACTGTCCTCAGTTTGTCTGCTTTCCAGCTGATAACAATATGATTGCCTTCACGTTAAAAGTAAAAAAGATCTTGATGAGCCGTTCCCCTTAAGGAATCCTATTTACACAAAGCTACACTACTAATGATTCCTATGATATTATCCCATTAGCTATTGTATACTCTTTAACCATTATCTTCTAGTAGCTTCCAGGTCTTGATAAGCAGTGACTCCCGGTTAAAACACGTCATACCTATTCAGTGGATAGCTATTTAATCTCTCCGCCCCCTTTCCCTATATATATATATATATATATATATATATATATATACAGTGCCGGTAAAAAGAAAGCCCGCACTTGTAATTTTTCAAATGCCGCAAATTTAAGCTGAATTTAATGTAACTGTTTAACAACCTATACCTCATTTGATTCGCTTTTTATGCCTCTATAATTTTACCTATTCACATTTGACTTTTAATTGAAATATTCTAGTATCCACGTCAATTTTAAAAAATAACGTCAAATTGAGGAGGCGAAAAGAAAGTCCGCAGCAACAAATTCGCTTTAAACCAGCTTAAATTATCGCCCATAAATCAGTTTACAATATCCACCAGCAGACAACAAAACATCTCTAATCGTAATTGTCGTTGTTCCAGGTTATACAACGTAAAATTTAGTCCATATGCCACGAGTTTCTCTTAGTGATCCTCAGGAGCTCAGTAATCTCCACCTTTCTGGTTTATCCAATCGGGAAATCGGCCGCAGATTGAAATGTGATGAGAAAACGATACGAAAGACTGTGATAAAACACCAACACCCATACATCTGGTCGTACTAGGGCTACTTCTAACAGGGAAGACAATGCTATCAAGATCCGCAGCCTAAGAAACAGATTTGAAACGGCTCCTCAAATCAAACAACAGTGCACTCTTGTTAAAAAGTGCTTTCTTTATTCTGTCAAGAACATATTAAAGGAATTTAATTTGCAAGAGGTTGAAAGACGCAAGCCAATGATTTCAGTAAAGAACAGAAAGCGCCGCCTGGACTGCGTCAGATGCAATGAAATCATGTCTCTTCATATTGGTCAAAAGTGCGTTTTGGCTACGTAAGTTAGTTCAATAGGCTAGACAATGATGGTAGGCAGCACGTCCGTCGGAGGAAAGACGAAGAATTTAATCCTAGGTGCTCAGTTTCAACGATGCAAGGTAGTGAAAGTTCAGTTTTGGTGTGGGGCATTATTAGTACCAATGGCCCAGGTCCTATAGCTCGCTTGCAAGGTCGAATTAATTCGATTAAGTACATTAATATGCTGACTAAGCATTTTATACCCTACTTTGTTCGGAATTTGGATCATAATCGAAGCTTCGTGCAGGATAATGCTCCCATTCACACTGCTGGCAATGTCAAGAGGTTTCTGAAAAAGTATGATATTCAGTGTTAAGATTGGCCTGCACAATCTCCATACCGCAATCCTATCGAAACATATGGCATTACATCAAGCAACAGCTACGCAATGATAACATTTCAAGTGTGGAAGAACTTTGGACACAACTTAAAGAAAAGTGGGATGCCCTTTCCCCGGACCATTGCTGTAGTCAAATTCAAGGAATCCCCAAAATATCGCAGAAACGCTATGGTACTAAATATTAACTAGTTCATGTTCTTCCTTTTGTATTTGTGTTGCATTAATATCCTAAATTTACATTTGCATAACAATTTTTCATTGTGCGTACTTTCTTTTTGCCTCTTCAATTTTTTCAAGTTTTTTTTTAAATTGATGTGTACACTAAAATATTTCAATTAAAGTCAAAGATGAACAGGAAAAATTATAGAAGAATAAAAGGCCAATCAAACGAGGTATATATTGTATAAACATTTACATTTAATTTAGCTTAAATTTGCTGTTTCTGAAAAAATATGTGCACGCCTTCTTTTAGCAGCCTATATATATATATATATATATATATATATATATATATATAAGATCAAATAGTTAATAAAATATGTGAAAAACACTTTGAATAAGAGTTAAAAATATATTTAATCTGAAAAGGAAACACTTAATAAGTGAATAGTCCTTATATATATATATATATATATATATATATATATATATATATATATATATATACATATATATACTAGCGCAAGTACCCGTCGTTGACTGGGTTCAAAAATAGCCTGCAGAAAATTGACTCGGATTTATGAAAGTATGATAGGTTATGAAAAGGAAAGGTTGTAAAGAGATAGCTGCGAATTTTTTTTGGGGGGGGTATCAAAACCAAAACAAAATATGATGAAAGTAAAAATAAAATAGATAAACCCCATAATTATTATACGATACCTGTTTACACTGAAACACTTATCACAATATTCTGTTGATCTCTATTAAAAAACCTTGTTAAACTCTGTGACATATTTCCATTCTATGGAGGTCAGACGCGAACGAACACCCCATCATTTTATTATACCATATTTCTTCAAACTGAAACATAACTATCAAAGTATACTTACGCAGATAGATATGAAACGTCTTTATTAAAGTTTGTGCCTATTTCCATTTTATGGAGGCCAGGCGCGACAGCAGACCCCGCAATTTTATTATATCATCCCTATTAAATTTAAAACATACTTATAAAAGTATTATTATGTACATCTATATCAAAAACACCTATAAACGATTTTTTATAATTTTAAATTTGTTTATTTCCTTACTTAGTGGACCAGGCACGTACGCAGACCCCACAATTTTAATGAATTATCATTATGCCAGATCAAACATACCCATTCCTGTGTCTCGATACATCTTCTATCATTATATGTGATCAGTTTTTCATAGTAGTCAACCATATAGGAGCCTATTCGTGACCACACACACACACACACACACACACACACACACACACACACACAGGCGTTCAGCTTTATATTATAGATATATATGCTAGCAGATATATACGGCCTTGCCCGGCATTAAACGTAACGTTGAATTCCTTGGAAAAAATGATGTAAAAAAAGCCGAGACATGTGTATCCAACTTTTGAGTTTTTTCTAAGAAGTACACTTAAGTTAGGTAAAAATAATACTCGAGCTAAGATCGAAATCGAAGATGCGTTATTGTACAACTCAGGCTCTTTACCGAGTCAGGTTATGACAATAAAACCAATGCCAGCACCTTAAACCAAATCGCTGGATAGTCATGAATAATAGGGACGTAAACTGGATGATTAAACCAGATTTTCCGGCCAAGATTAAAGTGTTTGGTGTGGTTACAAGTGAGGGCAACAGCATGTAATCTCATATCTTTGAATTCGGCTTGAAAGTCAAAAGTGTATCTGGATGTGTGGAAAATCGTGGTGATCCCCTGGTGCAATCAAGATGCCGCTGGTTTACCCGGAATGTAGCAGCAGGACAAGGGGGCCGGCCCACAAGTCCTAAGAGACCCAGGTTTGCTACGACTTTGTGTCCTCCTTTCATTGCCTCCTTCTTCCACGACATGAACTTGCTGGACTGCTTCATTTGATCATATGCCGAGAACATCACAACATAACCTCTCACAACACCAAAACTACCGTGATCGCACCAATTTACCGAGTAGTGGCCGAGCTTCCGCCGACACTTGTAGAAAAGCCATGCTCCCAGGTCCGGTCACGTATCGAGGTGGGGATTTAGGCAGAAGGCGATAACATTGAATTGATACCAGCTCTACTACATAATTAAGTCACCTGAATTAATTTTTTTAATAAAAGTTTAAAAATAAAGTTTTCTTTATGGCAAAAACTTTATAGTTCCACCCTATATTCATAAAACCAAAAAATAAGAAAAAATAAAATAAGATCTAACATATATGTAGGCATATTTTTATTCATCTAATATAGACATCGTATTTTGTGAACTATCTGTGTTTTTGGATTTAGATAATAGTTGCTTCTTAACTTATGAATTCTTTTACACGAGGATTTTTTTATAATGAAATATTCATACGTAGACACTTTGTCTGATATTTGAATGAAACTTAAGAAATTTATGAGCGCAGAACAACATTTTCTTGTTATTTTAATTAGTTTTTTTTCGAAGATGTGTTGTTTCAGCATTAAATATGCACTTATCAAATATATACATATTTTTGTTTTATCACTGTCTCGTTGAAGACAGTAAAATCTCTCCTTCATCGAGATATCAAATAAATTTGTTCCTAAGACAATGAAGAAAAGTTCTTTTTAAATCATGGTATATCTACATTTAGTTTTAGATTCGTGTAAAAATAATATCGTTTTCTCACATGTTGCTTTTATATATGTACTCAAGCCCCATGTGTTGTTCATAACTTTATGCGTAACCGATTAAATAACTTGCCCTATGTCTGAATACACTTTATGTAAACTTTCAAAGGATTAGACCAAAAATTTGCTGAGAGTCAAATGTTTTAAAAATCGACCCCTATTTTCACGTCTTAAAAGTTATTGTTTTGGTCTCAAATCAAATTAAAACGTTTGATCCATGTTCAGGACACTTACATCCATTAAATCAAGTCTTTAGACCCCAAACTGGCGGAGTAGTTTAGTAGAGTTTCCAAGAGATAAATGCTTGAACTTTAACTTCTTTGCAGTCAAATTTCTGGCCGGAAACAGATTAAAAAGATTTTTTCCAAATCTCAATACCCTTTATGTTAAATCTCGAATCTGTAGACTGAAAATTGACAGAGTATTTTCGTAGGGAAATATACACACAAAGACAGAAACACAGACGATTTCACTTTTATAATTAATTAATGTATATAGCCATGTTATTTATCATTTCGAAGCGTGTTTTTCTACACTATCGAATCGTTACTGTTTTTATTATCTACATTCATTCTTTGTAGACTTTTCGACCACACTATTTTCTTGTTCCAGATTTAACTAGGGTGAAAAGCTTTCGAAACAGTTCGTGATATTGTGATACTATAAATTGGCCCTGGGGTGTATTTGAGCAACTAAGTGCTAAGAGGGGGGAATAGACAAAGGAAGATGAAATAGCTTAGAATAAACAAATAAATCGGAAATATCCTACAATAGACAAAGGGATAGGAAATGGCTTAGAAAAACAAAGAAAGATGAAATATCCTACAATTAACAATAGATAGGAAGTAGCAAACAATAATAATAGGCACCTATTGATAAAACAGGGAATGGCAGCTTCCAGTAGCCAGGGTGGGTTAGGCGACCAGTGATACCAACGTAGAGGGGACAGACAGTTGACATCTAGATGCGCTAGGCAGCGGATGGAAGTTGAACAGTGACAGTTGACAACTAGATGCGCTAGACGTCGTATGGGTGTTGATAACGACTATAGTTTGACATTTAGAGTTGATTGTGAAACAGAGATAGACAAATGTAACATCGATAGAACAGGGGAAGAGACACACACACCCACAAGTCCAGCAGTCAATTTATATGCGAAAATTGGCGTTTGTGTTTTTCCTTTGTTTGTTTATATTTCTATTTTGTGAACCGCGGGTGTTCTCATCGACAGTCGCCAACGGGAAAAGGATGATCCGAATATAAGAAGAACACAGTTCGGTGATGGCGTCGAGGGAGACACACTTGGGGTTACAATATCAGTGATGCATTTGACAAAGGTATCACTGACGAATGTGTAGCACAACGATGGTCCCAAAAATTTCACAATGGTGACGAGAGCCTCGAAGATTAAGACGGTATCAACTCGCCGACTGCAGTTGATAATTAACATTTTAAAGCCTTAATTGAATCGGATCCTTACAAAACCACACGATAAGCTTATGTAGAACTCGAGGCCGATCACTCAACAGTCGTTCGCCATTTAAAGCAAATAGGGAAGTAAAAAGGTGGATAAATTGGTGCCACATGAACTGAACGATAATAGGCTCCTTCTGCGTAACAAGCACAACCCATTTCTCGAGCGCATTGTAACGTGTGATGAGAACTGGATCCTCGACGACAACAAGCGACGTTCAGCACAAGGGTTGGATACTGGAGAAGCTCCACAACAATTTCCGCCGCCGTAATTGCACTCAAGAAAAATATGGCTACTGTTTGGTACATCAAGTCTGTTGCCAAGTTCGCTGGAAAAATGGTAGGATCCTTCTTCCGCTCCAGAAGCTGATAAAAAAAGCCTATCCTACCTTGACATAGTACAAAATAGACTTTGTGGCTTCGTAGGGGATGCCATTTTCTCTTCCCTGCAACCTCTCTCCCACAGAAGAAACGTTGCGAGCCTGTCTTTGCTTTATCGTTACTTCCATGGCAAGGGCTCCTCTGAGCTCCAATCTCTGGTCCCTGCTCGCCAATCTTTCACGATGAACACCCGTTTAGCTGAAAGCACTGCCAAAAATTCACCCCCTCTTTATCTGTGCCAAAATCAAAACGTAAATTCCATGACCAAAGCTTCTTTCTTAGAAGTGCACGCATGTAGAACTCTCTTCCGTTTGCCTGTTTCCCACCTGGCTACAACTTGGATGTCTTCAAGTCCAATATAAACAAGTTCCTGATAAACTGCATCCTTAAAGAAGACACTTTATCAAATCTCCAATACTAACGATTACTACGATACTATCCCATTGATTACTGTACACGAAATAACCCCTATCCCCGAGTGGCTTCCATGCCTTGATAAATAGTGACTACTATGTAAAAAAAAGTCTGCGGACGGTCTCGCCTATAAGCTTCTTGAATCAAGTCGAAACGATTACTGCGGTGTAGTACCGCCGACAAATTGACAAAATGCACCAGCAGTTCCAAAATATGTGCCTCAGATTGATGAATATGAAGGGGCCAATTCTCCTTCATTACAACGCTTACTTACATGGTGCTCTCCCGACGATTCAGAAGCTGTGCGAATTTGGCTACATCTTCTGCCATATTAACCAGACTTTTTACCCACCCATTATCATTTTTTCAAGCATCTCGACAATTTTCCACGCTAAAAATGCTTCTTAAGCCGAGGTGATTCCGAATCGACGTTCAATAACTTAATCGGTTTCAGAAATCCGGATTTCTATAGTAACTAGCGGGTGTACCCGGCGTTGTCCGGGTGTTTGGAGGTGTGTGTGGTGTTAAATAAAAAAGAAACCGGGGGGGGTAAAAGTTGATAGGATCGAACGCGAAGCCCTGAGGCGAAGTTTGAAAATAAAATCGGCCAGCCAGAATGACTTACTGAAAGATGTTTGAATTTATTTAAGTAAGAAGCAAATTGACAGGTGAGCGCACGGAAGTCGTAGAGCGTTACGACGACGACGACGACGACGACGACGACGACGACGACGACGACGAAGACGACGACGACGACGACGACGACGACGACGACGCCAATGACCAGGTTTGTTTGTTAACAGCGAAATAAAAAAGAAAACAACGTTATGAATTAAGCGGGAGGTAATCAAAACTTCGAAAAAAAACACAAAAAATACTAACGTAAGGCAAACGAACGATGAAAACAGTACGAACACGTGAAAAATGGCTTAAATAAGCCTGTTTCGATATTAAAAATTTAAAAAAATCGGTGGGTATCCGGGTGTTTTGGGGCGTGTGGTCGGGGCTGGATAAGCGAAGTAAAAAAATATAAATGAAAAACGAACGTTACGTGAAAAATGGCTTAAATAACATTGGTTTAATATTTAAATTTAAAAAATCGAAAAAAAACATCTCATCCCACGATTCGAACCCAAAACGTTTACATAACGAACCAACGCGCTAATCAACTGAGCTAACGCGAAGTACATGAAATTGAATCAGGTTTTCAATTATTTAAAGTAAGTCAGGTCATGACGTCATCTGGCGCATGCGTAGAAACGTTCGTCGTCACGAGGGGCCCATATTTGTTGACCCCTTCCCTGTCGAAAATTGTCGATTTCGGGGTGAGAAAAAGAACGTTTTTTGTCCATTTTTCAATATTTTTTGAGCGAAGGATGGCGCTTCAATATGATATCGAGTTTGTGAATTTTCGTCGTGTCTGTCGAGAGTTTTTAGCAGACACACAAATATACACACTTACATACATACAATTTCGCTTTATATATATAGATGGAATGAATAAACTTGTTATTCATTGGCGAAAATGTGTCGACTCTCATGTTACTTATTTCGATTGATTATTTTGAGAAATGTTATGATCTTAAGAAGTTGAACGAGATCATTTTGTACTAACCTAATACAGTTTTTTTTTTGTGATATGTCCTCGAAATATCTCGTTGTTTGTATAAGTCGTCGGACTTTTCCGAGTGCTGATCACATTCTTAAACGATATGAAAATATAACAATTATTGTATGGTAATTATAATGTAATACAATTGTAATATAATAAAAAATGACATCATCTACCGTAATTTTCATAAATAAATGTTTATTTTTAATGTATAATTTGTAAAGTAGATATTTTGTTACCACAATGTTTTAATTTTTTTCTGTACAATATCTTTTAAAGAAACGTTGTTTTGAAAACTTGCCAACAAATCAAAACGTTTGTTCTCGTAAAGAAAGTTTTTGAAGACATTTTATTTTTTTGTTTTATTTTTATTTTTCTTCCTTTTTGAGAACAATGTTTTTCTGTACTATTTATTGGCAGGAGAAAAAATGTTATTCTTTTACTTTTTACTTTTTTTTATTTCTCGTTCTTTTTATTTGTTTTGTTTTTAAGCACAGGTTTTTTCTTAGGGGTATTTTCGGTTAACTAAAGAGCCGCCACAAACTACAAAAACAGGAAGTAGATGTGATAAATGAAATGAAAAGACTAACGAATGTGTAGCACAACACAATCTTTCTAGATGAGTTACTGTATATCTTTCTAAGTCATACTAGCTGAGTTACTGTATTCTTTCTGAGTTATTCTGGCTGAGTTATTGTATTCTGTCTGAATTATTCCAGCTGAGTTGCTGTATTCTTTCTGAATTATTCTAGCTGAATTACTGTATATCCTTCTGAGATATTCTAGCTGAGTTACTGTATTCTTTCTGAGTTATTCTGGCTGAGTTACTGTATTCTTTCTGAGTTATTCAAGCTGAGTTACTGTATTCTTTCTGAATTATACTAGCTGAGTTACTGTATATCTTTCTGAGTTATTCTGGTTGAGGTACTGTATTCTTTCTGAATTATACTAGCTGAGTTACTGTATTCTTTCTGAATAAATCTAACTTAGTTACTGTATTCTTTCTGAGTTATTCTGGCTGAGTTACTGCATATCTTTCTAAGTTATTCAAGCTGAGTTACTGGATTCTTTCTGAGTTATTCTTGCTGAGTTACTGTATATCTTTCTGAGGTATTCTAGCAGAGTCACTGTATATCTTTCTGAGTTATTCTAGCTGAGTTACTGTATATCTTTCTAAGTTATTAAAGCTGAGTTACTGTATTCTTTTTGAATTATTCTAGCTGAGTTACGGTATTCTTTCTGAGTTATTCTAGCTGAGTTACTGTATATCTTTCTGAGGTATTCTAGCAGAGTTACTGTATTCTTTCTGAGTTATTCTAGCTGAGTTACTGTATATCTTTCTAAGTTATTTAAGCTGAGTTACTGTATTCTTTCTGAATTATTCTATCTGAGTTACGGTATTCTTTTTGAGTTATTCTAGCTGAGTTACTGTATATCTTTCTGAGGTATTCTAGCAGAGTTACTGTATTCTTTCTGAGTTATTCTAGCTGAGTTACTGCATATCATTCTAAGTTATTGAAGCTGAGTTACTGTATTCTTTCTGAATTATTCTAGCTGAGTTACGGTATTCTTTCTGAGGTATTCTAGCTGAGTTACTGTATATCTTTCTGAGGTATTCTAGCAGAGTCACTGTATATCTTTCTGAGTTATTCTAGCTGAGTTACTGTATATCTTTCTAAGTTATTGAAGCTGAGTTACTGTATTCTTTCTGAATTATTCTAGCTGAGTTACGGTATTCTTTCTGAGTTATTCTAGCTGAGTTACTGTATATCTTTCTGAGTTATTCTTGCTGAGTTACTGTATTCTTTTTGAGTTACGGCATTCTTTCTAGCCGAGTTACTGTATATCTTTCCGCCTTCTCACCACATGATTTGTGGGGATTTCGTCGTTGGTCAATGACATTATCACTGTAGTTGACCGGTAGATGTTAAAAAATTTCTGATTCTAAGTGGCTATTCTTTTTCCAAGAGTCGCATACGATTTTGATTTTGTTAAGAATATACTTCTTTATTTTGGCAATGGTAAGGTTGTAGATGCTGCGATATGGCACTGTCATGAGGCCAGCGTTTTCCACTTGAAATGGAGTCATGGAGCCAGCGTTTTCCACTTCTTCAAGCACGACAGATTATGTTTTGATTTAACTTCCACCAGGCTTCAAAACTAGTGGCGAAAGTAGACATTTCAGGGGCCTTATCATGCTGGCACACAATCGACATTAAATGCAACCCATTATGCTCGGTGAGTTTGTATTATTCCAAGATATAAAATGGTTCGTGAAGACTACTAACGTTGTGTTTCTTCCTGTTAAAAAGTTATTACTCCAGTTTAACAGTGTGCGCTGTGTCTACAATCTACCGAGATTTTCTAAAGAAATATTTCTGTGAAATGTATCAAGGAAAATATTTGAAGTCGGTTACAGTGTACTCCGGTCCGTGTAGTAGCGACTGTAAACTGTAATCTAAGCTCGCTAGATTAATTTTGAAATCTACAATTTGTTCAATAATTTATTTTTTGAACGCGATGGAAAATAATATTTTCTTTCAATGAACACACGTTTCCTGCTTCAATTGTTATTAGATAAATGCACATCACGTTTACAATGGTTTATGGTCAATAAATTAGTCATTAGATGAGTGTTTTCATAAAAATTCAATAGTTTACAAAAACTGTCAGGATATGTCGAGACAAGATCACGGAAAAGCAGATCAATGTCTGCAGAAGTACTGGATAAATTAGCACAATGATCTAAATTTCTATTTTTTTCGTGAAACCGAAAGTATCGATGTACGATAAAGTATATATTATTTAATTATTCGAATACTTTTGAGATGAGTAATTTGTTACTTATCTCACAACAACAATAAAAGATGAGGACATTAGTCCGCAAAAAAAATAAATAAATAAAATATACGAGGAAGTAATTTATTTTTTTCATAATACGTGTATATCGATCTGTCTACAGAAAAACAGTATCGCAGCGGTCAATTGGTATTGCTGATTATAGTAGGATTCGAAACTTCAACAAAATGAACTCTGGTTGGGTTGATTACTATTAAATTATGAAATGCATGTCTGCAATGCGTAAATGTTTTATAATGCGCTTACTTTTAAGAGAAAATATGACATTTATATAAACTTAATAGTGGTACATCAGAAATTAGTAAGTATAGATATTTAAATAACTTGCATACATATTATCGCTCTTATTTTAGTAACGTATACAGAAACACGTGTCATACCTATTCAATGAATAACTATTTCAGCTTCCTTTCTACTTTTTACTATATATATATATATATATATATATATATATATATATATATATATATATATATATTAATAGTGAGTTTTTCCAAACAACCTTTTTTGCACAGGGATGAATAAATAAATAAATGTACTAATTGTTACAATCAAAAAAGGGGGGACTTAGAAACACAGTCAAATAGAAACGCCGAAAAGAAAAAAGAAACAACCAGTTAGTGAGTAAAATCGAAAAAGATGATTTGAAATATTAAGATACGTAACAGCCGACCTGCTTCATCAACTCTTGAAGAAGAAGAAGTAGAAGAAGAAGAAGACGAAGAAGAAGAAGAAGGGAAATAAATGATGATAATAATGAATGCATGGGTGGAAAAAGAAAATTACGGAGAAAAGAAGGAATAAGACAGTGAAAAAAGTATAGAAAAACTGTGATCTTCTTGTTTTATATTTAAGTCTATACTAGAAAGAAAAACGGTACTTATGCAGTTTTGGTTGTGCGGTTTTTCCGAACCTTCACGAGCGTTTGCAGGCAGATATCAGAACCAGAATATGCCGTGCTGCTTAGCCAATAACGTTCAAGTTAGCAGACGCTAAAATAATTAAATTAATTTTGTATTCAATTATTTTTTTTCAAAGTTTACACTTTGATAAAGTTCTTCTTTCCAAACTTTCCAGATAATTAAGATAAAGAGTCTATAAATTTTGTTAACCCTACTAGACACGCGATAACGAACGACGTCGAGAGAATGTGGAGGGAAGCAAAACAAAAAAAAAACAAAGCCGAAAGTGGGACGAATAGGGAACTATCAGAAAGCAATCTGGCAGAGTACATGCGTAGACAAAAATCCAAATATCCTTTCCCCTGCATAATATACCAGGCAGCTCAATATTACGCTTAGTTTCCATTCCACTTTCTTTGCACACTTTTCTCTACATTCGTAGTTATCGTCTGCTCTTGCAGCAAAACGAAATTTGCCAAACGCCCTACCCTCTGCATTAAAAAATAACATAAAAAATAAAAACAAAAACAAAAGTAATAAACATAACCTCTTACCATCGGCAAAAAAATTAATAACTAACAAGAAAAAAATTACAATACCCTGCCCCAGAAAAAAAAACAATGCCCCCTTCCAAAAAACAATAAATCAAATTTTATTTAGTAAAAGATATGCATAATTCTTTTTTCATAACTTGTTTAAATTATTTGACGTGTTTTTTTTTTGTTAAAATAAAAGTTTAAAATTATCAGTTCGAAAAAATAGCGGAAACAAAGCTGCTGATAAAACTTTCATGCATTTTTTACAGTTATTTTTCATCATCTAAAAATTTTTTATTCTAGTTTATAGTTGTATTTATATAACACAAAAAAAAATAAACAGATGAGTATGTTACAAAGCAGGGACAAAAAATCCCAATAAATATTTATTATTAAATATCTTAACGGTACATTAAATGTTACACCCCATAGTAATTCGGTTCACTTTAGAACATTTTAATGCAAAACACGGTGATTCACAAAAAAATGTCCCTTCCATATTATAATCCTAGAATGAATGTTTTCTTGTTAGCCTTGTAGACAACTGATCAATGATATTGTAAAAATCTTTATGCCTTCTAAGATGGTTTTCAATAAACAGAACCGCCAGACCTTACAGTCTTCACTGGGTTATTTCTGACCGGAGGTAACTTTTTATGAGTAGCATTTTGAAGGAACTTCTTTCGCATGATGTCAGAGAAACACATATTGCCAGAAGGAATTTTAGAGGCAGCATAAGATATGGTAATGACTCAATAAAATCCACTTGATAATAAATTGTTGGAATCGCAGTACAGTTTAGTGTTTGGCTTTCTCCAATTTTATTCCTGCTGCTAGTAGGCACCACCTTAAACGTGAAATCTCTAGACAAAGATTTTCTCGAGAGAGATCATCATAAACAGCTGTGGTCTTTGCAACATCCAACTGTATTTCTTCCCCACTGGTACAAATAATATAATCTAACTGAACGGCAGAAAACTTCCACAAAATATCATTCGCTGCCTGTACTCTGGTTTCCAACTTGACATGGCAACGGTCCAGACACTCTTTTATGGGATTAAATGGTAATAAGAACGAAGAAACACATGATTTTAGGAAACGAACATGTATTTACAAATATTACAGGCAAAGTGAGTTGAGTAATAACATCACTCAACAGTGGGGCGTTTGCAACTGACCTGCTTGGTCGAGAGCCAATCTAACACTTCCGGGCACCGGTCCTCAATACCGAAGGTGCGGTCACCAAAATAAGTAACGTCATGAGATAGTCCATTAATCCCATGGAAGCGCGTATCCAACACACTCTAAGATTGATTTTTATATCTCATATTGCAATAACAATCTAGCATCTCTTTGCTCCTCTCCTGGCATTCTTTTCTTTCTTCTGATTCTCCTTTCTGTAGAGATATCAAGTTTTTCACATTTTGCATGTGCTTGCTGTCGGCATCGTCAAAAACATTCGTACGCTGCTTTTGCAAAAATGTTGTTGATATCCCTTAGTTTTGTAGCACCCATGCCCAGAGATATACCTGGCGTCGGCATGTACTTCTAAGCTATATTTACTTTAAAGGTGTTCCTTTAACACTACATCGTTATGAGATAACAATTCAAAAAGCTCCAAGAAGTTACTTTTGTTTAATGAGGACGTATTCTCGCGGTGTTTTCTAAATAGCAGGTTCTGTCGTGCAATAAAAATATCCCGTCTAAAACTTTGTGCAGAATGTCGCTGAACTTCCTTTTTCTCTTTCGCCACCAGGGAAATATGCGCTGCATCAATAGTCTTTTGTAACTGGAGTCCTGAAGCCAGCGTTTTCTATTTCTCCCAGTACGACAGATGATCCTTTGATTGTTCCTGCTAAATAATTTTGGAATTTAGCTTCAACGAGGTTTCGA
Source organism: Euprymna scolopes (assembly GCF_053919585.1). NCBI lineage: Eukaryota > Metazoa > Mollusca > Cephalopoda > Sepiida > Sepiolidae > Euprymna > Euprymna scolopes. The sequence goes on from NC_136485.1 coordinate 83,610,447, forward strand.
AACCAGTGGTGAAAGTAGACATTCCGAGTGCCTTGACATCCTGGCAAAAAACGGACAGCAAAAGTAGTACCACTTTCCGTCACATAACGAGTAAGCCATCCAAGATCGCAGCACCCTGTCGACATCTGACAATGATGAAAGAAAACAAATTTTAGCAAAACGAAATTAGCAAGTCGACTGTGCAGCCTAGCAAGAAAAAAAAACACAACTCAGCTGCTGATAAAAATTACTAATAAAAATCGTGTTCTTATTTTTTAACTTCTCTGTACTTGTTATGAATACGTTTATAATGAAAATAAAAATTGTGTGACAAAATGTGAATAAATTAAAACACAAAAAGACTGATCTAGTTAGGTAAAAATACCTTAGTTTGAATTTAATAAACGTTTTTTTTTTTTTTGTTTATTCGTTGCTTCCCACACATTTGTGGCATTTTTCTTTTTGAAAAATTACCAAAAATAAACGTGAAGGTATTGTGCAATTATTAAGAGAAACTATTTTATTTATTCAATAAATATATTTTTCATATTTGAAATTTTAAATGTTTGTGAAACTAGTCTAGTTTAAACAACAAAAACATCTCAATTATTTCATTTCATTTTAACATATAACTAGTACAGAATATTTAAAATTAAATTAATTAAATGTGTTTGTTTTAAAAACACCTAGGTAAGAAAAGTAGTCAAATACAAATACATAATAAATATATGTTATCAAAGTCACTATTCTACCTTTCTAAATAAGTTTTAGTGTTTTTATTCACTTTAAAATGTTTATTTGTCCCGAAAAAAAATGTGTCGAGTGTTAGGTGAGAATGAGGACAAAAGCCGTAACTTGTTACAAGTTTTTAATAAAAATCGCAAGAAAGATTCTTCATTTTTAAAAAGTTTGTAATATTTTAGAAAATACTTTTGAAAATTTAAAAACTTAAAAATTACATAATATATGATAAATGAATTCTATTTCCGACTACCTTAACCTCGGTGAAAAAAATAAGCGGGAGTGACAATTTATCACCCCTTGTTGGGTGTCTCCCAAAACAGATGCCCCCTAGCTATGTCACCGTAAATACGCTATACTGAACGCTAAATCTCAAGTCTGTTATTCATAAATTCGTTGCGTATATAAGTTAAAAATTTTCCTCACACACGCACCCTCTCTCTCACATACACACACACACGCCCCACACACACGTGCCACACACACACACACACACACACACACACACATATATATTTATATGTATATATACATATATATATGTGTGTGTATGTGTGTGTCTATTTATATACAAATATATATGTATATATATATGTGTATGTGTGTGTCTATTTATATACAAATATATATGTATATATCCTTTCGTAAAAAAAAGATCATGTAAGAGAGCTGTAACTCTGTAAAGACCTTTAGATATAGCATACAATTCCCAAATATATATGACTAGCGGGGGGGGCGTCCTTCTTTACCCGGGTGTAAAATACGCTTAAATACGATATTTTAAGTTGTCCAGATGTTGTATGCATTATGAAATAGTCTTGATTTTAAAAGTAAAAAAATATAGTACTTAGGTACCATCAGCTAGAATCGAAACCGAAATTGTAGCATTCAAAGTTTGTGACGTTACCACTATACAAACGTGGAAAATTTAAATTACAGTTGAAAATAAATTAACATGAATGCACAAAATGTGTAAGGATTTTTTTTCAGTTTTGGCTCATTTTACCCTTTTAAAACAACTTTAACCGCCTAAAAACCCATAAAAAAACGGCACGTAAAAATCCAATCATTTGGGGCTTCAAGCGCCGCTATGCGACTTTTAGTTTCGGAGGAGATAGAGTTTGTAACAGCGAGACCGACAAACACACCGTCAGACACACACACCGACAGATATATAGGAGTTTATATATTAGTTGACACTAGCATAGACACAACGTTGTCCATGGTTGAATGTGGATCAGTAATATTCCCCCGGCCAATCTTTTTATTTTGAAGAAATCTCTGAAATAGACTCGTAATTTACTCAAATAAATTAATTGCCTGCTTAGTTAGCCTTTGTTCACTGGCATTGATTTATTTGGTAATGCATTACATCCTTTTATTGCACTATATATACTCTAATCCTGATTTTCCATAATTATCTGCAAATAATCGTTAAGTTTTAAATGCAAACGTCAAGTATCATGCTTCAATTTTTGCCTTTACAGAAACATTCACTTAAAATGCGTTCTTGTTTTATCAAAGAACCAACTGTTTGTTTTATAAATTAATTACTTGAATTCAAGTTGAACATAAAAAAATAAATTTCATGGTTCAATTGTGCTATAAAAAAACATTTATTTCGAAAGCGCTCCTGTCTTACATAAGAACCTCAAATTAGTTCTATACGCCAAATCTTTTGTTTGTGCGGTGGTAAAAAATCTCAAATGCTCTTGTGATAGTAAGTTCTATGTAAGTGTTAACGTAGGTTAAAATCGGACTTCCTTGATCAAATGTGTTCTATTATAGATGACCGATACTCATCCAACGCAATCTGGTACACATCGTAGGTAAGAACACTCCCAAAACCATCAAGTTCCTTCGTATGTAATTTGAAAAATATCGACCCATATATTTCTGAGGTTATAGGGAACGAACTCACATACACAAACGCACAAAGGTCCATTTATATAATTTTCGATGGGCAGACATAGATGGACAGACATAGATGGACGCTATGATGAACCATTGAATGGTTCTACTTTATATGTTTTACATTTGCATCAGTTTTTTTCCTACTCCCTTTACTATTTTAATACTAATAGATGTAGTATTCGTCTGTGTTATGTTTTAATCATTATAAGTATTTACAATCGAAGCTATCAAATCGTCTTCAGACATAGAATTAGCGGTTTACTTCACATCTACTTAGTTCGTCTAACGATATGGCAATGTAGGGTATTTTAAATAAACGGATAAACGATCACATCCTTATGCGGAACATAATTCCGGGCAAAGAGCGGTAAATTAAAATATCTAAAAAGATATTGTTTTTTTTCTACACGAACGAATTCGTTTATGTTAATTTTTTAACTCGGCATATTTTGGCCATTCATTGATAGCATTAATTGCAGGATGGCTCCGTTTTATATACAATACTTAAAAAATATCATTATTCTTTATATTAGAGTCGTGATATGTAATTATTGTTTTGTTGGCAAAAAAGGATCTCAATTGTGAATGGGGCGAGTTATGTTCTCTTAAGAGCGAACAGATTAACCTAGAGTGAGAGCTATTAGTTTCAACCTTTAAACGTGAAGCAATTGTGTTAATAAGATAAGTTTCATTTTTATTTTTATTTGATTATCGATCTATATGGAGAATGTAAACTTATACAACGTTAATTAGTTCTAAAAGACATACGAATGATATTATTGCTATGAAAAATATAATACATGATAAATCCTATGTGAATATTACTATTGAAAGGGATATATACCAGTGTATAGTCATTAAATATTTTTCGTTTCGTCTAATTAAAAATTCGAGTGTACTTGGTTGCAGTAGAATAGCTTGATGTTGTTTGAATTTTTATTTAGTTATTATTAATATAATCTAAGTCTCCAATCATTTTATTAATTCTTTGTTTACAAGATTATTTTTTTCAATAAGGACGTGCTAATGGCATTAATCTGTCGAGATATAATAACTGTAATTCAGTAGGGTATTAAAGCAGTTTTGCATAGAAATGTGATAAATGCATCATTGTTTGAGTAACTGAGTAAACCTTAAACAGAATTTTCTTTTACCGACTTTTTAAAAATATGATTTGCAGTTTTTTTGTAAATCTCATTTTTGTCTGTTAAAATAAATATATCATTCAAAAATGCCTTGCATAATAACAGCGGTGTAATACTTATTTCTATTTAATTTTTGACGTTGGCGATCTAAATTGAGGCGTAAATAATTTAAAAATGAGCATGTGACTACGATGTGACCTACAAAACTGTATGCAGCTACCCTTTCAACCATTTCAAGTCAACAAGATTATAATTTCCCCAACCCTCTTGCTTAATAGTAGCCTGTGTAAATATTGTGACTTGGGAGTAACCTTTACTTAACTGAGGAAAAAAGTAAAAGTATTAACATGTTCTTATTGTTTCTATATATCGGAAAGATATAACACTTAAAAGAAATCAATCACCTCTGATAAAAAAGTGTAGACTTGATGGAAAGTCAGACAGGAAAATAACACAAGTTGAATAGCATAAAAATCTAATATTTACGCTCCTGCAATTCCTAAACATCAATTTATATATGTTTAGTGTACTTCCTGCGTTAATACGTTTTGTATTCCAAATCTGCCTTCACTATCCTTGTAAGTTCATAGATAAAACAGCGTAATAGTTTGCTTCTTTAGTCTTAATTCTCTGCACGTCTCGTGCTCATTAAATATCTTATGGTTGATTTAGAAGGAGAGTTACGGTTGAGATAATAAACAGTTTGACAATATAGCGTGAAACCATATCAACTAAATGAAGTCAAACATATATTTTCGCTTGAAGTATTTATATAACTCAACATTAAGTGCATCTGGGTAGTTTTACAAAATCAATTGTGAGCCCATAAATAAAAAAAAGTAACATTATTCCTTATAAATAGGTAAACACATATATGACACAAGAAAAGAAACATGGAAAAGATAGAAACAAATCTAAACATCTTTTATTTCTTTTTTTTTTTTGTAAATTACAATTGTTCAAGTGTTTTCTCTTATGATTTAAATGTTAAATATAGCAGATATATATTTTACTAATAGTTGTATATAGATGCTATATAATGCATGTAATTCCCTTGTTTTCTGACACTCTCACGTACCAATAGCTGTTTTAATATAAATAATTTACTTTAAAAGTGATTTAATGGCGCCTGTCCACATTACCATCGCTTTCAATTTGTTGTCTGAAGCTAAGGATCAGTTGACTCTGGTTTTAAAAATTATCAAAAGATCACTTGAGGAAAAGCAGCATCCAGTTGACTGGAAGATACTGCGTATGTCTCCCACTTTAAGAAAATCAATAGCTATCCGCCTTCAAATTACATACATGCCAGTTTGACCTCTTTGCCGTGAAAAATTCTAAAATCGATTATTAGGGACAAAATCATGAACCATATCGACATGAATTATTTATTCACATAAGACCATCATGAATTCTTGCTTGATATGTCCACAATTACTACACAACTAGAATCTGTAGAAGGGTGGACCCTGGAGGGTGTTGATTTTATTTACTGCGACTTTCAGAAAGCCTTTGACTATGCCCCCCATCAACCTCTAATCATGAAAATCATGAGCTATGGTATCAAATGTGCTGTCCTAGATTGGATTAAATCTTCCTACTCAATAAGCAGCAACGAGTTGTACTGAATGAATGCAAATCTTTCTATATCTCAAAATTAGGATTTCTCAGGATTCCGTCTTGATGCAATTTCCTTTTGTGACCTTAACAACGATATTACAGATATGGTTAATTCTGTCATTAAAATTTATACAGATGATACTAAAATTTACACTAAGATTGACTCAAACGCAGACTGCCTGCAATCTCAGCAAATAATTGTCAATACATTTCAGTTGTCACTACAGTGACAGTTTAATTTCCATCCAAACAAATGCCATATACATCCCGACAAAGATCTTGGGGATCTGATGATGAGTGTAACTTCTTTACCAATCACAGGTGTATAAAGGATCAAATAGTCACATTGATTCATGCCCATATTTCCAGACTCATGGTTTTTAAACAGCAGCTGCAGCTGGGCATATCGTCGTGCGTTTACATATATGAACCGCGTTATGGTTCCATCTCTCTATAAAAGGATGATCCATCCAAGGCTAGAATATCACATCAGTATGATCACCACGATATATGTGTGATATTAGAATCATAGAAGTTGTGCAGAGAAGGGCTACAGAATTGGTCACAGAACAGCATAGTGTATCCTCCGAGAAGCGACTGAAGCAACTGTATTTTTCAACTCTGATTTTCTGTCGAATGAGAGGAGATGCCATCCAACTCTTCCAATATCTGCATGTGGACTGTCTCAAGATGTTTCCTAAAACACAAAATTGTAGGATGTGTGGGCATTCCTTGCGTTTTAATAAGCAGCCACATAGGAAGGGGTAGTTGGATCTGTTCAGGACACTTCCTCTCCCAACGTGTGGTGAACGTGTGGAGTCACCGAAAAAAGTATATGCAGAGTCACTCAATGCCTTCAGAGACAAACATTGAAGGAATCACTCGCTTAGTTTACTATAAACCTATCGATGTTGTGTATAGAGAGACTGTAATCTCGGATGCATTTTTCAATGTTCCTTCTCGCCGTATATTTATTATATTCTATTGGATTATGAAAAAGATAAAAATAACTTCGGGAACAACGATTCTTCTAGGAGTGAGACCAGAACCAGCGCACTGTATTTTGTTTTTTTTTTTGCTCTTCTATATATATATATATATATATATATATATATATATATATATATATATATATATATATATATATATATATATATATATATATATATATATATATATATATATATATATATATATATATATATATATATATATATATATATATATATATATATATATATATATATATATATATATATATATATATATATATATATATATATATATATATATATATATATATATATATATATATATATATATATATATATATATATATATATATATATATATATATATATATATATATATATATATATATATATATATATATATATATATATATATATATATATATATATATATATATATATATATATATATATATATATATATATATATAGAGAGAGAGAGAGAGAGAGAATTCTAGATGCGAAACATCTATCTTACTTTCTTGTTGTTTCTAATTTATTTCTGATTTACAAATCACTCATCATAGAAATAATTAATACGTTTTATTGGTCTTTTTTTTTTCAGAAGTATAAGTAAAAAGTACACTATAATTCTGTGTTATGTAGGTTGTGCTAGCTCTTTTTGCACGTATAAGTCTTTAGTTTATATATATATATATATATATATATATATATATATATATTAAGTCTGAATGACGTGCGGTCGCCAAATATGAAGTCTAAAAACAGATTTGTAGGGCAAACACGTGTTCCCGAGATTAGTTTTGACACCGGAATTCTTATTTGAAAATCTACAGTATTATAATGATTTTGTTGCCAACACGTTTTTAACTAGACTACTGTATTCCAGAGAAAAGTATACCACTTTAAAAAAATGTAGTACGGTTTAGTTGTATAAACCAACTGAGGCAATCCTTTTTTAAATTTGGTTATCTTTAAAAAAATTAAATACACATATATCGAATTATATACAATTGTTTCATTATCAATTAATCAAAGAGTGGTTGACATGACATCAAAGGAACTGAAGTCGTGTTCTTATAATTGTTACGAACAAACGTTGATCTTTACCAGTTCAGTGTTTCATTCCGGAAAGCAATGTAAACATTTTTACTTATACGCCAAACGTAATGTATTCTCTCCTCATTAAGCCGCAGTAATCGAACTTGATGTAAGCACTCATCGAAGCCTGTTTGCCCTTTTCAACGTATGAATGCTTTTTTATTGATATTTTAGAAGAAATCAAAGGAAGTTGTTAGCAGTTAAAAATATTCCGGCTGACAAAGTGTCCAAATGTGCATCCAGTAAAAAACGCCCAATGTTTAATCACTACGCCAATAATAGGGTTGATTATACGCTGAAGTAAAAGCAAGATTTTATTTAAAACTGCTTCGAAAAAGCAGCAAACAATTAAAGGATTGGAGATTAATGGTGAAGCAAGACTTGAGAAAAATAAACTGAAAACAGTAAATAAATATTTAGGTTAAATGTTTAAATACATTAAAAAATATTTGTTTATAACTGGAGAAAAGGAACTATTTCTTCTGAAGATATTTAACAAGATATTAAGACAAAAAATATAAAGGTGTTTTGTTATAGATAACTTAGGTGATGTCTATTCAGGTTTAAATATATTTTGATTGTAATCATTTAGAGTAAACTAGCATTTCAGCCCGAGGTTGCGTGGGCGTTTGGAGGTGTATGTTGAGCAAAAAGAAAAAAGAAGTGGTAGTAAGAAGGCAGGCTCAAACCCGTACCGCAAAGGAGGAAAAGAATTGGAAAAACCTGAAGTTTTTGCTGTTACGACCCCCGCCAAACTGGAACTGACGTAGGTTTAAAATAAGGCTAGACAATCGAAAAGAGGGAATGACAATATCGGCGAAAAAAGCGACCCCTCCCTGTACATAAGTGCCTAATTGAAGGTGAAAAAATTAATATTTTTAGCTAATTTTTCGATATTTTTCGTGTGAAAGGTCGAGCGTAAAAACCATACTGATCTTGTAAAAATCCGTCGCCTCCCTCGAAATTTTTAGGCAGACATGCAAACATACATACATACATTTATATATTGGTGGCTCAAATTTTCGACCCACACCGATTAAAAAGCTCGCCCAACTCTGAATACCCTTTATGTAAAATTTCAAATGTTTAGACCAGAAATTGTCTGAGTAATTTGGTAGAGACCGCAGAGGTCAATTATTTTTCAAATTTGACCCCTATTACGACCCCTTAGCATTTATTGTTTTGAGCTTAAATCAAGTTATTTAGTTAGATCCCTGTCCAAGGAATCTATATCTAAAAGTTCAAATGTTTATACCCGAAAGTTGCGGAGGAGTTTGGTAGAGTTCTCAAAAGTCACATCCTTGAATTTTGACCACTTACCAGCCAAATTTCTGATTAAACATTTCTGGCCAAAAACGGATTACAAAGATTTTTCCAAATCTCAACACCCTGTATATCAAATTTGAAGTCTGTATACTGAGAATTGACGGATTAATTAAGTAGGGAAATGCACACAGGCACCCATTCATTTTTTACACACTTGCGCGAAATTGCTTAATGTTTCCACTGGTCGCCATGTTTGTTTTCGCACGCGCATTCAATTTTTCAGCGTATATACATGGATTCTATTTGCATTTTTACAAATTAATTTTGTATGCTAACTATGTTATAGGTAGTTATATAATGACCAAACAGTCACACGTAATTTATATATATATATATATATATATATATATATATATATATAAAGCTGAACGTCTGTGTGTGTCTCTGGTCACAAATAGGCTCCTATATGGTTGGCTATTAGAGAAAACTGATCACATATTATGATAGAAGGTGTATTGAGACACAGGAATTGGTATGTTTGATGTGGCATAATGATAATTCATAAAAATTGTGGGGTCTACGTACGCGCCTGGTCCACAAACTATGGAAATAAGAAAAAATATTTCAATAAAAAAAAACGTTTACAAATGTGTTTTATATAGATGTACATAATCATACTTTGATAAGTATGTTTTGATTTAAATAGAGATTGTATAATAAAATTGTGGGGTCTGCGTTCGCGCCTGCGTAAGAATACTTTATAATTATGTTTCAGTTTGAAGAAATATGGTATAATAAAATGATGGGGGTGATCGTTCGCGCCTGACCTTCATAGAATGGAAATATGTCACAAAGTTTAACAAGTTTTTTTTTTTTTAATATAGATCCACAGAATATTGTGTTACATGTATGGTATAATGAATTATGGGGCTTATCTATTTTATTTTTACTTTCATCATATTTTGCTTTGGTTTTGATACCCACAAATTCGACGCTATCTCTCTACAACCCTTCCTTTTCATGACCTATCATACTTTCATAAATCAGAGTCCATTTTCTGTAGGCTGTTTTTGAACCCAATCAATCAATATATATATATATATATATATGCATATATATTTGTATATATATATATATATATATACATATATATACATATATATACATATACATATATACATATATATACATACATATATATACATATATATATACAAATATATATGCATATATATATACATATATATAGTGTAAAGAAGCTTTGAATAAAAAAATGCAAAAATAAAAATAAATAAAGAATTCAGTTTAAAATATTAACTTTAACCTATCGCAGACTTAGCACCTACATAACCCGACTTCTAAAATGTTTATAATGACAAAAGAGAATTCATTTATATAAGGATGAAAAAAGAAAAAAGAAAAAAAAACTTTACTAAAGTTGTTAAATAGAAATTCACTTAGCATTTGCATAAGCCGATTGCGCAAAAGTCTTCAATTTACAAACAGAATTTTACTATAGGAGGATGAAAAGAGAAAACCTTATCTAATTTTTTTTAATTTAACCTAATATATATATATATATATATATATAATTATGTGTGTATGTACATATGTGTATATATGCGTGATAATGAAGAAAAACAAAAGATGCAACCTTCATTCCGAAACATTGGCGGTCAAGATACAAAGGCCAATTATTGAATGTAGTTGAACCGGACTTTGGCAATAATAAATATCACCGAGTTTGTCTATAACCTGCTAAATAATGTTTCAGCCATGTAATTGGGCTCCGATATCATTTAAAATAACTAGGTTTTGCTATAAAAATGTATTAAAGAACTAAGTTATAAAATTGTCATCGAAAATATTTTAAGATCTATTCATTTGCTTTAAAATGCGAATTTTGCACATTATACACACATTTGGTTGTTATTTGAGAGGAAGATATTTTCCTTCTACAGATTAATCGCGTTGAGACATCTGTTCTCGTCAGATCACCGAATTTAAGCAACCTTAATCCTGCTCAGTACTAAAATCGATGACGATTTGGGAATTGTAGGTGTCGTATGTGATTTTCGCTTATCTCGCATTGTTTCCATACTGTCTGGGGTCTGTTCTTTACAATCAGTGCCGATTCAGGACAGGAGTGGTACGGCATTTCGAAGCCATTGCTAACCATACAGGGATGTTTATTGTTTTTTTTTTTTTTTTTTTTTTTTTGACTAAACAGGACCATCGATTAGCATTACTTTTTTCTGGTTCAAAAACTGCACTGTACTAATATATACGTTAATTTGATTTCCATACAATCGAATATTCAAAATATAATGCTTATAATGTTTATTTCACGTGTTTTACGAGTGCCATATAGCTAAAAATTAAAATAAAATAATCTTTTTGTTTTGTTTAAGACTAAAATTATTTCAGAATACCGAACGTATTCTTAAGGCTTACCAATTAAATTAGCGGATTATAACGAGTGAGAAAAAAAACGCGCGAACAAGCAGGCGTTAAAAAATGAAGACAGAAAAGGAAAGTAAAGACAGGAGTTTAACTAGAAAAGTAAAGAAAGGGCAGAGTATTATTGCGTTTCTTCATGCTTTAAACCAAAAACAAAAATTAAAGAAGGCTGGAAATAATTTATAAATCTACAGAAACTGTCCTCGCGTTTTGTCAAGAATCCCCTATACTGGCAACGTAGAGAAGGTAAAGTGTATCATGAGAAAACGCAGCATAATCAACGGTTTAGGCTGGGGATGTACTAATGGATATTGCGGACACTGGACCTCCTTGCCCTATGGCACAACAGATTAGGACTAATTGAGGTATATTTAGATGCAGTCCACGGTAAGTATTCATATCAATATGTAAATTTGATTCTGAGGGGATTCAAAGTAGTAGGTGATGACGGGGGATGAAATATTCAATCCCCTATATTTTGTGTTAGGGAACCTGTGCGTGCCCGAAACTGTCAGTAAAAAAAAAAATTATTAATATCTTTATTGCTATAAAAAATACTGGGGAAATCAAGTCTAGCTGGCCCTTGCTGATTGTGATAACTCAAATAAAAGCAGGAAGGTCAAATAATATTATCACTTGTACACATATTTAATGAAATGTGAAATATTTTGAAAAATAGTTGGTAACTCTCTAGAATTATGTATCTAATGGCATACCTGCATCCATATTGTTAACTGTAAAATTATACTTATTAATACACATAAAATAAACGTATACATCAAGCATATTTGTATATTATAGGACAGATAGACGTACTTTTATTTTATATTAAGTAGGTAAATTTGTAACAGAGCGCGTGGGAAAACATAAGCAGGAGCTGTAATATAACTGGCATGCGAAGATAATAGCAACAGTAACCGAAAAAAGCATGTATTCAAATTAGGACAAAAAGCTGAAATTACACCATGTGCTCAAGAGAAGAAAAATTCGGTTGAAAAAGATAGATCTGTAAAGTTGAAGACAGGAAATGGTTGTCTACGACCGACGTGTAGTGGAGCTGAAAGAGAAACCCAACCAGATGAGATGGACATGTGGTACACCAGAAAAGAGACTTTTAAGCTAACGTTAAAACGGAGAAGCAAGAAAAATAGTAATAAACGACACGTGCTAAAAAGAAAGAAAGATCCGAGTCGAATTTCCCATTTATTGATATTAGTTTGTTTGTTCATGCGACGTTAATAATAGAGATATAGACAGTATATTTGTCTATATACAAGAGGGTGAGAAATAAGAAAGCGACAGGCAGATATTATAAAAAAGAGAGGCGTTACGCAAAAAATATATTCTTTATTTGAATATCTATCTATCTATATATATTTATATGTGTATAAAATTGAACATCACTTCCTTCTGAGAAAATCTTTCTACTAAACGTTTTTGTCAGATTGTAGTCGACGGCCTTAAAACTTGACACAAACGGACCTGGTGAACAAATTCGATATGGTTTGCCCCCAGTAAAACTGACTGGCAATGAGTAGAAATTGAAAGTAACTTAAACTTAGTAGACGTAGGTCTACTAAACCTATTATATCTACGTATGCGCAGGTGTACATTTATACCTTTAACAATAGCTTTTGTATTCGTATGTGTTTCGGTAAATCGTAACGGATTAGGCCTGAAAGCTATATTTTAAGTTTGGATTCTACTTAATCGCACTAAAGTCATATTTCATTCTACTTTTGAAAACACTACTATGTATTAATCAAAATAAATTAGCGATAATAAATTGGTTCTATAATCATAAATACAAAAACTGCATGAATTAAAATATAGTATAGCCTATTTTGAGACCGGCAACATCGGGCAGCCTCCGAAATTATTCATGGATATGTATATATATATGAATGTGCATATATATATATATATATATATATATATATATATATATATATATATATATATATGCATATGTATATGTTTATATGTATATGCATACACAGGTGCATGTATATGTTTATGTATGTACATGCATATATCTGTATGCATATATATATCTGTATCTATCTCTCTTTATATATATATATATATATATATATATATATATATATATATATATCGAGCTGTTCTTGCGATTTTTAACTTTTAAATTCAGATGAACATATATAGGTTCAGTCAATATTTATTAATCGGAATAATTACCATCACAATAAACCCAGTTTTGCCAACGTATCACAAGTGTATTTGTGCTAGTAACGGAAAATATTGCTTTTTTTGGCGGTGAAGTTGCTGAGGGGTTTTTGATATTGCTTAGGCTTTTGAAGCATTTCACATGAAGAAAGGTGGTTTAAAAAGAAGTAGTGTGTAGGTGAGAGGTCTCGAAAGTATGGCGCGTGAGGCAGAGTTTCGTGGCCAAATTCGTTCAGTTTCTACAAGGTCAGCTTAGCAACGTGCGATCGATTGTTGTTATAGAGAACAATTGAGCCTGTATTGTTGAAAATTCTGAGTGTTGTCGAAGTATCTGCTACATTTCATTCATTATTTGACAATAATCCTTCGCCGTAATAACTTCGCCTGCATTCCAAAAACTGTAATTGATGAGACTTGGTGCAGACCACGAAAACAATCAGTATGACATTCTTTTGGCTTCGACAAATGTGGTGGACCTTCGCCAGCGTCTAACCACTGAGCTGAGCGTCGCCAGTTGTCGTAAAGATCTCACTTTTCATCGCAAGTCACAACCAGCTCGAGAAATGGGTCCTTCTTGCTGCATAGAAAAAGGCATTTTTTTCTCGTCCAGTTCGTGAGAAACCTATTATCAAGTTTTCTTGTCTTTCTAATCATTATTAAATTAGAAATTGTCGAATTCGTTACGTCAAATTAAGATATCAGGCTTTCAGATTTGCGTTGATAGGCTTCGACTAAGGCCTGTAATTGAACCAATGACCAACAACTAGGTTAATTATCATGAAGGCTTTTCTCGTCGCCAGGAGATATTTAAATCGTCATTGTGATCTGCGTACAGTAGTAGTTCATGCGCTTAACGTTCGTAGGTAATGCCCCCTATTTTAGAAGTTATTTGACTTAGCTTCAATTGAAATTAAAAAATAGTGTGAATTTCCTTTTCTATCTTGTATTCAACGTTTTGAAAAAAAGACATACTTGTTTTAAAATATTAGATAGTGCGAAAAATTTCTATTTAAAATAGTATATGGAGTAAAAGTATTATAACGAAAACTTATTTAAAAATACATCCTTTTAAACTAAAATTGTAAATCTCGCAGGAACTTTTTCATCAAATTTTATATATATATATATATATATATATATATATAGATATATGTATAAATACATCATTTACTTACATAAATTAATATACGAAAGTATAAATTTATGCGCAAACTTTAAGTAGTTACTTAAACAGTGCTCAATACGTAGGTAGAGCTAGTCAAAAAGTTATAAAATATATATGTTGATTAAGCTACACTGAATATTCCGCGTTTCATCCACTCTAGGATTCTTCAGGCTCATGCGAGAATTTTGTGGTTATTTCGCGTTTTTTATACGAACCTTCTATTGATTTTTTGTTAGCCAATCAGCTTTCTAGTATCCACTGAACCCTTCCTAATTAGCCAATGAGTAGGTATTTACAGGACAAAGGCCCATTTGACCTCCGGTTGACCCGCTCCTCTGTGTTTGCAATTTAGCGTATATATCTAGTGTCCTGACCTGTTTTAAATGTAGGTAAAGTTATTTGTTATATGTTAGTTGATATATATATATATATATATATATATATATATATATATATTTATACATATATATATATATATATATATATCTGTGATAGTTTACGTATATGCATGTTTATTTGTTTATTTATTTATTTTATTTGTTTATTTTCTATTGAAAATACACACATACACACATAGAGTAAAATAGTTTACCATTGCTATTTAGCTCACGTTTATTGAAGCATGATTCAATATCAATTTATAAAAGCATATATGAAGAGGAAAGGTCGAACAATTATGGGGAAGAGGGTATCTGAGATTAAAGAGGCATTAATTTGACCACTAGGAAATTATGATAAAAGGATGGAAATTATAACAAGAAATATGAAATGACTGAGAGAATGGCATATAGAACTCGCATTGTACTTCGTGGTTTATTTATACGCTAACATGCATCAATTAATTACGGGGAGTTTCTTTTAGAACAATACAATTTATATGGCTTTTCCTTGAAGCTTATGTCGAGCGCGAGGAATTACGAAGCTTAAAGCGTTACATTCATTAACGGAAATTTATATCCGATATGATTTTCTGTAGCCCAGATGTTCAGATGCAATTAAGAATAGAAGTGAAATGCGGGGATGGGGTGCACTATTTCTGACGTGTAGAATTCGTTACTTATCTATATATCATCTGCCGAGATGCCTATTAGGAACTTTACAGGTGAAATAATGAAAGTAAATAAATTCATCGCGAAACCATCGCACGTTTTCTACATTCATTTTATTTTGTTTTGCTTAATATTTTCATCTTCAACATCTACTTGGTTAGAATACAATGGTGTAAACTTGAGATTAAATGTGTGTGAGAATTCAGATTTTGTGATATAATTTACACTTTCCTCCTTTATCTGTTGCGTTATTGCAATTGCGTACAAAGAGATTTACATTCTAGCTTTTATTTTACTAACCTACAATTTTATCATCAATAATTCTTTGTCTATAATTCTTCTTAAAAATAATCGCAAGAATCCTAAATTTGCTATTCGTACTAAACTCAACAGAATTTCCGTAACATGCGCTCCTTTATATACAAACAATGTTCGTTATTTGGGTGTGAGGATTATTATTTTAAAAGTAACTGGCTTAGGAAAAAAACAGCATTTTTTTTCTTCAATGACCACACTTTTGGAACTGTAATCGCGCTCTGAAAATATTCTAGGCTGTAACAAATAATTGCTATTAGTTGTGTATGCTTAATAAATATCAGTCGCTACAACACTAATTTAAAATTGAGATTGAATCGTGTTCATCTTTTGATAAATTAATAATAAGACGAATTGATATTATCTTATGATATTTAATTCGTCAATTAGGGTATATAGCATCAGACAGAGCATTAGATAATCTAAGTTCATCCTATTTGTAGATCTATCCAGAATGAAGTACTTATTAATTTGTAGTCTCATCGACCATTGAGAAATAATTAATTCACAGAATGACCATCAAAGAAAATGAAAGAGAGATTAGATACAATAAAACACGAGTAACTCCATCAACGATATATATATATATATATATATATATATATATATATATATATATATATATATATATATATAGTTCGTCATAGACTCAACGACGGCTGGACCGATTTTTATTAAATTTCACACAAAGTTACTTGGTGTGTCTGGCAGTGTTTTGGGGCAGGTCTTGCATCGAAATGTTTTCTACATGTATCGGCAACTGATAATAGCTATTCATTATTGTGCGTATGCAAATGAAAATGACCGGCTCTTTTCCCGGTAGTTGCTTAGCGCTGATAACGTATTTCTGCTATGGACTTTTCCGTACTACTACTTCATAATTCAAAGCGCACGCAAACACGACCATTACAGCGTGTTTTCTCTTTCTTTTTTTTTCTTTATGTTTGACGACGTGGTGTCACATTTTGCTTTCATGGGGAAGCAAATAAATACCATATATATATATATATATATATATATATATATATATATATATATATATAAATATGTGTGTGTAATTTCCTTTAAAGATACCACATTAATAGAAATAGTTCAAAAGTTTTTGAAAATTAGTAAATAATTGGGTGTCTACTTCTATTAACGTGGTATCTTTAAAGAAAACAAATGTAGCTCTAGGGTTGCATTATTGAGCTATCTAAATATGCACTTTCTTTTATATTCATATGTGAAACAATTGTCCCAAGTAGTTAACTTACGTATAAACATTTGTCTGCGCGTGTGTGTATGTGTGTTTGTGTGTGTGTGTGGAAAGCAACAGTCAAAAGTTATTAGTAAATCACTATGAGCGAGAGAAACAAAAATAATTTAAAAAAAATTAATACTCGGATAAAAGTGAAAAAATGTAAACGTTTACATTTTATATTTTCTTATCGAGTTTCAGAAGACGAATCAAGAAGTTGCCAAACTGGAGGTTTACATAACTATCCATATTTACGAGTGAGTTCTTTTTTTTTACAGTCGTTATTTTGTTTTTTTTCATAATACCGCTCCTAAATATGCTTTGCTTTTAATTTATATTTTTCTTCTTTCTTTTTCATTAATTTTATTTTAATTTTCCGTCTATAAAATAATGACTTTTTTTTTCTTGTGGCTTTTACAAATCTGAGGATGGTCAACATTTTCCTTTTTTTATTGAATAAAGCCTAATTCAAAATATTATTTTCCTGTCATTATCATTATATATATATATATATATATATATATATATATATATATATATATATATGTGTGTGTTTGTTTGTGTATATATATATATATATATATATATATATATATATATAAATATACATGTCACATTCTATATTATAAATCTCACCTGTCTTGTTGAACTGTATGTGTGTATGTATGTATGTATGACTGCCAAAATCTTTGGCGGATTTGCACGAGTCGTTTTGAGGTTCGACTAATATCGGAGAATTGGCTAAAAACAATAATTCCTACACCCTCAGCTTGGTACTTTTCTACAGAGAGGGGTCGATTTTTTCGCCGATATTTACCAAAGTAATCCCCTCTTTAGGGTTGACAACCTTTTATTTAAACATCCGTAACTTACGGTTTGGCGATGGATGCAACAGCAAAGACGCAACGTTTTTATTTTCTTATTGTTCAACGCACACCTCCAAAAACCCGAGTTAAACCGGACCCCCAGGCTAGTATATATATATATATATATATATATATATATATATATATATATATATATATATATATATATATATATAACGCCTTGCATATATATATATATATATAAATATATATATATATACTATAGAATAAACATATACACGACTTCAGAATACGCTTCCATATGCGATATATATATATATATATATATATATATATATATGCATATATATATATTTATCTATATATTTAAATTATAGTAATTCAAGGAATTTCAAAAAAAAAACTTGTTTGAAGTGAAATATTTGAGTTCATATCAAAGACATTTATTATTCTAAGCAAGACAAAGAATACTTTAGAAAGTTTATCTCGTTTACCTATAGGGTGTCGATGTGTACCATTTCTTCAGAGGAGAAAATATTAGCAAATATTTATAAACGTATGTTCCCTATTTGCTAAAGTCAGTGAGACATAGAAAATCAAAGTAAAAAATAATTGATTAATAAAAAAAAATCATATAGCAAGGGAATTTGAAGAAAAGGATATAAAAGTTTTAGATCCAAATTGCGTCGTAAAATCCATGGTGACTCTCCTTTAACTCAGCGGGGTAATAATATCCAAGCTGTATATTGGGTAATCCGCATAACTGAGTAGAAATCCGGGTCGGGCATATTCCTAGCGAAATTCTTCTTCATGGGTCCAGTATAAAGTATTTTAAAGTGGATATGTATATATATATATATATATATATATATATATATATATATATATATATATATATATATATATATAGCAGAAAGTGGTCTCTTTAGACTAAGTTCAAAACACCCATACAGACGGTTTACCGGTCGCTCAAGTAGGTTACTTTGTGTACCGGATATAGAAAGGGCAAGAAAAGGAGAATGAAAAAGAAATAGGGAAAATAAAAAGAAAAAGAAAAGAAGAGGAAAATAATGCAAATAAAATAATACGTTTCTAACATCACCCTTTAAAATCCATTAAACTAATTTAATCTTAATTTCTTGAATTTGTTTAAATCGAATTAATCCAGTTAACTCAACTATCATTTAATGTATAAGGTGCTATTCTTGTTTATTCAATATGCATTGATAATGTCTTTTTAATGGGAGAATTAAACAGAAGGTTTAGAAAATAATAATGTTTGTGGGTAATTTGTAAAGCTAAGACTAAGCGTATTTATATAACGTATTATTTTATTTTATAATCCTAACGGTAATACTTTACTGTTAAATAAAAATTATAATACGTTACTAAAAAGTACTTAAAAAATCGGCAATAATATTTAATAATATTTAACTGGAAAAAAGTTGTATACACATGTATACATATATATACATGCATACACATATACACACATACATAAACACACATGTACACACATACACATATCTATACATACACACCCATACATACATACACACACACTCATACATAAAAAATATAGATTAAAATATGAAGAAAGTATACCAATAATCATACTATTAATTAAAATAATCAGTCTAGGAAACAAAACTAACACATAAAACAAAAAAAATTAACCCTCATACTGCTAATACACATTAAGAAAATAAGAAGATTAGAGAGTAGGCTTGTGTAAATATGTTTACAGTATTGAGTTACTTTAGTACCAACAGAGATGACACAATATTGAGTATTGTGTGTTCATATTCATACCCAACGTGGCCTACTTAACTCACCGGTCAAGCTTTTTTTATCGGTGTTTTGAACTTTGTCTAAAGAGATAACTTTCTGCTATATACATACATACATATATATATATATATATATATATATATATATATATATATACTTCATGTACTCACATAAAATTGATACACGACAGTATAAATTTATGCGTACACTTTAAGTATTTACTTCAAAAGTGCTCAATATGGAGGTAGATCTTGTTAGTAATTTATAAAATATGTATGACGATTAAGCTACACTGAATATTCGGTGTTTCATCCAATCTAGGATTCCTCAGGCTTATGCGCGAATTGTGTGGTTGTTTATCGTTTTTATATGGTCCTCTTCCGTTGAGGATTTATTTTGCCAATCAGTTTCTAGTATCCAGCGCGCCCCTTCCTATCAGCCAATGGGCATGCATTTTATCGAACAAAGGATCCGTTTTAAAACTAGGTTAGTGGTTTAAGGCAGACATTTTTTGTTAGTTTATATATAAATATACATATGTGTACGTACATATATGTACATATATATACATATATATACATATATGTGTCATCGTTTATGTATATTCATGTTTATTTAATTTATTTATTGTTTATTCTCTATTGTTTTTGTTAGTTTTAAAACTATTTTGTATCGCTATCCTAGAGTAAATTTTATGTTGTGAACACAGTTATTTGCTATTTCTCTTCTACAGTTTAATAGCTTTTGAGGTTCTTTAAAGTACAGGATAGCAAATTTTTCATGGAGGCATAATTAACATGGGTCGTCTAAATGCGTACACGTGGTAGCTTGTCTTATTATTTTCCATTCGACTACCGGCGAATGTCCGCTTTCTTTGAGTTCCAAGAATTTATTCGCTAGTGTTGTTTTTATACGGTGTTCTTATTTTTGAATGTACTTTGTTGTCATAGTATCGGGTTTTGAAATCAAAGGAAGTCATGCCTACGTAATATTTCTTGTCATTCGGGTTCTCTTTCGCAAATATTGTTGCCTGATAAACCACGCTTTTTGTTAGACATTTATTTTGAACTGGGCAAGGTGTGCGGTGTCTACAGTTGCATTTATCTTGTTCGTTATTAGTATTTTTATTTATAGTATGGCTGTTCTTGTCCGAGGTTGGTTTGTTGTTATTATTATTATTATTTTTTATTATTATAATTATAATTATAATTATTATTATTATTATTTCTGCTAGTGTTAGTTTTATTTTTTTCATGGTGTCTACTTTTTTATTGTTTATTTTGTTGTTGTTTACATTGTTTTTATTTAGTATTTTGTTATTATGTGCTTTAATTATCATCTCTAAATTTTGCAACAACTGTAGGATAACTTTAACGTATTTTTATTGAAGATTTTGTGTAAGGGTTGGTTGCGGGAAAGTGTTTTTCAATAAGATCTAGACATTTCTTTCCAAGTTTTGTTTTTAACATTTGATTTTATGGGGGCCCATACCAAATTATAGTTCTTTTTCTTCTATATTTAATTTTATTATAGTTAATGGTGGTTTGTTGCTTATATTTGATATCGATATTTTTGTATCCACTATTTTTTAGAGCTGTTTCGTAGATAATTGTTGACCTGTTAAATGCATTTTTATCGCTTGAGTTATTACTGAGTCTACTTACGATCGAATTAGGAATGTGTTTTATAATTGATGGTGGGTGATTGGGCTTAGAGTTTACGTAAATTGGAGTAGTGTTATCTTTTAAGTATGGTTCATATGTGTTTTTATCTAAGTTTAACGTGACGCTCAGAAAGTTTGTTATGTTTATGTTAGCTGGTACGTCTTCTTTAAGGCCTAATTTTTTCATTTCCTTGTGTATGATTTTCTTAAAGTTTTGTCCCTTGACTTTGTTGGAGTGTTTTATTATAGCTAGTCCGTCATCTCTTTATAGGCCGATATCCGCAGTATCGAATATGCTTGTGAGGGTATATAGAATGGATACTCCCACAAGATATGATGCGTCTGCAGAATCCCTGGAACCCATCCCCAAATCAAACGAATTTTTCATTTTAGTTTTTATTCATTGGTTATTGTTATTTATTAGAACTGATGCTCTACATTTTTTAATGATGTTGATTTCTTCCGAGGATATATCAGTGTATGCCTCGGCAAATTCTAGGGCAATGTTAAAAAGTTCTTCGGATATCGAGGGAAAAAAGTCTATGATGTCAAACTGTATAAACGTACATTTATCTTTGTTTTGTATATTTTTAAACCAGGTGATTGCTTCGGTAGTATTTGCCCACTGGTTTAGTTCTAGGTCTTGTTTGATTTGTTTGTTTACTCTAGGAAGTATTGTTTTGCTAATTCTACCTATTTCTGGTTTATTTGGGTTACTCAGGCGTGTGCTGGGATTGTTATTAAAGTCCCATTTGTTGTCTTTAAGGAGAATGTATGCCTCTCAAGCTTTAATTTGCCAGCTTTATCGCTAATTTTTAATTTATCGGTAATTTGTTTATTTTCAGTTTTTATTATATCTATGTAGTCGAATTCGTTTGTGTCTACTTTTTTGTAGTCTTATTGTAATGTTTCCTGTGATTAGTTTGTTATATTCTTGCTTATCTATTTTATAAAAGTTTCTGGTTTTATCTGCTTGTACAAAGATTTTATTAGAGTTGTTTATCTTTCTAACGATTTTGTGTAGTTTCCGTTGGAAATTGTTAGGTTGATTGTGGAATTCTAAGTTTTTAATTACGTTTAAAAGATCGTTTTCAAAGTTTATCAAAAGATCTACTGTTTTCGCATTTTTAAGGGGTTTAAAACCATATGTTTCTTTTTTGTTTACGTTTTCATTTTTAAGGAAAAAATTTGCTCGCCATCGCATTCGGCGTATTAGTTCATCTGTTTTTTGGATAAAATTAAAAATATAGCTATGCTTGCTAAGAGGTTTTTTAGCAATGTTTCGAAATTACCTCTTTTCATATCTATTTTTAATGTGGTGAAATAAATTTTTTGAGAGTGCTCGACTGTTTCAGGAGCTAAGTATAACTACTTCATTTACTCACATAAAATTAATATACGAAAGTATAGATTTTTTTGTAAACTTTAAGTATTTACTTCAAAAGTGCTATATACGTAGGAAGAGCTAGTTAGTAATTTATAAAATATGTATGACAATTAAGCTACACTGAATATTCGGCGTTTCATCCACTCTAGGATTCCTCAGGCTTATGCGCGAATTCTGTGGTTGTTTATCGTTTTTATATGGCCCTCTTCTGTTGAGGATTTATTTAGCCAATCAGCTTTCTAGTATCCAGCGCGCCCCTTCCTATCAGCCAATGGGCACTCATTGTATCGAACAAATGATCTGTTTTAAAACTAGCTTAGTGGATTAAGGCAGACATTTACATGCCTTCATGAAAAATTTGCTATCCTGTACTTTAAAGAACCCCAAAATCTATTAAACTGTAGAACAGAAATAGCAAATAACTGTGTTCACAACATAAAATTTACTCTAGCATAGCGATACAAAATAGTTTTAAAACTAACAAAAACAATAGAAAATAAACAAATAAATAAATTAAATAAACATGAATATACATAAACGATGACACATATATGTATATATATGTATATATATGTGCATATATGTATATACACATATATATATATTTATATATAAACTAACAAAACAAATGTGTGCCTTAAACCACTAACCTAGTTTTAAAACGGATCCTTTGTTCGATAAAATGCATGCCCATTGGCTGATAGGAAGGGGCGCGCTGGATACTAGAAAGCTGATTGGCAAAATAAATCCTCAACAGAAGAGGACCATATAAAAACGATAAACAACCATAGAATTCGCGCATAAGCTTGAGGAATCCTAGATTGGATGAAACGCCGAATATTCAGTGTAGCTTAATCGTCATATATATTTTATAAATTACTATATACATATATATATATATATATATATATATATATATATATATATATATATATATGGTGACCCCCCAAAAAAAACGGATCCCAACTCTAATAAGGCCACGTTTCTTAGTATTTTGTCCGAATGAAATGAAAGGTTGGTCATAACTATTTTATTATATTCAAAACATAACATCAAAACACAAGGGTCTTTAGCCATTTTATCTTTGTTCTACAGCATATGTTCTAGATGGTCTCCATTTAGTTCCGTGTATTTCTTGAGGCGCAGCACGAAGTTGTCCATGACGTTCTTACAGACCGAATTAATAATGACTCTCATCTCCTCTCTCATGGCTTCCTTGAGTTTCGTGATGGTTCTTGGGTTCCCTGCGTAGACGCTGTCCTTAAGATAGCCCCAAAGAAAAAAATTGGGGGACTTAGGTCCGGGCTATGGAATGGCCACTCAAAATTAGCCTTGACACAGATAACTCGGCCTCCGAAGTTCTCTGTCAGCCAATCTCGCGACAGTTTTGAAGTGTGAGAACTTGCTTCGTCCTGCTGGAACCAGAACTTGCTCATGAGCGACGCGTAAAGTGTCTGGAGCTCACTCTTGAAGGTTTTGTGGAGTTCCACATACCGCTCCTTGGTGACTGTCACTGCTACACCAGATTCTTCGATGAAGATTGGTCCGATGACGCCTCTGGCCGTAATTGCAGCCCACACCTTGCACTTAGGAGAATGCAGGGGCTTGGTGGATACTTTATTGGGACTGGAGGACTCCTAGAAGACATTTGTCTTGGAGTTCACCTTTCCATCAAGATGGAAGTGGGCTTCATCTGAGGTCCAAAGGAGGTTAAGGAAACTTGGTGTCTCCTAGATCTTCTCGACCATATTGACTGCCATAGCCCTCCTCTTCTTGTCTGGGGCTGTAAGGGTCTGCAGTGTCTGTATTCTGTATCGGTAAGCCCTGATATCGTTCACCAGCACTCTCCTGCAAGTCTCACGGGACATACCGTGGGGCATACTCCGCTTTCGCACAGAGCGTTTCGGACCCTGCTGCAGAGATTCTCTCACTCTTTCGACCAGCTCGACTGTTCGCTTCTTAAGACGTCCCGAGTGGCTTGGACGGTTCTCTCTGGCAGCGTTGAGTTTCTCCACGGCCCCATTCTTCTCGAAGTCGTCCACCGAGTTCTGAATGCTGCTTTTGGATGGAGCCTTTTCACATTCGAACTGACGCATGAAATTGTCATGGGTTTTCTTAAACGAGCCTGTCTTGTAGTAAAATTTAACACAGTGTATTCTTTGTCCCAGCTCCCACTGAGGTCTTGGTGTACTCTTCGGGACAAGATCAAAGTGTAGCATCTGTTCCGGCAGATGCTGCACTTACGATAATTTGTACCAGTCAATGGAGGGGACACCCTCTATACTGGGACAATTATTATTTTTGGTAACCAGAGTGCCCCCTTTTTGCCTACTTTTAGGGGAGCTGGTTTTAACCTCACATTAAAAACGGCCTTGTGCCTAATTTGCTCAGTGGGGGAGCAAATAAACACCATCTGTTCCGGCAGATACTGCAAGCTATGACTAGCTATGACTAGCTATGACTAGCAAAGACCAGATGTGGGGGCAAACCCACATGCCTGACCATTAACCAGCTCCCATTTCCCACCTCTTGGGAGCTGGTCCCCTTTTTCCCTTCCCCCTCCCTTCACTCCTCACATTAAAAATCGGCCTTGTGCCTAATTTGCTCGGTGGGGGAGCAAATAAATACCATCTGTTCCGGCAGATACTGCACTTAAGATAATTTGTACCAGTCAATGGAGGGGAAACCCTCTATACTGGGACAATTATTATTTTTGGTAACCAGAGTGCCCCCTTTTTGCCTACTTTTAGGGGAGCTGGTTTTTACCTCACATTAAAAACGGCCTTGTGCCTAATTTGCTCAGTGGGGGAGCAAATAAACACTATCTGTTCCGACAGATACTGCAAGCTATGACTAGCTAGGACTAGCTATGACTAGCAAAGACCAAATGTGGGGGCAACCCCACATGCCTGACTTTTGACCAGCTCCCCTTTCTCACCTCTCGGGAGCTGGTCCCTTTTTCCCCTTCCCCCTCCCTTCACTCCTCACATTAAAAATCGGCCTTGTGCCTAATTTGTTCGGTGGTCGAGCAAATAAATACAATCTGTTCTTCAGATGCTGCACTTCTATTTCTTGTTCTCTTTCGGTGGAGGAGAAATCCTTCACGACTGAGACAATTTTTATTTTTGTACCTTTTCTCCACGTTAAAAAACGACCCTGGTGTCTAACTCTGTCCCGTGGGGAGGCATAGTAAATAGGTACTCAGGGTCGTTTATTCTGGCATATCCTGTAAAATAAGGGCACTCGATGAATAAATAATGGAGACATCACATAAAGTGTACACGGGCCCGTATACACGTGTTCACCTTCGTCTATCCCTTCATCATTATCTCCTCTCCTTACCAATAACGCTTCACCCCAGTAATAATATAGGTTTCTAATAAACAGATTTCCACCGGGCTTTAAAATACTTTACACTGGACCCGTAAAGAATTTCTCCAGGAATATGCCCGACCTGGTTTCTACTCAGTTATGCGGATTACCCCATATATACAGCTTGGATCTTATTACCTCACTGCTTTAAAGGACAGCCACTATGGATTTTACCAAGCAATTTTTAAACTTTTATATCCTTTTCTTCAAATTCCCTTGCTATATGACATTTGATTAATCAATTATTTTTGGCTTTGATTTTCCATGTCCCACTGACTTTAGCAAATAAGGTACATACCTTTATAAAGATTTGCTAATATTTTCTCCTCTGAAGAGATGGTAGCCATCAAACCTCTATAGGTTAAGGAGATACACTTTCTAAAGTATTCTTTGTTTTGCTTAGAATAATGAAAATCTTTGATATGAAACTCAAATATTTCACTTCAAAACAGGTTTTTTTTTAAATTTATTGAATCACTATAATTTTATTTATTTGCCGTATCTTGTATATCGAGCAATTCTTATTTAGATGGGATAATACTTATAGAATATTACTGCCAGTAATATTTTGTAAATCTTATAATCACAGGTTTCCATACAAGCTTAGTGTTAAATAACTTTATTCTGAAGTATATATATATAGTCTTGGATGTTTTTAACCTTTAAAACTATACAAAAGAACATTTTTTATCATTCGTTAGAAAACCATCTAGTCAGTACGTCATTTAATCACCTGCAATCACTGCATCAACTCGCTCTCGAATTTACTATAATACCAATAATTTATTTTTCAAGGGATCATCAGTTGTTTACCATGAAACACTGTTTTAGAGATTTAAAAAAAAAACAGTATATTACATCATGGCTCCTCAGCAGTGTGGATCAAACACCACCACCCTTAATCTTAGGAAGAAGACATGTTTCAAAAATTGATCCAGTTTTCTATTCTTAATCGCAATTACTAACCTTTTCATACTATAAAAATGAATTTCTTACCTGTGCGATTCATCAATTTCCACATTTAAAATGGATGCATTATATATATATATATATATATATATAATTATTAATTAGTTTAGGAGTGAATCCAATACATACAAATATGTATATATATATATATATATATATATATATATATATTCTTTGTTTTTCCTCTATATTCCGGGTTTAAAAATCCTTTATCAGAGAAAGATGTATACAGTTTTATTAGAATTTTTTTTTCCTCTGAAGTAAAAGTAAAAAGTCCACTCTTCTGTGTTATCAGGTTCACGCTAGATTGTATTGCACGTAGACCCCTTTATTTCCCTTATTTATAAGCCTGTACGCAGTCAACAAATATTACATTGAAAGTGAAAGGTGTGCTGTTTTCATAATTAATATCAGCAGTGAAGTGTTATTGTGTGTACTCATTTTTTTATTAATAGTTTCCAGGGGGATTTATCAAGTGAAAATAAAAACATTATTTATCAAAAGACTCAGACTTTTTGTAGTTTATATTGTGAAATTACAGCTATCACATGAGTTTCTATTCGCTTGACACTTTGAGCGACGGTGATATTGATTATAAATTGACGTCTGATCCGATAAGCCCGTCAGCTAAAATGAATTATATTATTATCTCTTTCTGTGTATGTCAGCTTGAACTTTGTATCAATGAAGTCAGGTTGTTGTACGTTTGATGCTTATTCTTGTCGACGTTTTGAATTAGAGTTTTCGTTATTTCTATTAGTCTAATTTCTGTGTGGAAATTTCGCTTGTAACTATTATATATCTTTATTCTACCGCATATCAAAATAGTGCTACATCATTCCCGATGGATGAACATGTGATTAAATACATTTTGACACAACTTAATGTGCCTTTACTAACGGCTGAGAATTCAGCAAATAATCAATGGGATTTCAAAAAAAAAATTACTTTTCACTATGAACTCACTGAACACCAAATACATTGAATATAATCAAACCATGGATGCTTTTACATCTTCAAAAAATCAATTTCTTCCGATCTATTGGCCTGCATAAACTGAAGTTTATGTTTTGGTATTGCTTACAAAATTTCAGCTAAGATATGAATAAACAAAACTATTTATTAAGCACTATAGAAAACTGGCAAAGAACACTCTCATTTAAAAAAAAACTCAGTATATTAACATTTCCCCAAATAATCCACTTTCGAATTTAAATACGTTCTAATAATACATAGAGAACGATTTAGTCGCGTCTCATGTTTAACTGATTTCAGTAGGTTACAAAACAATTTTACATAAATAAGCATCGCCTTATTCTGCTTATATAAATTGTGCTTATCGTTTGAGCAGTCTGGTCATAGTGATGTAAATATCAATTACTATAACGTGTTATCCTATAACAAACATTGTGATATACAGAACAAGTAGTCAGAATTGTTCTACACCTTTCACTATGGAAGAATAACACATCCCTTTTAGTCATCTAAAAGATGACACAAAAGCACTGAGAGGCATACTATTATTTAGCATAGAGGCGCTTGTTGCAATACACATGCACAGTAAGGTAAAGAAAACAAAAAAAACCAAACACATTAAAGATTATTTCGATAACTACACTAGAAAATGCACACACACACCCATATATATATATATATATATATATATATATATATATATATATATATATATATAGTTATTAGCAAGACCACCCGGCATTGCACGAGACGGCAAAAGACAATAAAAAGAATTTTTAGCATGCCTGTTATTCTTAGGATAGAGGAAATTTTGATGTCTACGTATCATTTACCATCTTGAGCAAAGGAATATTTTACCTACCCTATGACGAGTATTTCCCAGCATATGTATGGAATAATTGTACCTACATTGCACAGGAATTTTAAAGCACGTATTTTGAAAAAGAATCTTTACCTAGGGTAGGTTATGTACAACAAATATTTAAATTTATTTAAAGAAGTTTAGATTGTGCTAAATTTTCAGTATGTCACAGAAAAGAGTGCGTTTGTTTTTACATCAGAGTGCTATAGTGAAGAAGCACCACATTTTTATATAAATGTTATACTACTCGAATATATTACATGATTTTCGTTTTTTAAAAATAATGTACGTCACAGATAAGAATTTTTTTTGTTTTTCATATGGGTACTTCACTGTATATGTACCTTATTTACTGGGTAGAATACTGTAGAATAATGCGAAAGTACCATTTTTCTAATTCAAACATGAAAGAACTCAATACTTTTAATTAATTTTCTGTTGTGCTAAATTTTTTGTGCGTCCAGAGTAATAATTTGTTTGTTATTTCATCTATTGCTATAGTGAAGAAGCACCTTATTCCGCATTTAAAAGCCATGCTATTCGATTATATAACGTAATTTTCGGTTTTAATTACTTTTATGCACGTTACAGGTAGGATTTGATTTGTTTTTCATATGAGTACTCTACTACACAAGTGCCTTATTTCTTGGGTAGGATAATGTACAAGTACCTTATTTCTAATATATAGATCAAACTACTCGATGGTTTTACTTAATGTTCTGTTGTGCGAACTTTTCCCTATGTAAGAGGTGAGAGTTTGTTTTTATAATAGAGTGCTATATTAAAAAAGCACCTTATTTCTTATATAAATGTCATACTACTCGAATATATTATATAATTTTCAGTTTTATGTACGCCACGGGTAATGATTCCTTTGTTTTTCATATGGACACTATACTGTACAAGTACATTATTTCTCGGGTAGGATACTGTACAAGGACATTTTCTCTAATGTAAAAATGTAAAAAAAAAACTCCATACGTTTATGTCATTTTCTGTTGTGTAACATTTTCTGTACGTCAGGGGTACGATTTGTTTGTTTTGTTATCTGGGTGCTATAGTGAAGAAGCACCTTATTTCTCATATGTAAGTCATACTACTCGAATACTAAACGTGATTTACATAACATTCATGTATGTCACAGGTAAGATTTTCTTTGTCATTTCATGAGTACTATACTACACAAGTGCCTTATTACTTTGAAAGAATTTCTTGTACACATAAATACATAAAAAACTGATCATTGTATGTGATTTTTGGAATATGACTATAGAAATATACAAACTTATATAATACATTAAATTTATAATGATCATTTAATTAGTATAGAAATGAACCCAATGCATACAAATGTATAAGCATATACGTATACTAATCATTCATAATGTTCGGTTCATTAGTTAAGGAGTGAATCCAATACATACAGATATATAAACTTATACACATAATCATAATTCATAATCATCGGTTAATTAATTTAGGAGTGAATCCATTACATACAAATACATAAATATATGCACACAATAAAAATCCATAATGATCGGTTAATTAGTTTAGGAGTGATTCCAATACATAACAATATATAAACATATACACATAATTAAAATTCATAATGATCGGTAATTTAGTTTAAAAGTGGATCCAATGCATACAAATATGTAATCATATAAACTTAATTAAAATTCATAATGATCGGCAAATTAGTTTAGGGGTAAATCCAAAGGATAGAAATATATAAACACTAGCATCTCAGACCGGCGTTCCCCGGGTGTTTGGAGGTGTATGTTGAGCAAAAAAGAAAAAAAAGCGGGCAATTTTTTTTAACTTTGACACCTATTATGACCCCTTAACATTTATTATTTTGGGCTCATATGAAGTTATTAAGTCAGATCCATGTACAAAAAACCTATCACTAAAATTTCAAGTGTCTATACCCCAAATTGTCGGAGGAGTTTTGTAGAGTTCTCAAAGGTGAAATCATTGAACTTTGACCCCTTAACTGCCAAATTTCTGGCTGAAAACCGATCACATAGATTTTTCCAAATCTCAGTACCCTGTATATCAAATTTCGAATCTGTAGACTAAGAATTGACAGAGTTATTGCGTAGGGAAATGTACACACATAGACAGACACACATATACGCATAGACACAGATACGTTCCCTTTCATAGAGTTACTAGCATGGGTGCCCGGCGTAGCCCGGTAGTTTGGAGGTGTATGCTGAGCAAAAAAAAAAAAAACAAAAAAAAAAAACAAACAAAAAAACAAAAAAAAACGTCAATGTTTTTAACGTTGACCCCTATTATGACCCCTTAAAATTTATTGTTTTGGACTCAAATCAAGTTATTAAGTTAGATCCAGTCCAAGGACCTATATCTAAAATGTCAAGTGTTTAGACCAAAAATTGTCGGAGGAGTATGGTAGAGTTCTCAAAAGTCAAATCGTTGAATTTTAACCCCTTAACAATCAAATTTCTGGCCGAAAACCAATCACAGATTTTCCCAAATCTCAGTACCTTGTATATCAAATTTCGAGTCTGTAAACTAACAATTGACAGAGTAATTGCGTAAGGAAATGCACACAGACAGACACACAGAGAGACACGGACTCACAGGCACGTTCACTTTTATAGATATATCAATATACACATAATTAATATTCTTTATGATCTGTTAATTAGTTTAGGATAAATCCAATACAAATGCCATTACTTGATCTGTTTACGTGTTGGAATGATACGAATAAGCTGATATATCACATATATTTTGAATATGGCATTTTCGTTACGTAAATCAAAAAATTCTCATGTAATTTTTTTAATAAAAGTGTTCTTGTATATTTATTACATTAGATTTACTGACTATGCCTATTTAGCAGTTTTGCATGGTACTGAACTCAAATTTAAATATGTTAAGGCCTTGGAGACTTCTGGGTCTAAATGGGGGGGGGCGGCAAATGATGGACTTTGCCATTTCTTTTTTGGCATGGTGCAGAACTAAAATTCACATACGCTAAGACTTAAAACTGCACCGTTTGTTCATTTTCACCAGGATTTGACGTCCGACGTTTACCTTGCGGGCTAAATGGGGGAGAGCAAATGCTGAACTTAGTCATATTTTTATACCTCGTTCACTGTGCAACCTCGGGCGACCATGCATTCTTTACTTGTTGCTTTCTAGTTTGCACGTTGAGAATTACGTCAAAATGTCTACTGGTTTCCACGAATATTCATCATTTTGATTTCAAGAAAATTTGTTGTTTATTATTTACTAGCCTGTGTGGCCAGTGTTTCCCGAGTGATCGGAGGTGTGTGTTGAGAAAAAGGTGGTAGTAGGCAGGAAGGCTCGAACCAGTACCGCGAAGGAAGATAAAAACGCGAAATAATATTACGTCTTACTTTTCAACACATCGCAAAACCGGAAGTAACGTAGGTTTAAAATAAGACAAGTCAATCAAAATAGGGAATAACTTCGAAAATATCGCCGAAAAAAGCGACGCTCCCTCGGTAGAAAAGCTCCCAGTTAGGGTTGAAAGAATCGATGTTTTAGGCAACTTTTCGATATTGATCGTTCGAAGGGTCGAGCTTACAAAACTTACTTTAACAACATTTCACATGAAAAACCGTGATTTTCACACAAAGACCTAATTTAGAGGTGGGTTTCTAAAACATCGTGCCTTTATATTCATTAATGATTTGATACATTTCAAATATTTCAGATATTCCAGAATCATTGTCATGTTATATTGTTAATTTGTAAAACTAAACACCACGGTAAAAAGAACTATTAACGGATATAATCTTTAATATTATATTAATATGGGAAAGGACCTCAAAATTACATTGCTATCATATATATCACAAAACTTTATTTCGCATTGATTAAATACTTAACCAAATATACTTCTACAAATGTCTTTATGTAAATCCTTACATCAACAAATTGACAAGTTTCATCATGCGTGTGTGTAAAAAATATATTACATTACAAGGGCACTACAAGATAAACTGTAAGAAAAGAAAATAGATGCTATAAATATACTTGCATATTAACGTAAAGAGATTATTTCAGGCATTACAGAACTACAGAAATCACACAACAGTAACACTTAAATATCGTATTATGTCTCTGTGATATTGTGCATTATGTAATTCACATATCAAACTGAATAACAGACATGAGACTTGAAAGCTCTCTAATTATGTCAATTCATGTCTTACATTATTAAAAAAGGATTGGTTTATAGTAAACTGTCGATGTCTTTTACTGCAAAAAAATGACATCATCTTTCTTTAAAGTTTTATAAACCGAAAATATTTGCTACAATCATGTATTGATTTCATTAAAATTCTGCATTACGGATGACGTGCAAGCAATTGAAAACGTGTTTTTATTGTACGAATTACCTGCGGCAATACTGCAAGCGATGTTTCAAGCTATCTGTTTAAATTGAAAATATGTTTTTGAAAGAAAATCAAATATAAATCAATACAAATAAATATAATAAAAAGAAAATTACAACCAAGAATAAAAACGAAATAATTTCCATATTCGTGTAAAATATTTTTCAGAGACTTCAAAACAGTCTTATATGAATGTGTGCATTACCTGAATAAAACAAGAATAAACATGAAAATAAAGGATTAGCGATTTTAATTTTGGATGTTAAGCTTTCTTTTCTTTTTTTATTTTATCGAAATACCCAAAGTTTGAGAGATCAGCTTGGCATTTGGGAAGCAGCATTAGAGTAAAATCTAATCAGCAATAAATCGATAATTTTCCCAAGCTATTTTGAAGCAATTTCTATAGAAATGTCGGGATGAATTTGGACATTATTTTAATAATAATAATAATAATAATAATAATAATATAAAGTTATCAATATTTATATATATATATATATGCGTATTTGTATATATATATATATATATATATATTTATATATATATATATATGTATATATATATATGGCTTTTTTAAACTAGTTAGTTGGTACGGAGTTAAAAACTAAGTTTTGTCATCTTATGGATGATAGGCGGAAAAAGTTTAATGTTTCTAACTATTACTCTGGAACTGTAGTTCAGCATTCAAATTCTTACTAAGTAGAAACTCCAGTAAATAATGTACACTATTATACTATGACAAATTAAAAGAAATAAATGTTTTTAAAGTTTTAGCTATTTATTGGGGCAAAGTTAGGCACTATATTGGTTTTCAATATGCAGAAATCTTTGAGACTGATTAGGAATAAAAAAAAAAAAAATTCTATAAAAACATTTAAAATTTATTTATTTCACTTTAATTCTCAATTTTATTAATTGTCTTTTTACAATCTGACCTATACATTTTTCAAGGCTACTCTAGGGGTTGTAGTAATTGGTTTCATATTAAAACATTGCAACTTTTAGCAATAAACATTTAAATTGTTCTTACAGCTTAAAGAAAAATTGATATTTTGTGTTTCGTCCATATTACAGATAACACTACTATATTTCTCTCATGAAAGGCACAGCGAAAATATATCGAATAATGTGGAACCATTATTTTATTTGTTGGAGTTGGTACTTCTCCGCGATATTTAATGTTAACTAAATAACGACGTGTTCTTTTCTACAAATATTTACAATTCTACAACAGTAACATCCCAGAGTATAAAGTAACTTTCGTGTAAGAAATTGGCAATAATATAAAAAACATATTCGTTAGTTTATTTGAAAAAGTATGTCAGTTAGTTTATTTTATAGGTAGATAAATCACTAGTAGTTTTCACAAAGTAAAATTCATTGATTCCATGACAGATTAGAACGGTATCCAAAAATATCAATATACAGCACCCAGCATTTACATTTTCGTGTTTTCTTTCACGCGTGAAATAATTTTCTAAATCTTTTTATAGAGACAAATAAACAGTTTTCTAGCAGCTCATATGGCATATTTATCTTTCTCTACAATCGTTTTAATATTAGAATGAAGCAATACAATCAGCAGTAGACACAAGCTGGATTCTTGAAGTATTCCAATTACCATATAATCCACATGACCCTGCCTTGATTGTTTTAATGTCTTATTATTTTCCGATAAGATAATCAAACGTTCATGGTGAATCCTCATAAAAACTTTTAGCCACAATGTTAGAATTTATAATTTGTTAGCTTGTAAAATCCACAGTTTTTTTTGTAATCAAAACAAACCAGAACAAAGTTGAACTAATGTATGCGTTCGTTTATATAAGTTGCTATATCCAATTAAATGTAATTTAATAATGCAGTATTTTCATTTTATTATTTTCCTTTGACATCTCTGGTTAAAAGATGGCACAGAGAATCCGACCCTCCGAAATAACAGAGTAGACTATGAATATTATCGTAGACTTAGGAAATTGGTTTTTGTTTTATTTTTTTATATAAATTAGTCGTTAAGTTAATAAGTTATTAATCAATAAAATTAATAAAACCCAATGCAAAATTCAAGTTAATTAATATAAAATCTGCAACTCCTGTAATGGAAAGTAAGGGAAATATTTACGAAGAAATATTTAAGCAATGAAGAAACAATAAGCAACAATGTTTAAAAACACGTTAGGTGACTTTTTGAAAACTTTTGCATGTGTGCATGACCTTGCCAATGAATGTCCAAACTTATGAACTGAATGATTTTTTTTTACTTAATTGAAACGAACCTCAAATAGAAACATATTAAGTCGGTTTAATAGCCGAAGCACACACACACACACACACACACACACACACACACACATATATATATATATATATATATATATATATATATATATATATATATATATATATACACACGTAAAATAACGACATTTTTCACCAGCCTAATATGTTGAGGTCTGGAGAAGTTTGACATAGTTTTACGTAGACACCATTTAAAATAACGTGGACTTAGGGTAGAGCTTGGAAAATACAAGTATGATTTAGTTCGTCAGTTTAGAGAGAGAGAAAGAGAGAGAGAGAGCAGACGCAGTTGGAGTCTAAAGAGTGAGAAAACGGTTCACAGACGGTGATGGCTCCCATTAGAAGTGATCAATGTGACAGCTTGCCAAGTGGAAACATCGGTAATAAAGTTGCTTAAAGACAATCCAAGATGTGTTGATCTATTTGAATGAATATTCTTTTCAGCTTTTCTCAAGGATCTGACAAACAACATCAGGAACGGAGCAGACATCTTCCTCCGATTGGCTTGATGTTACTACTCCAGGAAACTGGTATCTGTCCCATTCTGTTGAAAATGTACATATCCGTTTTTAAACTGTATCTGTTGTCGTAAGTGTTATACACGCATCATTATAACGACTAGGACAAAAACTATATTACACGAACACACGTGCATAGACATGTCATATAGAGTACTATAGAACGTATATACAAACATAGAAACATTCATTAGAAGAACATTTTAGATCACTAAACAGTTTAGACACACCTATGGAATATATTCCCACAAAACTTGACTTATATATATGACATTATTTTTTAAAAATCTGAATGTGTCATGTCTTTATGTAAGACGCTATTTTAGTGGATATAGGTGTTAAGTGCCTTAAGTTATTTATTTCCATATTTCTTTAATCTGATGCACATATATGAACAGCTAACGAAATCGTCTGAAAGTGTTTAGAGGGAAGTATTTATTTCAAGCATCACAGACGAAAGAACTAAGGTTGAATATATATGAATGAAAACAAACACGAATGGCGCTGGTGTTAAAAACTGCGATTAATCTAGAGTAGTTCACGGTCACCTCAGAGAGATTGTAAGGAGAAAACAATTAATGAGCAAATATCGTGCTATCACCGTTATGTATAACTTGTTTTAAAATGTGACTCATAAAGAAAAATATAATAATTGATTAACTAATGAACACGACCACGACTGGTAATATGGGCAAACATAACATCAGGTATTGGCTAGTAGTCTGAGCATATTGAATTTGTATGTGGCGTCTGTGTTTCCAAAATTATAATGTTGTTTCCTAGGTGGAGTTAATCGACTTTCTTTCTTTCTTTCTCTCTGCCTCTCTCTCTCTCTCTCTCTCTCTCTCTCTGTATCTATCTATATATATATGTATATATATAATCATCCACATACAGTACTGTTTCGCTGTTTCACAGCTCATCAGAATATGATGAATATATATATATATATATATATATATATATATATATATATATATTCAGCAAAACATCGTGGTCTTGGATATGACCTTAAACTCTATCATATGGTGAGGCCTCGGCTTGTTGGCTTTGAGGAGTGTGGAGCCACCTATTAATTGCCAATTCTCCCAGGTCCACTCTAATCCGGAGTGGCAGTATCTGTTAAGGTCCCAACGATGGGTTAAAGAGAAACCTACATGAAAGAAAATTCAATTAAAACATTATTCTTAAAAATCACTGGATTCGGCATTAAATAACGTGAAAAGGGTTGATATGCCGTAAGACAAACACAACCAACCAACAAAACATATCGTAAGATTTTTAAAAAGAACTCAACAAATAATTATTATACTATAATATGATTAATTGCTTAACTAGAATGTTAACTCGCGTTATCTCGAGTTTTAAAAATAGCAAGCAAATTAGTTAAAAACTTACGCCAGTCATGTTACGTTTTAAGCAGAAATTCACTTTAATTAGTGTGAATACGTTAATACTGAATTTATATTCCAACATGACTGATGATAAATTTCCAACAATTATCTTGTACACACACATAGCAGTAACAAAGGAAACTAACGTAGACGTGTTTTTCGAAAATTGTTTACGAATGATATAAACTTTTAAGACATTAGATAACTACAGCCATCACACATCAGTAGAAACTAAATGTCATGTAATTTCGCCATCATAGTGTTAAATATATTATCCAAATTGCCAATTGATTAATGAAAATAAGAAAAGGAAACACCCTGACTATAATAATCCATGGCTGTTTCCAAAATTATAATGCTTTTCCTAGACGGAGATAATCGACTTTCTTATATATATATATTTATATATATATATATATATATATATATATATATATATATATATATATATATATATATGAAATAAAATGAAGGTGAAAATACCTGAACACTCAACGTTTCGCCCGATTTATGCGGACTTTTTCAAGAGGGATGGTCATTGACACCTCCATTTTATTTCATATCGTCGGATTTAATCCAGCTCAAAAATTACACACACACACACACACACACACACTCATATATATATATATATATATATATATATATATATATAGACTCATATGTAATATACTGAGTTCGTGTAATTCAGTAAATTTTCATATACCAATAGGTTTTAAGCCAGAAATGGTTGACTTAAGGATTAAGCTACAAAATTATCACATTTCATAATTGAGCATTAATATACTGTGTGTGCAAAATCAAGATTCCAAGGCAATGGGAACATTGAAACAATTGTAACGTAAAATGAAATACACTTTTTGTTGCCATCAACACCTTGTCTTGACGTCTTAATTTTTGCACAAACGGTATATATATATATATATATATATATATATATATATATATATATATATATATATATATATATATATACATATATATATGTGGATTTTATTATATACAATCTCTCACATTCTTAAAATCCTATCATAAGTTGCTCGCTTGGTTAGCATTGCTGGATGACATCGTCCTTTCGAGTTAAAACTCCTACTTGTGAGACATCAGCTTGGTTGGATGACCGCGTCCCTTGTTGAGACGAAGTAGGTTCATTTGAGAGTCGGATTTCGGCGCGGTTTTCTTGATCTGTGTTGGTTAATTGACATTCTTGTGTGCAGGGCGTTTGCTCAGTTGGTAGAGTGCTTGCCTTGCATGCAAGAGGCTCGGGTTTCGAATCCTGGGTTCGGATGTGTCTAACTGATGAGCCCAAATGAGGGCGAAACTCGAGTCTTGGAATTCCGGTTCTTTGACTGTCATGGCTCTTGTGGGCTGCGACGTTGTTTTGCTGTTGGATTTATTATATATATATATATATATATATATATATATATATATATATATATGTATATATATATAGTCATCGACATGGTCAATGCATTCTTTTTACGGAATAAAAATGGCTCAATATGTCTCTAAAATATAAAGAACCACTACTGCTTGATATACTTTTTTCGCTAATTATAATGCCGTATTAAAAATGACGTGGGGCCCAATACAAAACAACGTTGAATGACCGGCGACAATTCTTCAAGCGATGTTTGAAGCTATCTGCTTAAATTGAAAGATACTTTTTTAACAAATATAATTTAAAGATGAATCAATATATAAAAAAAATCACTAAAAGAAAATTCAGCTAAAGAAAAACCAGAATTATTACCATACATGTGTAAGCATATAGCGCTCAATATATAGAGTGTTATATGAATTTCAGTGAAAACGAAATAAGGGGAAATAAACGTAAAACTGATGAATGAGCAATTTAGTTTAAAATTTCAGGCTTTCTATTAATTTTTGCTTTTGTTTATGAAAATGAGCGGTTTTAGAAATATATTTGTCATTTGGATAGAATATTTGTGCTAAAGTGAAGTAAGTCATCGAAAAGTTTTAAAAGATATCCATAGCAATATTATTGCAATAAAAATGGTGCAAATAATTTAAATATTGCATATATATATATATATATATATATATATATATATATATATATATACATATATATATATTATACGTACATATATGTGTATATATGTATGCCTATATATGTTTAAATAAATGTAAATATTTGTATATATATGTATGTATATATATATTCATATATATGTATATCTGTTTATATATGTGTATATAAATATATGTGTATATACATTTATATATGTGTATATATGTGGCTATATGTATCTATAGATTTATGTATGTATATTCATACGTATATCTATGTACATATTAATATGTATATTTGTATATTTATATATGTATATATGTATATACATGTATATGTATGTATAAATATGTATATATATATATATATATATATATGTATGTATAAACCCTGTGTATCGCTTTATTGCAAGTCAATATTTTTTTAAATTTTGAAATTGTTATGAAAGGCAAAGAAATTACATTTTTTGCAATGAAGAGCATAACTCATTTCTTGATTTGTTGGGGAATTTGAACAAATATTTTGAAAGTTATGTTAATTCTTCCATTTTCTGGTAATTTTAAGTGTGTATCACTTTATTACAAATGTCTGAAATATTTATTCTCGGTAATAAACCAATATTTCAACTTTATATATATATATTTATATGAAATATGAACATATCTAGGTTATCTAGTTGCAAAAGTTGTGTTTTTCTTGTTTTATATTGATAATGCTTACTTTTATTAATATTAATTGAACTTGTTGTTACGTGTTTCACCTAATTGGGCATTTGTTCTGCTATGTTACGGATTATAATAAAATCTCTATTTTACGGCTGTAACCCAGATAATATCCCCTAGGAATGTTGTACATATTTTGTAGCTGTCGGAATATGTGAAACTATTTCCTTCAATTTGTGTATTTCGCTTCTTTTTCTCTGTATTTTGTCTCATTTCCGAAATCTTACTATTCCACAGCTGTGACCACACGGATTATCAAATGACTTTCATCTTAAATTCTCTTAAAAAAAAATTTTCAATTCCTGACTGGAAAAAAAACATTCTGGTATTTTATTATTTTTCAGATAGATCGTTTAATTTTTGATTTCCTAAAAGAAAAAGTCACCGATTTAAGCATGTTATTCTAGAACTGTAAATTTTAAAAAGAATTACTATTTTTCTTGCTTAAAAAAAGAACCATTGTCGTGATTGTGCACCATTATTTCACTGTTGCCTAAAGACTTAACAGAAAAACTATCATCCGAAAAACGTGCTAAAAAGTGATTATTTTTTATACCTATTCTCTGGCGTAAGCAGTGTTATTCTGAAACCTCTAAAGTCGTAATTGAATGCACATTCAAATATAGATTACTTCTAAGCAACTATTTAAGAACTTTTCAATTATCGAATAGAACCAACAAAAAGAAACTGAACAGAGGCCAAGAAAAGAAGAAAAAAACCTAAAACAAGTTTTACTGAAATAGCAACGAGAATATAATTTGAAACTAAAATTCAAACTAAAATGCCACGAGAATATAATTTGAAACTAAAAAATCAACCGAAAAATGATCTCTAAAACTTCTTATCAAATAACAAAAAAGAAAAAGGAAATAGAAAACTATCAACATTTATTCGACTTATATATTCTAATAGCGGTCAAATATTGTGTATGGATATTCGTTCTAGTAAAACGAAACTGGAATGTAATCACTTACAGTCTGGACGCGGATAAAACGTTTGTTTCATTGTTTAGAAGGTTGTAACAGAAGGCTTTGTCTAACGCATGACAGCTTCTCCGCAAGAGGACAAAAAGCTCCGTCCTACAGTCAGCACCGGAGTTCTTGTCGTTTTTCAAGTGTCACAACGTTCATTGCGCAAAAGTGTCTGGGCGCAACCCATGTAAACAAGCGCGTGGCACTCACGCCTGTTAACGCCTACGCTCACCGCAGGTAGCGCCTTGTTTAATGACGATCTGGGGAGAAGACTGGCGCTGTAACTTCCTTCCCTAGCCCGTTTCCCGGACAGATACGAACCAGACCTCCTGGTTTTTCATTTGTGACACAATGGTCCGCTAGGCTTCTAGGTCGTTGACCGTTACAAAAGGCAATCACGAGCCCAATGGTTTGAGCCCCCGCATCTGAAGCAGTTAATACTTCTGGTGTTCTCACTAGCTGTAGGCAGTGGTGTAGGTGTACATTCGGCCTCTCAAGGTTGCACCGCGGCAACGACCTCTTAATCTCTGGTATCCATCAGTATGGCACGAGCCCCCTCAAGCAGCTCTTTAAATGACAGCTTGTCCATTCGGGTTGGGGCTCGCAAAAGTCCCTTTGCATGGCATTACAATCCAGTAACGAAGGCTCCCTTTATCCAACACTCCGGTTGCATTTCACCTACCAGACGTGCTTGCCGCTGCAAATCCGTCAAAAACTTATCCACGGTCTCCCCTGGCCATAGGAGGCGGGCGGTGAACTGTTTCAAAGCCGTAAACGAATCCGTCCCGTAAGCCTTTACAAGGGCACACTTGATTTCCTCGAGATCACTCTGTTGGTCCTCCGAGAATGGCCGATACGTCTCACGAGCATCACCGTTCAGCCGCAGCGGCAGTACTCGCTCTACCTTGATTACCTCGCACAGCTCACCCGTTAACTCTTTATCTTCTACTCATTCTACTATTGGAGCATCCGTTGCTGCGCCACTGAACTAGGAGATGAGCCGGAGGTCAAAGTGTCTTAGAGCCATGATTAGAATACAGCCGAAATAGCTTGTATCAAAAGTATTTGTCTAACGCAAAGCAACAAAATATTTTGGTTAAAACGTCATAATAGGTTCGCTAGCCACAAGTTTAGTCGAGTAGAGTTCCTTGGTCACAACACGAGATACGCCGGAACGTTCTCTATTCGTATGTCTTAAACGCTGCTCCCACTCCTCCCAGCGACTCGCATTTTATGTTTCGAGCACACCCAATTTGCATATACCACATGAGACTGCTCGAGATCTAAACGTGACGGGGGTTTTCAAATACAACATCTTCCTGACCCGTATTTTCGGTGTCATTTATCAGCCGTTTCCTGATGTTTTTTAAAGATTTCTTTTATGCAGAACCAATGAGCTTCCGATTATGTAGACCGTATTTCAAATTCTCTCCCCTATAATACCATGTTTCTAATAAAATGCGTTTTTTTTTAAAATATCTTCGAAAAATATCCTTTCATTTGAGATTCATCATTACATTGGTACTAAAAATAGTTGTCAATGTTTCTTGCGCTAGCAATACAGTTTTTAAAACACAACACTGTTTTTTCGCTCGAACATATATTCAGTTGGAGATAATGGACGCGATATGTTGGCGTCTGGCGATAAATTTGAAAAAGCAGATTTGGGGGCTGTTTTATAGGCGTGGCATAGGCTTTATAAGGATTCTTTCAAATTGTCGAGCCAGCGTTCACCTTGTTTGTTTGATCTTCGATGGTACGCGGGGTAGTAATTATATTCATGTTACATGTTACACAAAACACGTTAAAACTATCCTTAGATTGATTTCTCTTATTGCTTGCCAGACAATCGCACACACTAAACAAGGCGACTCATTCTTGCAGGAAGTGTGTTGTAGACTCCATTACAAACAAAACCTCCGAACAATTTGTAAAATTATCCACCACTCGGAGGATTTGTAGAAAATTCCATTGAGGACTCTGTCATATGTAATAGATTGCTGTGAGCATTCTGTGAATGTGCTGTCTAAATAGTGAATCCTTGATATTATTATAACTCTATTGTTTAAACTGCAAACTTATGTATATACTAATAGAGATTCCCGGCGGAGCTTGCTCGTAAAATACGATTAAATATTTTAATTTATACCGATGTCGTATCTATTGGTATCGAGTCAATTTTCTATCGATTCTCATCCCATACATAATATTTTTATGGCAGAAATACCCACCTGGACTAAAGTACCGTAAGTTTTCAACAGGAGATGCCACTTACTTATGCAATATATCTACCCTGCACTATAAAATGTAGCTTACCACCGTCATTTCTGCCACATTCACTTGTGATAATAAAATGCTATATTACATCTTATGAACAATGCCATCACAATCGCCATATTTCCAGAGGAATGAGTTCCTCTTTTTCTCGCTCGATATTCAGTTCTCTAACCGCTACCAGTTGATGCCGGGACAGATTCTATGTTATCCTACGCTAACCTTGCATAATCTTTCCATTTTTCGATTCATAAAGAATAAAGTCACCCTAGCCGTATTCAGACTATTGTGATTGACGAAGATCTTACGATTCTTATATTCGGGATCAAGGGTACGAACGCTAACTATTCCAATATACCTTCTCAATAATACCTATTTTCCCTCATGAGTACATTGCTACGTTCATTTTTCTTAAAGTATGCCGACAAAACACGCCG
Source organism: Euprymna scolopes (assembly GCF_053919585.1). NCBI lineage: Eukaryota > Metazoa > Mollusca > Cephalopoda > Sepiida > Sepiolidae > Euprymna > Euprymna scolopes. Next base: position 83,654,522 of record NC_136485.1, read on the forward strand.
GACCTTTAATATAAGAATTAAAATACAGTAGTCTTTGTCGTTTTTACCTGAATTTCCACTATTTACAATTGCTCATACACTCAAAATAAATGTAAAACACAAACATACGAACATATGGACATAAAAACACGTCGGCTACAAATTATTAGATTTATTAAATGCACGTGCGTCTTTACGTGTAAGTAAATTACTTGTCTTCGCCAAATCTAAACGAGAATGTTGTAATCAGCGTACATAGAAATATACAAAAGTAGTAAATATAAAGAAGATTTATGAGGTGAACTAAATCTCAAAAAAGTACCTTAAAACATAAGGCAAAAAATCCGAAAGAAAAATGTAAATAAGAAAAAATAGTAAAACTTTAGAATTTATTAGGGTAGGTATGTTTTTAGGGCGTTTTTGTAATGATGTTAGTTCGCTCGGTATAGTCGGACGAGTTTCATCGAAAAAGTAGTAAAAGTTATGACTTATTTAAGGTAGCTTCTTTACATGCTCGTTCTGTTAATGACTATGGAGGACTTTCGTTTTTCGCCAAGCGTCGCAGAGCGAGGCTCACGGAAAAACGGGATGGAAGCTGCATATATATATATATATATATATATATATATATATATATATATATATATATATATATATATATACTAGCATTTCAGCCCGAAAGCGGTCAATATCTTTAACTTTGATCCCTATTATGACCCCTTTAACATTTATTATTTTGGGCTAAAATCTAGTTATTATATAAGATCCAGGTCCAATGAACCTATATCTAAAATTTCAAGTGTTTAGACGCAAAATTGTCCGAGGAGATTGGTAGAGTTCTCAAAGGTCAAATCGTTGAACTTTGACCGCTTAACAGCAACATTTCTGGCCGAAAACTAATTATAAAGAGTTTCTCAAATTTCAGTACCCTGTATATCAAATTTCGAGTTTGTAGACTGAAAATTAACAGGGTTATTGCGTAAGAAAGTGCATACATACACACACACACACACGCACAAAGCCATGTGCACTTTTATATATAATACTTGCATGGGTGCCTGACGTTGCCCGGTTGTTTGGAGGTGTCTGTTGAGCAAAGAAAAAGGTCAATTTTTTTAAATTTGATCACTATTATGACCCCTTAAAATCCATTGTTTTGGGCTCAAATCAAGTTATTAAGTAAGATCCAGGCCCAAGGAACCTATATCTAAAATGTCAAGTGTTTAGACCCAAAATTGTCTCGGGAGTTTGGTAGAGTTGTAAAGGTCAACACGTTAAACGTTGACCCATTAATAGCCAAAGCCCTAGCCGAAAATCGATCACATAGATGTTTTCAAATCTCAGTACCCTGTATATCAAATTTAGAGTCTGTAGACTAGAAATTGACAGAGTTATTGCGTAGGGAAATGTACACAGACCCACAGTCACACACACAGAGACGTTCACTTACATATATTCTTCTTTCTACCTCCTCTCTCTCTTAAACTTTCTCTCTCTCCTCTTTCTCCCTCTCTCTCTCGCATTCTCTTCTCTCCACCTCTCTCTCTTTCTCTTTCTATTTTATGTCTAAGGATATTTTTATATAAAAAAAAAACAGTTTGCTACATTAGTTTAATCTTATTAGAACCTTGAAAAATATATAATATCTATATGACTCGAGTTCTTTCAGGAATAATCGAAACAGAAACCACCATTTATGAAGAAGTATTCGTAAAATCTATACGTATAAAAATGAAACATCTGGTTTGTTCAAAATCGATAAACTAGAAATTTACAAACCTGTTTCCGTGAAATCTTATAACAGTGAGTGTTTATAATCTAACTATGTTTTGAAATATTAAAAAGTAAAACATATTACCACATTAAAAAAGAACTTTTATTCGTCAAGAAAACTTTCTGATTTAAGCCGAGTCGATTACTGAAAATACATCCGGTTTACCTTTTTGAAATAATGAAAAATAACAGTGAATGTTCATAATCTAACAGCGTTTTTAAATATTAAAAAGTAAAAAACTTACCATATTAAAAAAAATGTCGACATTGTTTATTTTCGGTAGAGTATTTTGAAATTACGAAAAAAAAAACGATTCCGATTACACGTACGTAAAAAATAACTTTTGTTAACAATCGTTAAAAGAGTAAAACAGTGTTTTTTTTATTTTAAAAAGTAAAAAAATACCATTTAAAAAAAAAAAGTTTCGTTTCCGATTCCAGCCGAGCCGATTACCGGTAATACTTCCGGTTTAAATTGACTCTGCTTTTATATTACATGGCTGATCTTACCGATAAGTATACCATTAATTAATACCTGTAATATTTGCAAAAGTGATGGTATTTAATTCTACTGTTTTTTTAATATTAAAAAGTAAAACATTTTATCATATTAAAAATAAAACTTTTATTTTAACAAAGTTGAATGAACACTTTTTTCGGGGTTGTTTTTATATAAGAAAATGTGAATGATTTTTCTTTATTAAAACTGTGGTACTCAATAGCGTTGTGCTTTATACTATCAATTTATTTAAAAAAAAAGGATTAGATTTTTACTTTAGGTTCACCTCCACAATTTTAAGATAGGTAGGTAAGGGTTATTTATTCTGAAAGCCGTTCTTAACATGGGGAGGATGGGAATGTTTATTCCAAAAGCCGTTTTTTACCTGGGGAGGTTAGGGGTGTTTATTCCGAAAACTATTGGGAAGATTGAGGTTGTTTATTCCTAAAGCCGTTTTTAACAGCGGGAGATTGTCGGTTTTTATTCCAAAAGAAGTCCTTATTTATTAGGACGGTTGGGGTTGTTATTCATAGCCGCCAGTGAATTATAGTGCATAACACAGGTCCTTATATCTCGAAAACTACTTGCCTCTGCAAATTGTAAATGATATTTTCTCATTAAGCATCGTCGAAAACCGTTAAAAGTAGTAATTTTAAAACAAATTTTGGAGGTTGACCTGATGTCAATAATACAAAAAAAAAAACAGACATCGGAAATTTACGTAAAACTCTTAAAAACTATTTTAAAATAGCGCGGTACCAAAAATAAAAATAGACAGAACAATACCCCCTTCGGCTTTGTGTCACTATGCAAAAGATTCGAAAAAGTTGTCAACAAGAAACATATATATGCCACTTCGCTTTTCAAAGGCAGGATAAGTTACTTTTCTACCTAACTGGATATTTCTTTGCGTTTTTATTTGGTTTATATTACTGTACACATAGATTCGAAAAATTTACCAAAAAGCAAATGTACAACAAATATTATCAAAGGCAAGATAAGTTACTTTTCTACCAAACTGGCTCCTCCAGTTAGGTAGAAAATAACTTATCTTGCCTACATTACAGTAATTTGTTATATATTTATTTTTCGACAACTTTTTCGAATGTGTTTAGTAATACAAGCCAGTTTCATTTAATGTAAAGTTCGGTCGAGTCGAAAAACAGTGTTTATCGGTGTATTTGAAAACTACGAATGGTGGCGGACAGTGTGGATTACGTTGTTTTGGTAATTGAGTTAAACCTAAAACCTATACAATATACTGTCAGAAACACACCAAATATGTCAGCATATGTCACGGTCACATATATTCGGTGGTCTCTTACATTGTTTTGTGTAGATTTTTTAATTTTTTTTACTTATTTTCTCAAACTTAACATATTCAACAGAGTCCACGGCCATTTGTCTTTTTCAAATACATCGATAAACACTATGTACTTTTCCGAGCTGATTAAACCTTTTACATTAAATAAACACACTAAATAATTATCCAGTTATGTAGACACGAACTTACCTTTGTTTACATTTATTTGTTTTTGGACAACTTTTCGAATCTGTGTATAGCACCCCCCTCACCAAAATATTAATTGAAAAGTAACATTTTTTATTACAAAAACCACAAAAAAACACTCGATTAACCGTTTCAACATTTCAGCAACGTTTGGCTGAATCCAATGACTGCTGGTCGAGCCCAGGCCATGATTGATGGAAACTCCTAAGGGTCCAGATTAGATTCTGCAAAAGTACCGTTTTTCCATTTTCGGATTTTTTTAAACACTTTTGGAGAGGACCGCTGTACTAAGAATATCAGAAACACACATTTTCTCTTTTTATTAGGTTTTTCCATTACACCAAATTGAGACACAGCAACGCGTGGAAGGGGACAGCTAGTTATTTATGAAAAATAGATGACTTAAACTCCATCGGCTATAACTGAGACCGAAACTAAAACTTATGAAGATTTATGGGTAAAATTATTTGTTACAAGATATGGAAGGTCATAACAAGTAAACGACAGTCACTCTAAAAGAAAAAGGATGTAAGCGTGATACAAAATAGAACACAAGCTATCGTATTAATTTATAGATAAATAGATAGTACATCACGGTTAATGTGCTCCAAAAAATCGACGTATATTTTTTACCAAAATCACAAGCTGATCAATCTGAGTTGCTTTTGCCGCCGAAATCATAGCTGTTCTTATATGGACAATGTTCTTAATGTTCACATAAATTTTAGGTTAGCGTATATAGCTTCGCATTAGACATTTCATTATTTTTATCTTTTAATGATCGAAATTGTAATCCATAAGATTCTCTTTTGTAGACTTTCTGAAATAATCACTCTCTCTCTCTCTCTCTCTCTTTCTCTCTCTCTCTCTCTCTCTCTCTCTGTACACAAGCACCTCGTAATACAACAAGGGTCTGTTTGAAATCCTTTTGTCGTTCTTAGAAAATTCCGTTTTCTTTGATTAAAAATTCATAATATACCGCTTTCTCATTTTATTTCATGCAAAGTTACAGGGACGACTATTACTGTGTTGTACACACTCGTTTTTATTTCTGTACTAGCTGAAGTACCTGGCGTCGCCAGCTTGTATTTTATATATTTGAATATTCTGTCCTCATACATTATTATAAAATTGATTAATTAAAACATACATTTGTAATGGTTTCTTTTTCCACATATCCCATGAGATATATACTGTTCTAGTTTAATTCTTTATCTTCTAGTCTGTCTTCTTTATAAATATGATGTAAGAATTGCAATTATTATTTAATATCAGTGCCTGTTTAATATCAGTGTTATCTTCTTATTTAATATTACTATATATAAAGACAACATTAATAATCTATTCTGTTACGAAACAATAAAAAATTAGTTTCCAGCAATGCATATGGAACACTGGTAAAAGTGCCTGTATTATTAATTTTGAAAAGCTTTCAAATAAAACAACATTATTGGTGTGACCTCTAACAAGTGTGCGAATATAAAGGTTTTAAGAACTTCAATACCTGAGTATCCAACATAAAACTAGCTATGAGAAAACAAGTTATCTGAAGATTAACTTCAACCAGTTTGAGGTTTTGTTCTTCAGATATAGATATATAGATATGGCAGTCATATTTTTATCGCGAATTGTAAAATCTTGAGCTGAAATGGCATGGCAAAATCATATGGGAAACTGAGGAATACATATGGTTTCACACTTGAAATTTTCTGTTAATATAATGACTTTCAGAGTATTAGTTCTCAAAGATGTTATTGCTAACGGTGTCACTTTTCACAGTTAGGTAGATAGATATTTCTTAATACTATAAATAGAACCCTTTCCTTCAATATCAGACCATGATGAGGTATGCCAGGCAGTCGTAAAAATTCTACTAGAAATTCTATTGCCTAATAACATGATCAATTTATTGATACGAAAGCTGCTCTAACCCAGTCATCTATTGCAGACGATTATAATAGATCAGTATTAGAATACGGAATAATTATCCCAAATATATGTATTTTAGTAAGATAGAACAAGTATTTAATCAAGAATTATATATCCTTAATTCGATAAATGAATTTAAAAAATATTGACATGTTTTCGTATATTTAATTTAAGATCTGCGGCTCATAAATTATATTCTTTACAAAAAAAAATATTTAAAAAGAAAAGGAACATTATTAAGAGTACATGAAAGGTTATTTAGAGAAATCAGATATATCTAACAGGTATAAGGGCAGATTATAAAAGAAAAATAAACAGTATCTATATTTTCAGAATCTCTATCAGAACCTATGTATTAATTGTAAAAAAAAATCAATAGAAGAAAAGAAACGCATGCACCTTACATTAGCTTAGATAAGCTTTTCTATCAAAAACTGCATTTTTGTCCCCTCTTACGTAAGTTTACTTAAGAACATATGGACTTTCTTGACTGCGTTTTGTCTTCAATGGTGAGGAATGTCATTCATTGACAAACAATCAATTGTTAACTTTGTTTCAAAAATTGCAAAATTTGAGCAAAATAAAACATTTTTCTGAAAATTAATAATTCATATTTTGCAATAAAATAAATTCTATATCATGTTGTGATATCTTTCTGCAATTTATACGTACTCAGTACGTCCGTACAGAAAACGTCTATAAAAAAGAACAAAAAACAAAACACACGCATTCGAAGACTTTAATATTTTGTTTGACATTAATATGTGTTTGCTCTAATCAAAAAAATGAATAAAAAGAAAATATAGGTACGTATTCGTATATTTAATTCAATATCTGCAGTTTCTAAATTTTTTAATGAAAACAAGAAAAGTTATTTAAAGTAAATGTAAAGTCTTTTATAGAAAACAAAGTTCAATGTCAAAGAAAAGTTGCTTAAAGAAAATACAATTATTTAAAGAGAACATGTGTGATAATTTCAACAATGTAACATTATTAAGCTAGACTATAAATATTTTCGATTTTTGAATCTCGAGGAATATTTATGCATTACTTCAAAATAAGGAGGGAAAAAGAAACACAGGAGCGTGATATTAGACCAAGCTTTTCTATCATTATTTTTGTTAGAATGTTTCTCCTGTCGAGCAAGTTTCCTGAAAAATAGTATGATTATTTTTAATAGAATTTTTTCTTCGATTGGGGAGGATTTCGGATAAAAAATAACTGTTAAAAAATCGTTATAGTCTTGAAGATTGTAAATATATAAGCAAGAAATTTTACAAAACGTTCTATAATCACTTCCCTTAAATAAACATATTGCATCTGCTTTTCTCCTAAACACGTATATATATATATATATATATATATATATATATATATATATATATATATATATATATATATATATATATATATATATATATATATATGTATATAAACACACACGCACATATATATATATATATATATATATATATAAACTGCGTCAATTGCTTTATTTCAGATAAGTAAAATATCAATATTCCCCTAAATATACGTGACAAAAAAATGAAAATTGTATCATCCAATGACTGTGCTAAGGTTAGTTATTTCCCAAAATTCTATTAAAACCTATGCGTTATTCACTAAGTTATGACATTTTATTCATTATCAAGTAATTTATACTGTCCATCATTTTATTACAGGTATAATTATTGTTTATCAAAGATCGAGCTAAGGAGCTGTCCATCATTTTATTACAGGTATAATTATTGTTTATCAAAGATCGAGCTAAAGAGCTGGGAAAGGATATACGAACTTTGGATTCATTTGAGAAAAAAGCAACACAAAATCCAGAAAGGATAAAAGCAGCAGGAGAAAGCTTTCACATCGTGATATTCGGAAAATTCATAGGGACGTCAACCGGAACCCAAACAACACCAGTGCTTCAATTTTTAAAAGAGCTGGAATCGCTCCAAGATCCAGAGAGGCCCGATGTAATGTGTTGATTGAGATGGCAAGGAACATCAGAACTATTCCATGACCTCCCTTGAGCAAACAACATAGGGAAAAACAAAAGGCTTAGACAGACAATTACATGAAAATGGATTCCCAACGTGTCCTATTTACAGATGAGACTCATGCTACTCTTGACGATCCAGATGGATGGGGCGAAGTTTGGAACTCGAACGGAACTCCAACCCCGTACAGAGTTTATTACCAACAAGGAGGTTGAACCATCATGTTTTGGGCGGGAATCATAAGTTTGTTGGTCCATTCTGAGTTCCAGAGGGTGTAAAACTTTCCAGTAATGCGTACACGGCCTTTATGGATAAACATTCGTCACCATGGCTAGATGACCTAGCATTGTCACGTCGCTTTCAGATCATTTTTATGCAGGATGATGCACCATCCTATTCTGCTAGAGTGACTGCAGCCTACCTTGAATCTGTGTGCTTCTTTGGAAAATCCCTCATGAGCTGCCCACTGTGCTCTCCGGATCTTAACCCAATTGAACATCTCTGGTCAATATTGAAAATAGCTGTTTATGAGGGAGAAGAGCAATTTACTTCAAAGAATGCCCTGTGGAGGAAAGTAGTTGATATCGCCAGAACCATAACTCCATTTCAGATCCAACAGTTGACTTATTCGGTGGATATAAGGTTTTTAAAGTTATTTAAAAAAATGGTTGATATTCCGTTAAATAATGTATTTATTTATTTGAGGCTTAGCACCTAGGATGTGCTTTTGTTTATTATTCTTTAACAGAAAAATATAATAAAAAGTAAAGTTTTCATGATTAGACATTGTATTTTTGCCCTTATACAACATTTAAAGAGACCTGTAATAAAGCGATGGACAGTGGAAATTCCTTGATACGGAATAAAATGTTATAACTTTGTGAATATCGCATAAATTTGAATAAAATGTTGGGAAATAACAAACCTTAAAGCCGTCAGTTGATATAAAAATTTTATTTTTTTTGTGACATATATTTAGTGAAATAGGAACCTGTGTTGACAAAACGGGTTAACTGTTGCAAATCATCTTAAGAGGAGAGATAAACCACAGTTTGAGGACGAAGGTAATATGTGGCTCGATAAATGGATTCAAATACCAGGATCAGGGCATGTTTAATGAATTGGCCAATATATGATAGCGGTTCAATCTAACAGCAAGAATGTCATGCCAGTGTTTGACTTCCGGGAATTGATCTGGGATTATAATTACAGCGGAACAAGGAAGGGAATTTAATGTTTGAACGGGGAAATGAAATTAATGGAGTCAAGTAAGATTTCCTGACTGTAAGGAATATTGGTCATTGCCCTGTAATCCTGTGGTAGCGGACTGCATTCAACTTCATTATACGGCAGACTGGTACAGACCGGTTGGAAGATTTAATGCGCATGATAGATGAGTCATTTTGGATATGAAAAATCTAGATCCGGTTAATAAGAAGCTCAAAAGGGGTAATAAAAATTGACGCTTACAGCCTGGCATTAGTAAATTTGTAAAAATAAGATGGGTAATCGCTGCTGAGATCGCTAACCTAAAAAACAAACTGATAGTGCCCCCACATCAATGTGGCGGAGGTCGATGCCACAATGAAATTATTAATGTAGATTTGAAATAGGCCACTGGATATGCGAACAAACTCATTAAAGTTACCATCACGTATTAAATCATGAGAATCAGAAGAGAAGCTGATCAGAATAAAGGAGGAAGCTGAAATGCTTATCAAGCACCGAGTTGGAGCACAAAACCTGATCAGATTATTCTGTCTAAATATAGCCATAACGCTCGTTCAATCACAGACTAACAACTTGGATTGGCTGACAGTAGGGAAGAAAGTCTTGCTACTGGAAAAGAAAGATGTGATTCTGGCGTTCTGTGAGTAGAATATCTGGAGATTCTGTATAATATAAAGCATTTTGGAAAGGAAATAACTATTTATTTAGCAAGAAAAGGGAACACTTACGTGAAACTGGATAACACCATATATACCTATATATAAAGTATATATCCGTAGAGACTCAACGTTTTGTGACAAAACCAGCAATGATGGTCGTTGATTGCCCCAGAGGAAGCTATGGGTAGCGGATTTAGAAATGTTTTATTGATGTGACGATTCCCAGGGTATTGCTAGACAACCTCTTTTAGTTTGAATAGAAAGAGAAAACAACTTAAACGCTGATATGATTCACACGATTTTGAGAACTTGAATAATATTATTTGGGTCTAAGTCATCATGCTTTTCCTCGGAGATATCCTTAAAAGATGTGCATGTATGTAAGAAATAGTTGATGGAAATTTTTGTCGCCAACTGAACATCCTCTAATGAATATGCATAGGTGAAGTGATTAGTAATCCTGTCATGGCGAAGCAGAGTATTACGTAATGGGCAGTATTGGTTGGATAGAACCTCCAGCCACCCAACTTAACCCAAACTCTCCATTTAAAAGTTACTGCAAGAAAGAAGATAATTAGGTGGGAGTTTTATAGCTGATGAGAGTTTGCGTTACTGTACAACCCCTGCGTCGAAACAGCCGTTCTTTGACTGGTCGACACACAGCCTTCCACGTGTTATATCTTAGCTGAAGGAGGTCATACCATTCACCATTGAATATTGATGCTCTCGTGACTAGGATATTATCCTTGGCAAATTCCATAACGGGCGCTCGACGTTTATATTGACACTGTTTAAAACAGGAAAGGTTTTGAAATCTCTGTAACGTTGGATCCCGTCGTGTTATATTTATTGCAGTACTGGCCATGCGAAGTTAAAGATAGAGAAAACAAATTCTAGACAAACTTATAATCGATAAGGAAACATTTTGACAATTTAAAAAAAATCCACGGACACAGGATATGTTATTTTATTTTTTTAAGTTTAAGAGCTCTTGGTCAACTCTGGTATCTTTTACACAGAGTTTTTGTTCGAGTGCATCAACTGAGGTACACTACTTTCACCTGTTGTTGCTGACTAAATCACGCAAGATTTCGTCCTCTGGGAATCGTGTCAACTACAGGTCACTGGGATAATATTTTCCATTTGCGTCTTGATTATTTTGTCCCTAGTCATTGGTTAGGAATCCTCGCAGGCGAATTGTGTGTTTGAGCTCCGGCTTTCGAGTTTTTAATTATTTAAAAAAAAGCATTAATTACGGATTAATACAACCATTTTCCCGAAGTCTAATTTTTAAAAGAGAAACTATGTGAGTTTTTAATAAGTTCGAAATCTTAGTGACGAGATGGCATTACATGTCACCGACAAGTCATACGATTGGAACGGTGGTCAGCGGGTGAGTGTCTGGAGTGTTGACGTCCAATTGCATTAGCCGAAGTAGACATTTTCGGGACTAGGGCGCTATTTTATCCTGCGGTTGGCAGTGGTTGAAAGCGTGTTTGGTTGTGGATGTTTTCGTTGTCGATCATTCTGATATTAAGTCCATCGCCAGTAGATTGGTGTTAGTAGACCACCTGTTAGAGGTTATTAAAAATCTAACAGCGATTAAACAAATGAGCAGCGGCTAACATGACGTGGGGATGGGATAAAGATTAATCCTAACAAAGTCACATACTGTCGGAAAGCCCTGCTGTCACCATAGTCCCGCATTCATTCTGCTCAACGTTAAGTGAAAGGTTGTCATTGAATGTAAGATTTTGAAGAAAACTTTGGATTGTCTTTCGTAAAACAATGTGGAAAACTGCAGGTGACTGTTAAGTTTTGAAATGAAAGGGCAGCACACAAAGATAACAAATAATTCTCCATATCATGACTGTGATTCCTATAATGGGTAAGGTTTTGAGTGGACTAAATATTCATTACTCCAAGCGTTAGGAGGTCCTCGTTGTTGGAAAGTGCGATGCATGAGAGTGTGATGACTCGGGAGACTGTTGCTGCTGTAAATTGCCCATTGTGGATCCTTTAATGCGACCTATTAAAAGAAGAAGTATCCTTGAATAAAGTCCGTGTGACTAAAATATGAATCGTCTCCTGTAAAGTAGAGACAGTATTGCTAAAGAAATCCCGGAAGACAAAATACGAAACGTCCCCACAAAGGTAGAGGGGATACTCAGAAAAGAAATATCGTTGAAGAAGTCAAGTGGGAACAGATGTTGAAACGTCTCCGGAACGGTAGAGTAAGAAGTCTGCTAAGAAGAAGAAAAAGCTACAAGTAAAATGTTTGGAAAAATGGGCAGAAAACTTGGTCCAAGTACATTAGTAGGGATTCTCGATATTATCTTGTTCAAGCATAGGTGGTTTTGTTGCTGGGAAGTGCTAGGCTTAAGGTTATGGAAAGTCCAAGGAGTGCTAATACTGTAACTGACCTATTACAAATCCTAAGGAAGAAATATGAAATATTTCCGATAAGGTAAGAACGAAGGCATATAAGAAGAAGAATTGTATTAGAAATATGTCCTGTGAGTTATAAGTGTTGACCCGGCTAACATCAATACAGCAGTCTTGAGTTGTATGGACTGAACATATAAGGGTGTGATTTAAAACGTCCTGGAGTTGAGACACTTAGGTCCCAAGTGTAATAGGACTCCGGCAGTTGCACGAAATAATGCGGCTAATAACGCTCAATCCTTTTAAGCTGCCTGTGGCCCGAAGAAAATTCGAGACGTGAACCAATGTCCTCGAAGATTAGACTCATCTGGAGAATATTAAACCTCTTGGCTGTATCCCCACATCGTTGGACACACTCGTACATGGTTAGACGTAAGCTATTGAATAAAGCAGGATGTGTAGGTCAAAGATTCGAATTGCAATAAAAGTGAGAAGGAAGAATTGAATAATGTATCGTGTAAATTTGAGATAATCGCAAACTAGGTTAGAAAGTAAAGAAGTTAATGAGTCATGGGTCAGCATTTATAAGAGAATAGTGGTGTGAAGTTGGGTGAGCATCATAGTTCTGATTGCGATGTTGGTGGTAGTGGTGTGGTATGTGAGAAAACCAGGATGAAGGATTGATAGTAAGAAACGAGTCAAAGTTGTCTGTATCGTTGTTAAGGGTGACTATCGTAAAAACTCACCTGAACACAATATGAACCATGAACCAGCCAGATCAGATGCATATATTGATGACACTCAATTGAAAGAAAGCACTCTGATTCCTAAGGGTCAGGTTCAATAAAATTCACTTTGATATTTCTCATGATTTCCTTTATAACCGATGATGAGATAATTAAAAAGACAACAAACATTAATACAAATCAAGAAAATGAGGATATTGGGCCCTAGAAAGAGTAATTGTACGTGTGCTTTGCCGGACGATGAACTGAAAAATAAACGGCCTTCGAAAAAGAATGGAACAAATGCGATAACCCCAAAACAGGCCATGTTCTAGGTAAAGATAATTGAGTAGAAGAAAAAAAAGAATAACTACAGAGACGTAAAACCACAGAGATGTAAAAAAATCTTTTTCGACGAACAGCCAGCAGGAAAGAGGATCACCGACCTACCGTATCCATTATTCGACCCGAAGCGTCGTATCAACCCTGTCTCGTAGAAGCGGCTGAAACTGCGCCATAATACTTCTTTATGTGTTGGAACTGAACCACCTAGAACTACACTTGTAACTGATGGACCCCACGGTCTTCCTAGTGTTATATCTTTGTTGAGGGAAACCACCCACCCACCATGTTGTAGTTGCCAGAGATTAAATTATTATCACATTCTCATATTTTCATTGTCATCGACATCTATGAAATCGCTATTTTTTAATATAATCGATTGATTGCCTGCTCTAGTTTTGGACCCCGCACCGTGCACCGGGATAAAGCTTCACATGTGTAAGGCAGTAACGTAATCCACAATTAAATATAATCGTCATTGCACTGTAGAGAGCCCATTATTTATTTAAAAAAAATAATGACTTAAATTAAAATGCAAAAGTTTAGTATTATGTTTCAATTGTGATCTACACAGAAATATTTATCTTGAACTCGCCCATGTCATATCAAAGCATGTAATTTTTTTATATGTCTGGCCTCACTATTTGTGCGGTAATTATAGCTTAAATTTGTATTTAAAAAGAAAAAGTCAAATATCATGATGCAAATATGTTTTAAACAGACACAGTCATTTTGAACGGTCTCTTCATATAAAATATGTTGATTATTTGATTATTTTTAAGTTGAGATATTAAGTTTTTGATGTAATAACACTTCTCAAATGCATTTGGAAAGTAAAGCTATGTAAGGTGTTAACTTTGGTCAAAGTTCCTTCTTTCATCGGATTATTTCGATTATCGATTAGAAATACTTATTGCAGACATTTCAAACCCAAGCTATCTCAAACCACTGCCAGGCAGATCAAGAACCTTCATGTGACATTTCATAAAATTCGAATTATCCGTTTTAGTGTCCATAGGAAACAAACACAGGCACACCGACACACACGCAGGCAAAGTGTCTTTTTTATAATAGTATATATATACACACACATATATATGTGTATGTTTATCTATCTATTTATCTATCTATCTATCTATCTATCTATCTATCTATATATATATATATATATATATGTGTGTGTGTGTGTGTGTGTGTGTGTGTGTGTTTATGTATTGAAATTGATTTTGGAAGCATAACTTCGGTCTAGTCTGTTTTCTAATTCATTCGATATTTCAAATTCACCTTGTTTGCTAGCGTTTCTCTGGAAAATGCTGTTTTTATTTTATAACTAATGTACATTTATTAGCAAAATGCATAGACTAATATCTCATATAACATATAAATCCTATAAGACTCGTGTTAGAATTAAACTACGGTTTACTGACGTTAAATGTTTTTTAAATACTGAGTCTGTGCGATTTTAAAATTATTACAGTAAATATAGAACCCTGCAAATATATAACGTTTGAAAATTATACTTAGATATTTACTCAAAACGTTTAATAAAATAGAATAATAACATCATTAAATTTTTGAAGAACTATACATACTAAAACTGATGTGAATCGATTCTACATCATGAACGTGGAACTGCATATAGCAGAAAGGCAATGAACAAATAGTTATTATAATAGAATTAATCATACAAAAAATAAATAAGCAAAAATAAATAACATAAGAAAAGAAAGAATAAGTAAATCAAAATAGAATTGATCTTAGATTAATCATCAAAACACAACGGATTGAATTCAGTGATAATTTTCTTCTTCTATAAAATAATTTGATTGTAGAATTTCCCCTGTAGACCAAATTACAATAGGTTTGTGATGAATTCGAATTTGTTTCGTCTAAAATTTACCCAGCATCTCATGTAACTTATGAACGTCGTTATAGAAACATTTATTAGTGATAATAACATCTTATCTTATTTCCTAAGAGAGACATCATCACGATTGCCAAGACCTAAAGACGAAGTAGCTCATATTCCCCCTTCTTACTGAAAAGTCCTTCCACTCTTCTAAACACGACCTAATTCTTTTGAATCTCTGCGAACTGTAGCAGGTCATATATGTCCATTATTTAAAACTGCTTGCAAAGAACAAAAAATGCCTGACAATAGTGTATTCATATAAAAAAGGGCTCCAACAACCTCAATGATCAGACCTGCATTTGAAAATCGTATTTGCATTACCAAATATTTTTTAAAATCCTATTTCCGATATTGTTGGCTTGTGTTTGCTAAACATGATGTCTTTTTTTAATATGACACTCTTTCTACTAAAGTTCTTATTTTTGAATCAGGTACTTCTATAACCATTATAACTATATTGACCTGACACCGTTTTTTAACTGGATTTCACACTCATACACTTACAACTACCAGTACACTTCGCTATTCAAAAATACTAATTTCTCCTCCAATAACAGTCCGCTTATTGTCATTGGCTGCAAGATGATATTCTACTATTCTGGATTATCCACGAACACACAAAAAAGGACACTGCAGCCCTAATTTACTACGGCAGTTCAATCGCCACACATTGTTATACATCATTTATTCCATTTAAATTTACACATACCACCAGGTGTTGCTATAAATCATTTAATCACTTTAAAGTTACACCTGCCAGTTCTCATTACTTGCATTACCGTTATTTACATAGTGTTATATTAAAAAAAATAATCCACAGCTTTCTATACATCATATCCGGTTTTAGCGTCTTATATTTACCGCAATTACATTTTGACCAACTAGAAAACATTAAAAAAAAATACTTAGCAACACATACAATATACTCCATATTTATTGTATTTTTAGTTTCTTTATATACTTTTTTCTTTACACGTTGAGAGATGGCAGGAAGGTGGGGTTCATTATTTATGCATCTACACTAATGTTTTATCTCTTTTTTGTTTATAAAATTTTTGATTTCTGAATTATACATTCCATTTAGTTTCGTGTTTATGGGTTTATTATTTAGTTTTACTCCATTAAAAACGTTCAAAACTACTTAACAAGAAAAGATGTTTAACCACATTTCTCAAGTGTTTCGTTTCATTTTAGGGAAGGAGAGATAATGGTTTATTATTTATAAATGTGCGCTAACGTTTGTTTCTTTTTTCGTTTTTAAAAACACAGCGCATTCAACAAAGGTCGCAAAAATTGTTCATTCGCTAACCGGCCTTCATTTCGTTTTGGAGTGTTTTCTTCTCGTGTGTTTTTTTTTTATTTTTAATAAAATGTTTATGGCAAGAAATTGAAGTACATAACAATGTACAAACAAAATAACACACACTATCCTGTTAATATATATATATATATATATATATATATTGCCTGTCTAGCCGTGTGAAACAGCGAAACAGTACTGTATGTGGATGACTATATATATATATATATATATATATATATATATATTAAATAATAGAACAATTAATATAAAGTGACTTAAATTCGTTAATAATGTGTTGCTATATGAAAATAAAACTTGATCAATTTGCGTAATCTTTTGCAATATGATAATTCTTTCGTGTTAAAGACAGTATAAAAATGCTTCCGAATTCTTTTACGTTTAAAACCGATTAAACGCTGCAAGTTACTATTATTCTCAGCTCATGACACAAAAATAATTAAAATACATAATTTGAATACGGAAACAAACCTTGCGATTTCCGGAATTGATATTGTTCGTTTCCTTTATTTATTTAAATCAATTTATCATAAACATCCGACTTAATAAACATTTAGATTCTTATCATGAGAAACAGAATACTTTCATATATTATGTATACATTATTGGATCATATGTTGCCTAACAATTTAGAAATAAATAAACGACAAAAGAGTAAATACACATATTTGATCTTTTATCTCCTACATAATAGAAGTATATATTTTTATATAATAGTCTAGTTTTTAAAATGTGTATTATTTAAACACAAGTTATAAATTAGGATGAATTACTTCAACACAGTTGCTATAACTGTATGCTCTTTAAAATTATTCATTTTTGCAAAAATGTTCTTGGAAAAAATACTAAATCATAGAAATTGTCAAAAGTGTATAAACAAAGTATAAAAAGTGTATTAACAAAATTTATAAAGCACGACGAACATATTTTATAAAAACATTTAAAGAAAAAAGATAAAATTTGTTTCATATCTACAAATTTTATTATATATGATCCATTCTAAAGTTATATAACGATTTTTTCGTTAAATAAGGCCTATTAAAACAGAGAAAGGAACACTGCATTTTAACAAGAGTCAGGATATTTATAGCTTGATTGTAGGCATTGTAAAACGATGCAGGAATGTGTAGCTTGATGGTTGGCGATTGTGTAAGACTTCGTGTTATAAAGTGTAATTTTCAGAAAGTATGTTTAAACATGAAAACGTACATTCTATTATAAATTGAACGTTTATGATGAGGCTTATGCTTAGTATAATAAATTATATATGTTACATCCGAAAAGGACTGCCTAAATGAAACGCAGCAATCCGTTCGATTTATTCCAATTGTATCGTTCTTTCCTTAAAAATAAGTTGAGAGAATTAAAGAAAAATATGACGTTATATAAATTTACAATACTTTGGTATGAGGAAATAAATATAAACTATTTTTTCTATACATTATAAAACATTAATAATCGTACTTGACTCCATAAAAAAATATCCGAATTATTATTAACCATACATATTATTCCCCCCGAATAAACATACTTATATTATTTATATTTTTATTAAATATATATTTTTGTAGCACAACGCCGAACTTAAGGCTTCTAACAGAACAAGGGAATATCAGATTTCCTGCTGCTCACACGAAACATACTATTTAATATTAATATTTTCGAGCTCGCTTCAAAATTATTTATTTTGTTATTATATAAGTACTTTGATATTCTGATCTAGCAAAAAATATAACTCGTATTCTATAAAAAAAATGAAAATTGAATTAAAGGTTTTTAAACTGAGATGAACGAATATTTCTTTTTACTAAAATGTAGTAAAGGTATATTAGTATACGAACACGATATCATGTTCCCCTCCGCGGAGTCACATAATGACGATTAATGAAATAAATGAATAATACATTTAAAATATATTTCCAAGGCGTGGTGTAAAATATTCCACTTTTCTAACACTTTTAAAACCTAATTTCAGATTATTAGCATTGAAAATTTCCTAAGACCGGCGTTTGTGTTTATCTGATCAAGATCAGAAGAAATAGTGTATATTATCAAAACAAGTTGTTGCAGAAACAAGAATGAATACTGTAAAGTAATGCTTAGTCGCATTGATGAGCCATGATACCGCGAAACAATAGTGTATGTAAATGACTATAAATGCTTCCTATCTTGGGTTTATCGAAGTGGGAAGCTAAATAATAAACTACCGCTAGCGTATAGAGTAATGCTTTTTTGTGGAAACAAATCGAGCTAAGGCATTTGAGAAATATTTAGACGTTGTAATTTCGCATACGTAGCAGACAAATAATGAAACAGTGAGAATATCGCCAAGGCGGTCGAGTTTCATTACTAGTTGCGAGTCTAGCCGTAGTGATTAGATGTGGTACAGTGAAAAGCTACTATATGGTGATTAATATATATATATATACATATATATATATATATATACAATAGGACAACAATAGTATGAAATGAAGTCACAAAACTATATATTGGTAGATATAGAATATATACATTTGTGACTTCATTTCATACTATTGTCGTCTTATTGTATAAGCTCCAATAATAATTGTTGAGCTTGACATTATCCAGATAAGTCTCCTCTTGTGGATTTGAACTCTCTCTTTTCCTATTACGCATAAAGCTGTATATACAGGGTGACCATCTCAAAAACAGAGGTCATTCAGTTGTTTTTCTGAACATTTTACAGTCAACGGAGGAAAAAAAGGCCAACCATCCTAGTGTTTTAATGTGATATTTTGAATATAATAAACTAATTATGACCAAAGTTTCATTTCATTCGGACAAAATACTAAGGAACAGGGCCTAATTAGGGTTGGGGCATGTTTTTTTTTGTCACCCTGTACATATATATATATATAATAATTCCACAGCCATATATATATATATATATATATATATATATATATATATATATGTATATATATATATATATATATATATATATATATATATAAATGTAAATGTTGGTTCCTTCGGAGTTAATTGTCTAAAAAACCAATGGACGGATGGCTTACACGTTTTGGTATAATATGTTTACTATATCCATGTGTGTTTTTATATATTCCTTTTTAATTATAACATTATACTTAATTTTTCTATGATAAATAGGTGGATTTCGTTTTACCGAGCGGCGATTTTTTTTTATTTAGGGACAATTATTTATTACCGCTTCCTGTCACGTGACCAGTGTTACAATTTAGCGGTTTTCCTGCTAGATCTGGAGATTTCGTTTACCATCTAGCGGGAAATTCTAGAAAATCTGGATGTATTTGGCACCCAGAGGCACCCGCATTAGATTGCTTGAAAATACTTTAAAACATAAAATAAACTCATTCATGTAGTAAAAAAAAGTAGCATTTATTGCCTTTGGTAACACTTATTTATTGATTATTTGTTTTGTTTTTCACCTTTTTTTCGACTAACCATTCTTAAATCTCACTATAAAATCGATTTTTCCAAGTACATTTTAGGTGGGGAGGGCATTCCAATCTCCCCGAAGGGGTTTGTATTACTGTACACGGGTTTGTATTACTGTACACAGAGATTCGAAAAAGTTGTCAAAAAACAAATATATAACAAATAAATGTTATCAAAGGCAAGATAAGTTACTTTTCTGCCAAACAGGCTAGCGATTTTCTGGACATTTCTTTCTCTTGATCTCGCGAGTTTTTTAAAAATCTCAGTTGACAACATTGCATCACTAAAAAAACACCACAGGCTTAATGTAAACAGAATGTGTTTACAATATGGTAAATTTTCAATGGGTTTATTGATAATGTAACCATGTGATTGAACTTTAATTTAAATTAACCACACGTGGTCGAAAAATGAATGCCGACGCTCAAAATGTATACACATTTTGATTCCTCCCTTTACATAAAAATTCACCAAAAATCAGGAAATTAACGAATTTTAATGAAAATTGCAGTATTTTTCAAATAATGATTGCGTAATATAATGAAATAATTATTTTTACTTAACTCTAGGTGAAAATGTTTTATTTTGTTTAAACAAAAAATACCTTTACTAAAGTTATGGTTTTCAGTAGTAAATAAAAAACGCAAGAATTTATTTTTGCTTTTTTTAAAGCATCGTAATTTGTAACAATAAAAAATAATTTTGACAGTAACATTACGAAAAAAGCCCCTAAAGTCCATATTAATGTATTCGATATAACTCGAAGAAAAATTAATTATCGGATACTATTCAGGAAATTAAAGATTCGATTAGATTCCTATTTCAGTCACCTAAATTATTTAAGGTGAAATGAGTTTAGGAATTTATAGCCAAACCTAAATATTTTTTTTTGGTAAATATCAAGATACGCTACTACAGAACACCGACCACTCTAATTTGTTTGGGGGGGATGTGATGTTGGGACGCGCGCGCTAACATCACATCCGCTCCCCCCCGCTCGCGCCCGCAATGTACAAAGTAAAATCTTCGGAAAATGTTAAATGGTGTTCTAATTGGTAAATTTCGGTGCGTTACTTACGGAAAATTTGAAAATTCGATGTTCCAGGTAAAAAGAAAAAACAGATAAATTACCCCCCCTACTCCAACTTGGTGTGCTTTCCTTTTCTTATTTTATTTCTTTTTCAGCTAATTTTAAATTTTCCACCCAAAAAGCGCTATAATGTATTTTTGAAAATTAGAAAATTCTATGTCCTGGAAAAAAAAATCCCCTCCCCCAATATAGTTTGCTTGGTGAAGCCGTCGTTTATGCTACAGCGTGCATGCGCGTAGCATAAACGGATGCTGCAAAATGGTGGAAAGAAGTTCGTGTGTTCAGGGGTAAATACCATGCAAACGGTAAATTTGCCCCAAGTTTGACTATCAGATTCGTTTTCAGCGATCTCAATTACCTATAAAAAAAACAAA
Source organism: Euprymna scolopes (assembly GCF_053919585.1). Lineage (NCBI taxonomy): Eukaryota > Metazoa > Mollusca > Cephalopoda > Sepiida > Sepiolidae > Euprymna > Euprymna scolopes. The sequence continues at coordinate 83,675,688 of NC_136485.1, forward strand.
TTAGAGTGGTCGGTGTTCTGTAGTAGCGTATCTGGATATTTACCTTTTTTTTTTCTTGCTTAAAAAAATAGCATTAATACAGTAAGTTAGGTAAACTGACTTTTTCGTTTAAAAATGGAATTATTTCCCTTTCGCTATTAACTTTTAACATTTTTTTTTTTTTAATAAATATTTTGTGGGGTTTGTATTACTGTACACATAGATTCGAAAAAGTTGTCCAAAAAGAAATATATAACAAATAAATGTTCTCAAAGGCAAGATAAGTTACTTTTCTACCAAACTGGATATATTTTTCGTGTTTTTATTCAATGTAACATGTTTATTCAGCTCGAAAACCATACAGTGTTTACCGATGTATTGGAACATTCAAGATTGCGTCTGATTCTCTCTCTAACACGGTAAGTGTGGGAAAAGATGTTATAAATAAAAAACCGGATAAAATACTGTTACAAACTCGCTCAATATATGTTACCGTGACATAGGTTGACATATATTCGGCGGGTTTTTAATAGTATTTTGTATAGTTTTTTATTTATAACACCTTTTTCCATACTTACGGTGTAAAAGAGGGTGTGAGACGCCATCTTGAATTTTCGAATACATCGGTAAACACTGTATGTTTTCCGAGCTTAATAAATATGTTACATTGAATAAAAACACAAAAAATATATCCAGTTTGGCAGAAAAGTAACTTATCTTGCCTATGATAACATTTATTTGTTATATATCTGTTTTTTGACAACTTTTTCGAATCTATGTGTACAGTAATACAAACACCCATTTTGTGTTTTATATACATAAAGTAGAATTGTTTAATGTTACTGTTTTGATTATATTCGTTTGGTGGGGGCACAATTAAAAAATTAAGAAAGATTAAAATGAAGCGAAATTTAAGTTTCCGTTCCATTTTTACAACAACCGTAAAACAGTGCATACTCAGCAAGTTTTATCGTAATTTATAAGCATATTGAAACACTAAATCAACATTTTATTTATTCTTTTGCATAATTAATGATGGAAGTATTTTTCTGTTTATTTTCTTTACATCTGTTAAAAAATAATTTGTACATTCTCTTGAAAAAAAAGAACCAAACTTTTCTCTACTTTCACATGTGTTCCATTTTAACAAACTGAGCCACAGCAACGCGTGGCCGGGTACAGCTAGTATATATATATATATATATATATATACATATATATATATATATGTATATATATATATATATATATATATATATATATATAATAAATTCCACAGCCAATATATATGATAAATTCCACAGCCATATATATATATGATTTTCAGAATGTGACGGATTATATATAATGAATTCCACAGCGAAACTACGTCGCAGCCAACAAGAACCATGATAGTCAACGAACCGGAAGTCCAGGACTCGAGTTTCGCCCTCATTTCGGCTCATCAATTAGACAAATCCGAACTCAGGATTCCTTGTTTGGCTGTGGAATTTATTATATATAATCTCGGACATTCTGAAAATCATGTAATAGTTACTCGCTTGGTTAGCATTGTTGGATGACATCGTCCTCTCGAGTTAAAACTCCTACTTGTGAGACATCGGCTAGGGAAATATTAGCTGGTTGGATGACTGCGTCCCTTCTTGAGACGAAGTAGGTTCATTTCACAGTAAGATTTCGGCGTGGTTTGCTGGATCCGTGTTGGTTAATAGAAATTATTGTGTGCAGGGCGTGTGCTCAGTAAGTAGAGTGCTTGTCTTACGTGCAGGAGTCTCGGGTTTCGAATCCTGAATTCGGATGTGTCTAAATGATGAGCCCAAATGAGGGCGAAACTCGAGTCTTGGACTTCTGATTAGTTTTTTTCTTTTTACACAGTGATCACCACTTATCAAGGCCCGGAAGCCACTCAGGGATAAGGGTGATTGCAAGTACATTACGTTAGTGTGGAGATTTGATGAAGTGTTTACTTAAGGGGGCGGTTCATTAGGAATTTGTTAACATTAGACTTGAGGACATCCAAGTTGTAGTCCGGTGGGAAGCAGGCAGACGGAACAGAGTTCCACACGCGTGCAGTTCTAAGAAAGACGTTTTGTTCATGGAATCCGCGTTTTGATTTAGGCACAGATATAGAGTGGGGGAAATTTTTCACAGTGGATTCAGCTAGACGGGTGTTTTTCGTGAAAGATTGGCGAGGGGGGGACCAGATATTGAAGTTTAGACGAGCACCTGCTATGGAAATAACGATAAAACAAGGATAGGCTCGCAACGTCTCTTCTGTGGGAGAGAGGTTGCAGGGTAGAGAAAAGGGCATCCCCCACTAAGCCACGAAGTCTATTTTGTACTCTGTCAAGGCAGGATAGGCTGTTTTTAGCAGCTCCTGCCCAGATATGGCAACAGTATTCTATCCTTGGACGTACTGCCATGGCTTTTGTTTGGCTGTGGAATTTATTATTATTATTATTATTATTATTATTATTATTATTAATTTTATTATTATTATATACACATATATATATAACATTTATATATATATTATATATATAAATATATATTATATATAAATATTGAGTAAAATGATTCATAATATATAATTAAAATCGGTTTCAAAAGGAAGAACAAACAAAATCAATAAATTGTACGATCTTTTCGGAAAGGATGTTTCTATTGAGATAGACAATACGTCTTGAACTATAATTTTATCATTTGATTTTTTGGAAACAGTCTCCTTATCAGCACTAAATAGGTAGGGGTTTTAAGACACCAAAAATAAAAAAAAAATTAAATAAGGTAGATATATCTGGAAAATATTTAAAATATAAAGAAAAACAGTTACTGATTTTCATGTTGATAAACAAAGTGAAATAAAATCAAATAAAATAAGATCGGGTGGAAAAGTATGGTTGACAATGGATATCTTTAATATTTCTAATAAAACATATATATATATATATATATATATATATATATATATATATATAAATTTAAAGGAGATTAGAATAATAGTCTAAAGAGCTAAGTGTATTTTAATGTAATAGTGAAATTACTAGTTTAATTAAAATACAGGAAATGCTCGTTGTAATTTAGATATATAATAAGCTCGATAGTTAAATGTCCTAGAGCTAATTCAATATTAAGTAATGTGATTTATAATTTAAAAGTTTTAAAAAATTTTTAAATTTAAAAATCAAAATTTAATTAAATTAAAAATCAGTTTCATAAGAAGGAACAACAACAAAGTCAATTATCTGTACGATCGTTTCGGAAATCCGTGCTTTTTATTTGTGGTATACATGAAGTCACGTAGAACAATTATACATAGTTTTTTTGGTAAGCACGGTCTCCTCATCAGCAAATTTAGGAGGATTTCTATTGAATTGAAAAGACACCAAAAATAAACCTAGCATTAAAAGTAAGGCAGATGAATCTGAAAAATTGAAGTAAAAGGTTTGGATTTAAAATTTATAAGAAAATTAATAAGAAAATTGGTATAGGTTAGAGATAGAAATGAGTAGAAAAAATATATATATTTTTGAATTTACATAATAAATTTGATTTAAAAATATATAGATATATAATTACCTTTTGGTTTTTCTTTTTTTGAAATCAGGAACTGTATTTAAAGTAGTCATTTAGATGTTTGCTATAGCTTGTTATTTTATTGAATGATGAATTTTAAAAGGGCGACGCTCGTGCAGTAAATTGTTTCCGTTAGCGTATTTTGATTTAGAGACGCTACAGTTAATATCTATAGAGAGAGAGTATTTTTTTTGCAAGTTTTTAAGGGGAGATAATTGTCATGGCTTTATTTATAATTTGATTTACGAGTCTAAGGGCGGTAATTGGTTTAACTTAATTTATTAAAAAAAAAATCTATTTTTACTAATGAGTAATTTTTAATGATTTAAGGTGGTTTATATTTATTAAATTGAAACCAACGTTTATGATTACACGATAGAAGCTCGTGTCTTGAATTTACTAGTTTGGTTGTGCTTTTTATGTCTTCATATTTTAACATTTTTAGGGTTTCTTTTGTACATAATGTACAAAATTTATCTCCTGGTTTATATGATTTGCAAGTCTCAATTATTTGCCATTTTAAGTTGAAAGAAATATTGCTATTTTTTAGTTGCCAAATATAGTTGGATAGAGTAGTTTAGTTTGATAGAGAGTTATTTTTAAAAGAATGTTTGTGCGTTGAAATTCTATGTTTTATTGGGCCAGATGTGGAACCAATATATATTACCTCTTGATTATTATGATTATTTTCCGTTAGGTCTATTGTTGGATTATAATGTGGTGGGTTGGTTAATAATTGATCGGTAGATTGATTTAAGTTGGTGTTATTATTTAATCTGGTAGTTGAGTTATGGTTGTTGATAGGTTCTTGTATATATATATACCTTTCATTCGCCCGCCTTTAAATCCCGTAAGTATCTGTTGTGGTGGCACACATTCATTTGCATATGTGGAGAGTAATTACACATAAATAGGAAGACACAGTTAGTCTGAGTGTGTGTTCACCAGAAGCCACCGAAGGCCGCCGAGAGCAGATATGTTTCTCCAGCAAAGACTCTCTTATTTGACACCATTATGTAAATATCCTCTAAATATACCTTTTCCTAATACACTTCTTTTTTGATCTACCTTTGTTTGTTGAGTCGTCATTTGTATTGCTTTCTACGTTACTTGTTTCAACCTGCAAATTTAACAGTGACGACGAGGATGAACGTCAAATATAACAGTTTTACGAAGAAATGGAAAAAACTCACTAAACAAAAGTACAACGCAACGGTTGACCTTTCTAAGGAATACAAGTTTTGATGAACGAAATAGTCGTAAAAATGGATTTTACGCTAAAGAGAAGTTCGACTGAAGCGGAAAAAATGAATAATTTAGCGAACATTGAAAAACTGTAAACTATTTTCCTCTCGAAGTACAACACTAAAAGAAAGAAACGGTTGTTTCCCAACTTCCAAGAACAAAAACTGCATTCAGGCTAAAAAATAACCTCAATTAATAATATTTTATTTGCTAAAATACTAGTCGTAAAAAAGAGACAAACCAAAACCTTTAATTGCAGTCTCAAAAAAAAACAAAAAACAAACTCGAACGTGGCAAAAAAAAGCGACGATTTACGCCGTTTCCCGTGGAATCCATCTATAAAAAAACAGTAAAAGTTAATTTTTGTAAAACGACAAACATATTCGTATTACTAAATTACGAATAACAGATTCGTATTACTAAATTACAAGGAAGTAACATACGAAGAAAAAAAAAGTTCACCAGTGGATTTCCTAAATTGCTGTAAATACCAACTAAAGACTTTTTGGTAAACCAAATTTTTCTCTTCGGTATTAAAAAAAATACCAAAGTTAAACTAAAATCAAGGAAAGATATTTTTTAAAACTAAAGTTGTCACTGGATAACAGATATAAGACAGTAAAACGTCACGCAAAAAAAAAAAAATTAAATGTAGTCCATACAATTTATTTTTTCCAATTGTGACTCGGAAAGAGTTGTACTTGTTCGGCTGTTATGTATTAGGAAATGCCTAAAACGGAAAAGTAAATCGTATTTTGTGGTTTCAGCAAAAGCCTCAGTTCTTATGTTGTGGTTGGATGAGCTTGACTCGCTCGCGAAGTGAGAAAATATTATTCGAAAACAGGAACTATGAACAACTTTTTTTTTGTAACACAAGCCATTTTATATGGTACGGATATTGCGTTGCATGTGAAATTGTACAATTTTTCTTCGTAACTGCATTACTGCTACTGAAGGATACAAAAAATGGAAGATTTATCTAGAATGTTAATGCAATTTTTGCAGACGCAACAAAAGGCGCAATCCGAGCTAGATGCACGTAGCGAGGAGAAATTATGGAAATGGCAAATGGAACAAGAAGAAAGGCAGAAGAAATTACAATTTTAACAAGAAGAAAGGCAGAAGAAATTACAACTTGAACAAGAAGAAAGGCAGAAGAGATTACAATTTGAATATGAAGAAAAGCAAAATGAACGTTTTGATAAAACACGAGAAAATGTCGACAGTACTAATTTTTCGCATACAACTATATTTAATAGCATGGACACATTTAATTATGTGCCGGAGGAAGAAAAGACTTTTGAAGCAGACTATACAAGATACGAGGATGTCTTTCAACTGGACTGAAAAAGTTGGCCAAATAGCCATAAAGTGAGCGATTTACTCAGGAAGTTGGGTGTAAGAGAATACAGCAAGTTCGTAGATTATATACTACATATAAAAACTACGGAATTAGATTTCATATAAGCTGTAAAATTACTAAAAGAATTATTTAATCCGAATATATCTCTGTTTCATAAGAGATGGTTGTGTATGAATCTAAGGAAGATGGACAACCAAGATTGTTTGACATACGCATCAGTTGTCAATAAAAACTGATAATTTTAAGATAGCGGAACCAACAGTAGACGATTTCTAATGCCTAATCTTCGCACAAGGGTTAGTCCCCACGAAAAATGCAGAGATACGCAGACGAGTGCTGTCTAAGCTTGAATCTAAGCAAGATTTAACACTTCAGAAATTAGCAGAGGATTGTGAAAGAGCTATTACACTTAACATGGATTCAAAATAGATAGAAGAATCCGGAGTGGCATATGTAAGAAAGGTTAGAAAACCATACACACCAACCAAGAACTATACAAATAAAAGCAGTCAAAACGGAACGAGATTTTCCAAATATAATAATTATAATCATAGTAAAGAATATAATACGTCTCTTCCTAGATAAAACTGTAAGAGATGCGCAGAAAGACATTGGGAATCGGATTGCCCTTATATGAAGAAAAAATGCTACATTTGCTAGAAAGTCGGAGACAAACGCGATTGTTGCAGATATAAAGATTTCACCAGAAAGAGAGTAGTAATACCTAAAACGCTGCAGAAGATGATTTTGAGAGACATCCAAACAGGACATCCGGGGATAAATCGGATGAAGTCTCTAATGAGAAGCTACGTATACTGACGTAACATGGACGTCGACATAGCTACAACAATAAATAGATGTGAAGGATGCCACCTATATTACACAAACCTTGGCCGAAAACCGACCACCCATGGTCGAGAATCCACATGGACTTCACTGGTCCAGTAGGAGAAAATTACTACTTAATTGTAGTAGATAATTATACCAGATGGCCTGAGGTAATGTGTTGCAGGAATCCAACAACGAACAACTCAATAGGATTCCTACACGAGTTATTTGCACGATTTAGTGTACCAGACACACTGGTCACTGACAATGGAACTCAATTCACATCCACAGACTTTAAGGAATTTTGTGACACGTTCCAAGTAAAGCATATCACTACTCCGTCGTATCATCTAAGATCGAACGGCCTCGCGGAGATGTTCGTGGACACGTTAAAACGATCGTTGATAAAATCCATTGGGATACCAACGGAAAACGCTTTGCAACAATTTTTGCAAATATATAGGATAACACCGCACACTAATACCGCGTCAAACATATCACCAACTGAATTAATGTTTGCCAGAAAGGTGAATTCAGCGTTTGATAAACTATTGCCAAGACAGGCAATTGTCCGAAACAATACACACATGATAAGAAAGAAATATAACTCGGGAAATCAGGTATATTTCAAGTGCTACAGGAATAACACTTCTTACTGGGAATGTGGAGTAGTGCATAGACGCATTGGTGATTGTACATACATCATTAAAGGTCCACAAAATATACGTAAAATGCACCTGAACCAAATAAAAAACGCCACATTCAAGATGGTGATTATACAACAGCAGTCGAAGAGGAGGAAACCATGGACATCATATACGAATCTTTTAATTGTGAACCGACTCAATATACACCTGAACCCCGAAGATCAGGTAGAAAAAGAAAGTTTAATGAACCATTAATGTTAAATCCCAAGAGAAAAAATATTGAAATCTGTGCGACTTCAAATCTTGAGAGAACGGTGTTGTGGTGGCACACATTCATTTGCATATGTGGATAGTAATTACACATAAATAGGAAGTTAGTCTGAGTGTGTGTTCACCAGAAGCCACCGAAGGCCGCCGAGAGCAGATATGTTTCTCCAGCAAAGACTCTCTTATTTGACACCATTATGCAAATATCCTCTAAATATACCTTTTCCTAATACACTTCTTATTTGATCTACCTTTGTTTGTTGAGTCGTCATTTGTATTGCTTTCTACGTTACTTGTTTCAACCTGCAAACTTAACAGTATCATTGTCAATCAATTCACAGACCTGTTGCTAAATCTAGATTATGAAAATTTGAAATGGTGACATATACGAACTTCAAAGGAAACTCTAATAAATATAATATTACCAGTGCAATATTGTTGTAAACGCTGTATTTGAAATTAAGTTAATTTGTTTATAAAAGGAGAGCACTGCCATTTTTGAAAATTGACAGTCAAATAGAAAAAATACTCTTCAAAGAGAGATAAACACGAATTACTTATACAAGTAGTTATTTTTTCATAAAATGTTTTAAACATATTAAAATTAATACATCAAGATTAGTAATACCATTAATTGTTTTGGTAGTAATTAAATACTAATATTATTTATACTAGTAATTATCATAGTTATAAAACTAATATTAATAATAAAAACATACATATAAAATTAATTAGATTCTAAAATAAATAGAATATAATGGTAAAATATTAAGTAAGATAATAATAAAACGATAATATATATATATATATATATATATATATATATATATTCCTATGAATTCCTTTTTTGTTTTTCGTGTATTGATATTAAAACCTCTTTTTCTATTCATTTAAAAAGAAAATACAGTTTTGTTATATATGGGTTGTGGAATTGCATTCACTAACAAAAGTTCTAGCTAATTTGCATATTCTTCTAGGCATTCATTTGAATTAATCCCCTATTAGTTACTTCGGTTTTCTAATGGCATGAGCATCTACAATTAACTATTACGTTTAATTATATTCATGCAGATATTCTACATGATTTATACTTGCATAATATTTGCGTAAAATTTTATAGTAAACACAAAATTGTTTCCATATATATTTATGTGTACGTATATATTTTTTGTTTAATAAATTTTGCCTACCAAACTCCTCCTAGAGTTTTTGGTCTACAGGCATGAAACTTCATATATAAGGTATTTGAATCAATGCGAAAATTTATATTTGGGTTTTAGCCCGGACAAAATCGGTGCAAATTGTGAAAATTAAAAAAAAGGAATTCGCCAGGTGACGATCGAACGCCGGCATTACGAATGCATATCGTAGTAGCTATTGGTGCATGTTTTAATGTTTAGGCTTGCAGTAAACATTATTTTATAGCCCAGTCATTGACGGGTGAGGAAAAATAAATCATGAGCTGAAGATTTTTGTTTCGATTCTCGGTGGTGGCGCATAAGTTTTTTTAATACTTTTTAAATCATTACTATATATTGAATCCAATCTATCTATCTACCTATCTATTTATATATCTATAAAAGTGAAAATGTCTGTCTGTCTTTTCTCTGTGGTAGTTAAGGAAGACTATTATACAGCAAGGCATTGCTTTACATATTCACAATTTTTAATATAAACATATGAATATAATCTTATGAACAGTACATAGGGCCCGAACAAACCCGGGTTGAACTGCTAGTATATATATATATATATATATATATATATATATATATATATATATATATATATATATATATATAAATGAGATAAGTCACAGATTATATATCAAGTTAATATTCCTGTCGGAAATGTGAGATAATACTTTAAAAACGACTCTAGCGAAAAAGGTAAAACTCATTATATAAAATAGATCAATATATTAGTTGAAGAATTAAAGTTAAATCCCGTAGGTTAAAATATATACAAATATATTTAAGTTAAGAATTTATTCTTTGAAACAAAGAATATATGGAGAAAAGTATATTTATGTCCTTAATCCATGGATTTTCATAAAGATAGATTTAGATAAAGAAAATAAAACTGTAAGTTGAAATTTACAATCAAAATTTATTGTTCGACTTAATACGCTAATAAACAATTCACAAAGTCCACGGACTTTCAAAGAATGCTATTCTTATTATTCTTTTCATCAGAGGACAGAAAATTATATTTGTAGCAAAGCTAGAATTTGCTGGTTAAGTGAAACCACAATAAGCATAAATTGCCTAGGAAAACAAGTGAAACAATGTTGGATATGTAAAAAAAAATATGAAAACAAACCGCTCATAATATTTCAGCTTGCATGAAGATTCTCTCAATGTAATCCGAAAGGCGAACATATATATATTCAGTTCAATCATGTTTATAAGAATTAGTTATACACTTAGTGAACTTATATTGGAATGAAAATTTAATTGAGAATTCTGAGTAAGCCAAGCCTCTTCCGATGCAAATATAGATGCGGATGAATTTGATGCAAAACAATAAAAAAATGACATTTATTGTATCCCCTCATGGAGTAACTCTCTTTCCCCAGAGTATCCATCCCATATTTCTTTGAAGCGCCCTAAAATAAGAGCCCATCAACTCTTATGAAAAGGGATATATCGCGTTTCTCGTCACTTTTCTTAGCGATGCACCTACATTCTAACAGATTATGTAGACAGTCAGTAAAGAGGGAGAGTTTTAAAACGACAAATGCTACAAAACGCTTCCATATAAAATTAACCTAGATTGTGTTTTATGAAAAACCATAAAAGTTAGTGAGGGACTCTGATGACTTTAGAAATGCAACTAATATAGCAACAGTTGTATCCATTAAAGAGGAGTTGAACAGACTATAAGTCATAGAGGAAGAAATAAACACCTTATCCGATACATGATGATGATGATGATGATGATGATGATGATGATGGTGATGATGATGATGATGATGATGATGATGATGATGATGATGATGATGATGATGATGCTGATGATGATGATGATGATGATGATGATGATGATGATGATGATGATGATGATGATGATGATGATGATGATGCTGATGATGATGATGATGATGATGATGATGATGATGATGATGATCTTTTCAATCTTCAAAAGTTTACTTTGGAAAGGTTTTCGTACGAATGCATCCAATCTTGCGTATGGCCGTTTAACTAAGATTCTCTTTAGATCTAAGAGTCGTATTCCAAGGCAAGCATAATCACCACTACGACAAGATATGGTAATCTATTGAATCCCCCCGATTATAAATTATAAATCTTTTGCAAATTCTTAAACATAGGGAAATATGTGCGGCAAATCAAACAGTTTCAATCAAACTACATCTGAAAAAAAAGAGATAATAAAAACAACACTAACGTCGAAGCTTTCTCGACTGCCCACCACACTCGCATACAGGAATATGTTTGAGCCCCGCTCTAAGCTACTTTAGCCCTATATCGTTATCGTGTTTGTTGTTGTGGAAAATGCCTTAAGTAGATTCTCATACGAATGCTGATTTTATTTTGTTTTCTGATGTCATCGAAATTGTATTTTTAAATGTAAACATGTAAAGCCTTAGATATATTTAGGAACATATTAAAAATGTTTCCATGTTAATCCGTTTTAAAATAAAGTGTTTATATCATATAAAATATGACAAGAGTATTTATTTTAAGTATTTTCATTTCCATGATCATGCTTAATGTATGTATATCTATATTTTTATAAAGTAATAGGGTTCGTGTGTTTCTGTCTGTGTGTACAGCTCTCCATCATCAACGAAATATAAAAGAGGTAAGAGGGTAGATCTCTCCTGGTAGAGAAACATTAGAACCCATTTTAGGACGTTTCTGTTATAGGAGACATAAGAATCTATGCCTAATTTCTTTATATACTATTCTATAAACCACCCCCATATCGAATGACTTATGCTCATTTGCATATCACATTATATTAAATTTCTTTAACTAATTACCTCGACCTTATTACATATTGGAAATATTCTAATAATTTCAACTGTACTATTTACAAAATCTATTTAACATTTAATTGTTTAATATATTTTCATTTAATTTTATATTCGATTTATTTCACTTTACGTATATTATCAAAACAATTCATTGGTGAGGAAAGCTTTATGTTTTGGGATTGTATTGAAAATGTAATGGAAATTTCAATTTCGTTCCGTTTTAATCTTTTATATTTTACTTGCCAATATAATTGAAAGAATACAATTCAACTATCGTAATTTTATATAAATAAACAAAAACAAATATTTTAAAATAAAACTTTATTAAAAAAGAAATAATTTTATTTTTAAATGAAAAAAATCAATTTAGTAAAATAATTGTATTAAACATCCCAATCTCCCCATGTTAAGTATGGCTTTCTAAATAAACACCCCCAGCCTTGTCAGCAAACCTGTACACCTATAAAAGTTAACATTTCGAATGTGAACAGTGATTTTTCGATTTTGTTAGCGCTTGCCGCAATTAAAGACAATTAAAACGGAACTAACTTTATTTCCATTCTATTTTTTAAACAACCCCCAAAACATAACGCTCTCTTCCAGTTATAGCCAATTTTTTTTTAATTAAATAAAACAGGTCAAAATAAACAGATAAGCGCATTTTCTTTTACATTTTTCTTACAACCAACGTTGTCATTTAACCAACTGCAGGATACCGTTACTTTTGTGGGGTTGTTTTGAAAATGGCACGGAGATTATAATTTCGTTCCAATTTAATCTTTCTGGTCGAGCCTATTTCGAAAGCCTGTCTTATCATAGATTTGAACTACAAATAATTTATTACATTTTGATTATTACTAGATTTAAAGCTTATATTTATTTCATTTTTCTATTTATATATTGAATTAGTTATTTCCAGTCTTATTTAAACTTAGTGCTTTCTTTAAACCGGATGAACCTTTTATAAAAATGAGTTTAACGTAAAGAACACGAACAAGGTTTTATTCAACTGAATTTCTTCCAGTTTACTAACAAAATATATAAATTTAAAAGAGATATAAATAATAAAATAAAAAGGTTATGTAATTTAAAAGAAATACACGTACTCACAAAAGCAGATTTTTTTTACACATTTTTTTCTTTAAAACCATAACAATGAGACTAACAATTACCTAGATCTTAGTAATTATTTGTTTTAATAGAACTGTTTTAATTGTACTGTTTACATATATTAGTTAACCTAAGTTGGTATTACATTTATTTTACATTTACTTTTTTTTTTTTAATTATTACTTTTAGACTGTGACGTTTACACCGGAAGTAATGAGTCACAAGTAGGTCGCTTTTATTCATTTTTGCTACAATATAATTGGTCAAGATCAAAGTGTAGCATCTGTTCTTCAGATGCTGCACTTCTATTTCTTGTTCTCTTTCGGTGGAGGAGAAATCCTTCACGACTGAGACAATTTTTATTTTTGTACCTTTTCTCCACGTTAAAAAACGACCCTGGTGTCTAACTCTGTCCCGTGGGGAGGCATAGTAAATAGGTACAATATAATTGTTTATAATTGTACTATTCAGAAATATTATTTATAGTTCGCCCATTTCAGTTAGTATACATTTCCTTTACGCTTAATTAATTTACAATCATTAATATCGTAAAACAATTCCGTTTAAACCCGAAATTATGCCACCCAAACGAAGTAGAAACGAAAGTGAGGAAGAAAGAATGGAAAGATTGGAAGCTAATAGACTAAGAGTTGCTGCAATTCGCTCCAATGAAAACAGTTCGGATAGAGAAAGACGTCTAGAACTTAACAGGATACGTCAAAGAGAAAGGAGAGCAAGACTGTCAGATTTGGAAAGAGAAACCCAACGTGAAGCTGACAGAACTAGACATGCTGTAAGGCGGTTAAATTCATCACAAGATGAAATTCAAGAAAGGCAAATATATGCACTGGAAAGAGAAGCAATATTACGATCAAATGAATTATATGAGGCAAGTAGACGTACACAAGGTCAGTTGAGAGTGGCTCAACGACATCAGAATGAATCGGAAACCCAACGAAGCTTTCGCCTATACCAAGGGCAACAACGAGAGGCTGCATGGAGAGAGAGTATGACTTTGCCCCAGCAATTGACAGAAAACGAGGCAGCTAGACAACGAATGACTGCTTTGAGACACCATGAAATAGAACACTGCAATAGAAAAGGATTGCTCTACAACAAAAATGACTCTCTCACTACAGCTGATATAGGAAAAATGGACAAAGTATGTCAACCTTGCTCAGCTGTAAAATTTAAAGGAGAAACCCCTGGTTGTTGTTCTTCTTCTGGCAAAGTTGTGCTTGATAGCTTTCCACCACTGCCTCAGTTTCTTCAAGATTTGCTCTCCGGCAATGGTCCCATCTCTAAAGATTTTCTGCAAAATCTACGCAGTTATAACAATTGTTTTGCAATGACATCGTTTGGTCACAAAATTGCGGCAGTACATGGGTGGAATCCTTCTTTTAGAATTCGAGGCCAGGTTTGCCACCAGATTGGGAGTCTTTTACCACCTGAAGATGAAACAGCAAAGTTTATTCAAGTCTACTTCTTGGATAGTCTGGAAGAGAAACTACATAATCGGGGACGTGACAGTAGACTCAATAGAGACATTCTCCAAAGTCTGACTGAATTTTTACATGAGAACAACAGCTTCATTTGTCAGCTGAAAACAACAAAGGAGAGGATTGAAGAAGAACACTTGGTAGAACAATAAAGTTGTCACAAGGGAAGACCGAAGGCTGCAAGAAGAGCATCCACGGCGATTCAATGTTCCAACAACAACGTATGAGATTGGAATATTAATGGAGAATGAACCAACAGCTAACCGGGATATTGTCTTGCGTTTTAGAAATGATACATTAAAACGGAACTACATCCCCTCTACGATACTTTAATGTACCCGTTAATGTACCCCTATGGTTCTCCATCTTACAACATCTACATGAAGGCATCCAATGGGCGAAAAGTTACCCAACAGCAATTTTATTCGTACCATTTAATGACTCGGCCTGGAAACTATTTTCTCTGGTACCGAAGGCTATTTCAAAAATGGCTGGTGGATGTGTACTGCAAGATTGAAACAGAACGTTTACAGTTCCTGAGGCGTGAGCAACAGACCCTGAGATCTGACAATTATAGCAACTTGAGAGATTCAATTCTTAGGGAGGATGGGAATCTAGAACAGTTTGGTCAACGAGTTGTACTTCCGGCAACTTATACAGGAGGCCCTCGATACATGTTTGAGCGTCAAAGTGATGCCATGGCATATGTTCGGCGAATGGGCCGAGCCAACCTCTTCATCACGTTCAC
This sequence comes from Euprymna scolopes, assembly GCF_053919585.1. Taxonomy (NCBI): domain Eukaryota; kingdom Metazoa; phylum Mollusca; class Cephalopoda; order Sepiida; family Sepiolidae; genus Euprymna; species Euprymna scolopes. The sequence goes on from NC_136485.1 coordinate 83,690,950, forward strand.
AACAAATCCAAAGTGGACAGAAATTACAGAAAATTGTCTTCAAGGGCAAGACCCTCAGGATCGTCCAGATATTGTTGCCAGGGTTTTCAGGCAGAAGCTAAAAAAGTTACTTGAATTTATTAAAAAGGGAGGATTTGGCAGGTTGAGAGCTTTCCTGTACAGTATTGAATATCAAAAAAGAGGACTGCCGCATGCACACATCCTCACCTGGCAGGCCCCAGAGGACAAACTTCTACCAGAAAAAATGGATCTCTGCATATCTGCAGAGATCCCTGACAAAGAGGAAGATCCTGATCTTCATGCTAAAGTGATGGCACATATGGTGCATGGACCTTGTGGACCATTTAATCCAAATTGTCCATGTATGATTGACAACAAATGTTCCAAAAAATACCCAAAAGAATTTCTTCAGTGTACCGAGCAAGGCCAAGACTCTTACCCCAAGTACAGGCGAAGAAAACCAGAAGATGGAGGCCAGACTGGTACAATAAGGATGAAGAGAAATGGTCGGTATGTTAATCAAGAAATAACAAACCAGTGGATTGTCCCGTACAACAAGGTCCTCCTTCAGCAGTTCAACGCTCACATTAACGTAGAAATTTGCAGCTCGATCCAAAGCATCAAATATGTCCTCAAATACGTGAATAAAGGATGTGATCAAGCAGTGTTTGAACTACAAAGAACTGATGGAGCAGCTAACCAACAAGGCCAAGTACAAAGCCACATTGTGGATGAGATCCAGCAGTTCCAGAATGCAAGGTATGTCGGCAGTTCAGAGGCGGCCTGGAGGATATTGGAACATCCCATCCATGAACATTTCCCCCCAATTGTACAACTTTCTGTTCATCTTGAAAATGGGCAGCGTGTCATGTTCTCAGCTGATACTGCTCTGGAACGAGCCCAAGGTCCACCGTCTGCCACAACTTTGACAGCATTTTTTCAACTCTGCCATGAGGATGACTTTGCAAGGGGTCTCACATACGTAGAAGTCCCTGAGTTTTACACTTGGAACAAATCGACAAAGAAATGGATGAGAAGAATGCGTGGGGTACAAGTTGAAGGTACTGAAAATGATGATGTATGGAAGGCACCATGCATTGGGAGAATCTACACGATTAGTCCAAAAGCAGGGGAGTGTTATTTCTTACGCCTGTTGCTCAATGAGGTTGCTGGTCCAACTTCATTTCAAGATTTGCGAGCATACAATGGTCAGGTGTTTGAAACATACAGAGCAGCGTGCCTTGCTCGAGGCCTTCTAGAAAATGACCATCACTTGCATCAAGCAGTAGGAGAGGCAAGTGCCACTCAATCACCTTCAAATTTGCGAAGCCTATTTGTGATAATTTTAACAGCCTGTGAGGCAAGAAATCCTCTTGAGATCTGGATGGCTTTTCGTGATGTAATATCTGAAGACATTCTTCACAGATACAGGCAAGAAGTTAACAATCCAGAAGCAGATTTTAATGAGGACATCTACAATAAAACTCTTTGTCTAATTGAAGAAAAAGTTCTCCTTATGTGCGGTCAACCATTGGCAAGCTATGGATTACCTGCACCAACGCAAGGGAGAGATGAAAGACTCGCGAGAGAGTATCAACGTGAAGTTACTTATAATCTTGAAGAACTTTCCCTACAAGCAGAAAATATGCATGAAAAACTGACCGATTCTCAAAGAGAAGTTTACAATTCATTCATGGCAATGTTGGAAGCACAAGGTGAAATGAACAAAAACATGATGTTTCTTGATGCTCCAGGTGGTACGGGCAAGACTTTTGTAATCAATTTGATCCTTGCAAAGATTAGATCCATGAGAAAGATTGTGCTTGCAACAGCATCCAGTGGCATTGCTGCTACTCTACTACAAGGTGGCCGCACTCTTCACAGCACTTTTAAAGTACCCTTGGATACTCATCGAATGGATCAGCCAGTTTGCAAAATTACTGGTAACTCAGCCTTGGCAAATGTAATTAGAGACACCTCTGCAATCATTGTAGACGAAGCCCCAATGACGCACAAGAGTGCTTATGAAGCAATTGACCGAACACTGCAAGACATCACAGGAAACAAGAATCCCATGGGTGGCATTCCAACCTTATTTTGCGGTGATTTCCGTCAAATCCTCCCAGTGGTTAAAAATGGCACAAGGGCTAACATTGTCAATGCAAGTTTGAAACAATCCTATCTCTGGAGGCACGTTATAGTGAAGAGACTGACTACTAATATGAGAGCCTATATCTCTGATAACACAGCTGCAGCAGACTTCTCAAAATTGCTTCTCCAAATCGGTAATGGTCAGTTTCCTATCACTTCTTCACCTGACACAATTAAGATTCCAACTGCGCTTGGTAAATGTGTCGGTAATCAGAAGCAACTGAAAGACAAAGTGTACCCAGACCTGCAAAACAATGGAAAATCACCGGATTGGCTTGCTGAGAGGGCTATTATTTCGCCATTAAACAGCAATGTGAATCATTTGATCAATTCAATAATGGATGAATTTCCAGGAGACACAAAGCAATACAAGTCAGTTGATTCGGCTACTAATGAATATGAAGCTGTTCACTACCCTGTGGAGTTTTTAAACTCTTTGGAGATATCTGGAATGCCTCCACACATTTTAAATCTCAAAATTGGATCGCCAATCATGATTCTTCGATCCTTGGAACCGCCAAAAACAACAAACGGAACCAGATGTGTTATCATCAGATTGCACACCAATGTACTTGAGGCCACCGTTTCCTGTGGTCCCTACAAAGGCGAAACCGTTCTACTGCCAATGATCCCCTTAGTTCCATCGGACTCAGAACTTCCATTTAAATTCCGGAGACTCCAATTTCCTGTGAAGGTGTGTTTTGCAATGAGCATAAACAAAAGTCAAGGTCAGACATTTAACACCATTGGCGTAGACTTGACATCAGACTGCTTCAGTCACGGTATGTTCTACGTCTCCATCAGCCGGACAGGAAGTTCAGAAAAACTCTACATTCTGGCTCCAAATCAAAGCAGCAGAAATGTAGTTTACCCTGAGGCTCTTCAGTGAAAAGTTCGAGAAATGGATATGAGGAAAATCTGACATGATCTGGTAAGTTTTTAGTATTGAATGTGCAAGATAAAATTTAAGCAAGAGTTGAAAATTACTTCAATGAAAGATTTACTATGTAACATCAAGTAACCTTCCTTTTTGATGAAAATGTTTTGTGAAGTTCCTGATTGAATTTCAGTCACTACAAGAGGTAGTTAAAATGTTAATCACCTTATGCAATCGTTGCTCTTACAACATCAACTTACTGGAAAGGTGCCCACAGATTTTGGTACCCGAGTGCGCAACAAAGCTCCGTGCGAAGCACGGGTATCTTTGCTAGTATATATATATATATATATATATATATATATATATATATAAAATATATTTTAGTCATCGACATACAGTCCTGTTTCGTTGTTTCACAACTCATCAGTGCCGCTACACTAACACCTACCCCAAGCCGAGGATCGAACCTAGAACCGTCGTGAGGACAGTCGGCAGTTTTACCCCCTGACTACGGAAGCGGTGGCCGCAACTAATCAGTCCGAAGTCTATTTAAATAAACATCCGTCCGCCACTCGTAAAGTGCTCAAACGTTTGTTTGTAAACAAACCGCGAGCTTCGCATATTTTTTTCAGCTAAATTAGCCAGAGATGTCTCGTATCGCGGGGTTCGAATCGTTCGACTGGTAGTAATCGTGACACCCTGCACTGAAGAATCCCGAAAGGATGAAACACTAGTGTCTGTAGGTATTTAATTATTATAGTAAAAAATAATTATGACAGCCCCTTTAAGAAATTCGTTTCTTATCGTTGAGCACGTTCAGTTGAATTAAAAGTCGGTCAATTTAGCTCTTATGCGTAGATCATCGTATAACGATTTGATCACTGTCTGTCTGACGTAATGAACATTTAAATTAAAATGTCTAAAATTCAACGCTATTTCACACGGTTAATGGTAGCCGAATGGATACGGCCTCCGCTAATCGAGCCAGAGATGTCTCGTATCGCGGGGTTCGAATCGTTCGACTGGTAGTAATCGTGACACCCTGCACTGAAGAATCCCGAAAGGATGAAACACTAGTGTCTGTAGGTATTTAATTATTATAGTAAAAAATAATTATATATATATATGTGTGTATATACATAAACAAATATATATATAACATGTTCACTTTTATATATATATAATATATAAATATATATATGTATTTGTATATCAATATATTTATGACAGAAAAGGTAGTTTTCTTTTGTCATTAAGACAAAACAATAAATTAACAGGCTATATTTTCTAACTCTTATCCGAAATTTAAGTTTAATTATATGAATATGTCTTTTTAACAAACATTTTAATTTTCTATTTAGAATGCATTTTATACGTTTTTAATTTACATCCGTAAAATGTGTAGATCTTTATTACCTGTGGTTACCTCACAGAATCCAAATTGAATTAGCGCAACAACATATTAAACAACTATTAGATGAATTTGATATATGACTTTCATCAAATATTTTTGTCATTTAATGGAATCATAAATTCCCTATAGGTTTTTCCTGCATAAAATGTAAAAGTGATTGTTTTTATTTTTATAATTCGTATCTTTAGTTCGAATGGTCTATGTTTTAGCAGATAAACAGCAAAGTTATGCATACAGTAAATAATTTATCAAAAAATTTTTCACTATAGACTATCTTCTAGTTTGCAAATATATTAGAATAGTGCTAATTAAGTAGAGGGAAAGTATCTTTATATCGAAAAATATTATTTTCATTCAAATTAGATGCTTAGGAATAGTAACGGTATACGTGCAAATTTTACTAAAATGGCCACATTTGCATGCAATCGACAATTGTGCGTATTAAAGACACTAGTCAACTTATTATCTTGGATGTTATTATTGAGAGGAAGTGGGTATGTATTACGAAGCACCGACTCTATATCTACTCAGAAAGCGAAATCATAATATTAACTTACTAGTAAACTAAAAGAAAATTAAGAACCCTGTTATTGCTTGAACTTCTTTACAACACCACTATTACGCAAAGTGATTACAAGCATAGAAGATTTAATGTAGAATCTGTTTAGATTTATTGAGTTTTATTATTATAACCATGGCTATACGACTGCTTATACGGACATCTAAATAAGACCTTAGGCTTCACGAGGCGATGAAGTGTGGTGTTATATATTTGTGTGCGACGAAATCATTCACGACCGTTTTAACATGTTCGATTTGTAACTCAGCTGTGAGACTAATGTCTGAATTTTATTTCGAATAGCAACCCCCATTTTATAAGGATGGTCATTGTTAAATTATTGCACTCAACATTAGCAATCTTCAACTATTGAAGTACTAACACAGCTCGAAAAATACATCATTGGTTCTAATGGACACTTTATGATATATTTAAGTAGTCATTAAACATATGTTAAAGATACAGTCATTTCACATTCATTCATATTTAGATACTTCAATATTACTTTAAAAATACTTAAAAAGTTGTTCAAGGAAAGCTACCTATACTCTGTAAATATATATTCAAACGATTACACTTTACAGTTTTGTGTGTATATATCAAAGTTAATAATTCTCAATACGGTTTCGGTTTTTGAAAGCAAATGTTTGACTTCCACTTAAAATATATATTTTTATCATTATTAGGTGTCGCTACTGTAGGAATCTATAGTTTTATATGAAAAGATTAAGAGTAAACAGATTTTCGGCAAATATTTCTCAGTATCCATTAATCTATACTGCACAACTAAAAACGTAACTTAAGGTAAAAACAGTATTTGCTACTTAGCAAATGTATTTGTACAAAAATATCTTGAGTTAAATAATTTAATATATAAAATAAAACATTTTGCAGTATAAAATTGCGACTTTTATATTCATGCAATTAGCAAATGTATATTATTCTCATCAGGCATTTCTTCCGTTTTATACTTGCATATTATTTCTTGCAATTCAAAAATATAGTTCCCACCGGTTTCTGTGCATGGTTTTTAAATAGAGAAAATATTTGTCCTGATAGCATTGAAAACAAGCGATAAATGGCCCGCACTGTACGACGTAAAAAAAATTGTTATTGCATTTAAAAATCGTTCCTGGTTTACAGCTATATCATTAACAGTCATCATTAGCTACAATATGGGTTTGCCACTGTGAATAAATATTCGTACGTTTTTAATATTTAACTAAGTTTTATGTACTTCATAATTTAGTTCTGTTTCCAAAGACTTATTGAATAAAACGATTGTGAAAACCAACCTTTGATTCATTGTAATTTCGTTGATATACAGTGTTTTTCATCCCAACTTTAAATTGATATTGTTTTCTCTAATAACCATGGAAAGGTATTTTTTATCGTTGCAATGTCTGTTTATTATTATTGTTTACGTTCCTATCTCAACATCCACATATCTTGTTCTTTTTCTTTAGTATGTGAACAAATTATCTGGGACTATTCATGATGCTAATGTTGTACTGCTGCAGTCTAGAATACGTGCTAGAAAAATATCATTTTACTGAGAATTCTGAACATGTTAATTATCCAGTATATTATGGGTGTGTGCAGTCAGCACCAACCCTATTCAATGTGTAACCGGCTTCCTCCGAAGGAGGAAGTTTCATGGGAGTATGAAATTCACAAGCCGTTCCCAGTCGCATGTATTTCCCCATTAGGAGAGATGATGACGTTAGGATTTTGCAACTTTTTGTAGGGAGGTGTCGACGTCCTCCTACATACCACATCTGGACTTCCCAAATTGGTCACCCATTTTAGTAATGATCAGGCTCAACGTTGCTTAACTCCGATGATCTGACTCGAACCGGTGTGTCAACGCGATTATGTCGTATATATCCAGTATATTAACATAACATAATAATGAAAAAAGGATACGCTCAACAAAAAATTGCCCTCGACTTTAAATTCTATCATATAAATAGCACCATTCGTAAAATGCAGACGTTAAGAAAAGAAAAAAATAAACAATCTCCATTTATCTGTAAATGTACACACAGAACAATATTTTGCCCTATCTCAAGTTTACGGATACTATTGAAATTTAAAGGATTTTCAAGTCATTAACATTGTATAAGGTATGTTTTATTTTACTTAATTTTAAAATTAAATACATAACAGTTCAGTAACGAACGACTTCCATCATAATAACGTTATTATTTCAATTCCGTCTTAAACTCTTGAAGTACGAAATATATTTTCATAAAATTTAACATAAATATACATGTCTAACCGGCATTCTTCAGTACATGGTCTGCGGTGAATTATCTTGTTATTATTTAGATCTCTAAGATCACATCTACACCGTTCTATACTTTCCACTATCAAGTAAAAAATCATACCGTAAAAACTTAATTTAACTTGTAAATTTTATTAAATAAATAGCATGTTCGTAAACAGGAGAAGTCAACAAAAAAGAAAAACGCATATCCCAATTTATTTTCGTGTAGTAATTGTATACGATTTTCAAATTGAATTACATTTTCCAGTATTTTATTTGTAAAATGAATTTACAGAATTTTATAATATGGCACATGTGATCTAAATAACAACATTATTATTTGCAGTATGGCGCGATTAATCTATAAATAATGGATTTCTAAATAATAATGATATTATTACATCATGGCCTACATGGCTTTAATTGTGAACTGTATTTTTCTAACAATTTTCGTTCATTATTGTTCTGATTTTTTGTAGATGAAGGCTGATTGTTTATATGACTTGTATTGATCGGATATAAAATAGCCCGATAAATTTTTGTTCAATTTGTAGATACCAGACGACAAATTTATCAATAAACCCCTTCTCTCCGAGTTGCCTGTACGCCTTGATTTGTGGTGACTCCCAGGTAAAAAAAAATAAATTGATTATTCTAATAATATATAATCATATATATATATATATATATATATATATATATATATATATATATATATATATATATATATATTGTTACAAGGTATCCCAGTCCTACTGGGGACGGTAGAGATGGGTGACGTAACGAAATATACACAAAAAAGAAAGTTTCCCAGGTTCCTTGATAATGCGTTGTTATGTGAATGGGACAACCGTCCCGAGGACAACAATAAATGAAATGTACTGGACAACGAAATCACATAAGAAATAACGAGGACAAATATTATCGAAAAATTAACACACTTTTATCTATATAAAAAAATAAAATGAAATTCAATTCAAGAAAAGAAAATTAAATATGCCTAACAAAATTAAATTATTTAATGATTCAAATTCTACCGAGAGAAAAATATATTAACAGTCAATGTTCACAAAAAACAAAAAAAAAGTGTCTGCTCAATTAGATACAGGTTCTAGAGTGAGAGAGAGATGTTGGAGAAATGAAAGTTTTGATTGAAAAACTCACTTAATGTCCTTTGAAATGCGACCTTTCTTTCGTCTCCTTTTTTTATTTATATATTTCTTTCATGTAAATTGTTTATGTTTGATTACGCGCTCGCAGGTTAATTTTCATATTTTTGCCCTTCGGATTATTTCTGTTTCATTATGCGGGTGCGTGTTAATTACTCCAAGTATTTGTTTTCCGAAACTCATCGAAGTCCTTGATTTATAGTAGAAGTTTCACTGATCTATGATTCCTTCCTTCAATGGGTTCATTCTTTTATTCAGTCAATATTTTAACTTTGACCGCTGATCATCGGATGATGTTGATATTTACCTCCGCGACGCCGCGACGCCGCTACCACGTCGTCGCCGCTTTCGCCAACCCGACCTTCGCTGACTTATGTCTTATCGCTTAGAAGCGCAAGGCTCCACTGCCTGTTGACAACTGTTTTCAGGACCCTCTCTCTCTATACGATCTACCTCTCTCTTTCTCTACACAGTTTCTCACAATATATACGGTTTATTTCTATCTATCTTTCTTTTCTCTTTCATTTTCCACTCTTCGTTCACAGTATCTTTGTCTCTCCCTTCTCCTCTTGTTCGCAGGCCTCCTTCTTCCTTTTTTTCTGTTTTGTTTACAAAATGTGACCGAGCAGACGTGAATTTGATCCTCTTGGTGCAAAAATGATACAGTGAATAAAATATACCGAAAATGTATCTCCTCTCAGCTAAAAATCAATAAAATAATTTATTATACATTTTAATAAATGTATCACAATATATATACACATGTATATATATATATATATATATATATATATATATATATATATATATGTGTGTGTGTGTGTGTGTCCTAGCAGAAGTAACTGTCATTCACTAGGTCCCAAAACGCCCTTCTGAAAACGGATTCTGATTTATGAAAGTATGAAATATTATGAAAAGGAGGTGTAAAGAGATAGCATCAAATTTTGGGGGTATCAGAATCAGAACAAAATATGATAAAAGTAAAAGTTAAATTTTGCGAACATATATATATTGTTATATCAAGTTTGTTCCTATTCGTTTCTAAGTGTGACCAACCAAATGCTGTTCTTAAAAAAAGCAGAAAAACTAGAGAGTCTGTTATCCGCACCCATTTAAATTGTTAATTGCATAGAGAAAGTTATACCATGTAAAACAATACAGTAGTAAACATGCCAGAAGTACCTTGAAAGTATTGAAATTATGTGAAACAAGAATTCCTCACTGTAACGAATTGAACCCACTCGTGGGGAATTCTCAGCGCACTCTCAAATTTAGCGATACGTTTTAATAATCAAAGTTAGGAATGCAAAAGTAAATGTTTTAAATGCTTTAAATTAGAAATTATTAAGCTGTAAAACATGCAACTATAGAATTGCATATTTGATTCACCAAAACAAAACAAAAAATGTATAACATAGACCTAAAAATATAAACAAGGACTCACATATATACATTTATTTCGTTATAATAAGAAGTATACCAGCGTTTCTATTATTCAAAAAATGCGGTTAATCCTAACCAACAAAAAGGCATTTACCTCAGATTATTTAATCAGTTAGGGAAGTTTTACAAAGATACAGACTATAGTCTAAAAATCTTGTTACGCTTTCGAGAATTCCATTTGTAAAATCGTTTTTACTTGATTCAAAGGCTGAGTTATAAACGACTTGCTAACAATGTGATCTTATGAGTTTCTTAATTCATCGGAGAAAAACCTTCATTGGAAACAATATTTCTAGTTTTAAGATTATGGACGAATATGAACAGGTTATTCTTACACCATACCCTAGAAGCACCGACATATAGTTGTCCGTGTGAAAAAATCCTCTTTTAAATCTAAACCAACAATATTTAGTGTCAGATCCTGTGACTTATTGATAGACATTGCAAAAGATTAATGTACTTGCAATAACCCTTATCCCTGAGTGGCTTCCTGGCCTTGATAATTGGTGATCACTGTGTAAAAAAGAAAGAAAAACGTATGAGAAAACTAAGGTGGTTGAACTCAAAGGATATGTTGGAACGCATTAAAATAATTCGAGGGATAAAAACATCATCACCTTTTCCACAGCCAATAATAATTTTGGCCTTTAAAACATTTCTTATAAATTCCTTAAAAATGAGTTTTGTGCGATTGCATAACTTTCGTGGTGAGAGATAATGCAGAACATGATAGGAACACCTGCTTTCAATCAAATACAAGAAGGAGGAACACCTGTTATCGCGAGATAATTCAAAGATTTAATTGGATAATTGACTATTTCAGAATCTTTTATAACATAGTCTATAGATTTATAATTCTGCTTACTTCCTAGCAGCAGTTGCACATGTCTATCATTCAGACTATTCACTGGAATATTTTTCTGGTGCCATAATTTCCCTTTTACGCAACCAATCATGATTTGTAATATTTGAAATTAATGATGGAATAACCTTTTAAATTAGTTCTTCAACCAAGTTTACCAAGGTGGATATTTCTGATACATTTATTTCAATTTTCTGATTTATATTTAGTCCTCCTTCTCCAAGTTTCAAAAGGGTATCAGCCACATGTCCAGAGAAGATTTCCATGTAAACGCACTCTCGTATCTGTAAAAAGATTTCACGGTACAGGAGATTTTAAACATGCTTTTAATTTATCTGCTTATGTTCCCGTGAGAATAACTGGTAGCGTGTGCCTATAAATTACTCGAAAGCACTATAGTGACACTTTCGATCACACTGTTGGAATTTCGCAAATCCTGCAGTTCTATTAACAGTTTCTAGAGCTTTTTATGAGACATTTTTACTTCGTTCTAAACGATCAAAGAATATCTTATACGAACATCAGCAATACCAACATTACGTATATTGCAAACAGATTTATTATTTGTACTCAGATCGAAAGAAGCTCGAATGATGTTTGATATACTCGACAAGTAGGGAGTAAAGTTGTTGCATACCTAGAAATTCATGAGTCCATTTCTTGGCATCGCAGTAATAACATCGTAATTACATGGACCGTATAGTAACAATGTTTTGCGAATTATAAGCATAATTAGGTTGTAATTGAATGCAGCCACAGTCCAATCTTCAGTACCCAATACTTAATTCTTGATGTCTTAATCTGTCAGATCTCTTCTTAGCGTTGACCTCGTTCTGAGATGAAAGTTGCATGTCTGCTGAGGTTCGTTGACCATTTAATCTTCGTATTGTTTCAGCTTGTTCTTAAGTTTCAAATTGTCTTGAAGCTGCAGTTTTTTAGCATCTAATCTTCGTTTTCTTTCTACTTGTTCTTGACTTTCTGAAGCTCTTAAAGATGCGTGTTTTTCAGCATCGTTTGCTCATTTTCTTGGTCCGCTGTTCTTCAGTCTCGTCAACCCTCTCTTTTTCCTACGCTGAGATTCCTTAGGGACTCCAGACTTAATTTTCTTATGAGGCATTTTAGTCTGGTGAATGAATCTACAATACAAGCAGAGATCCGTAATATATGAAAAAGATCTGATATAACTGTTTTTGTTTTAATTATTTAAATTTAATCAATATCGGAGCTATTTCAATCTTTTCTTGTTTTCTGACCATAACTTGCATTATATGGAAATATTGAAAAGAGCAAATCCCGTGTTGTCTTCATTTGTTCAGACTTCTTTAAAAAGAACTAAATTACATTTAGTTTTCAAGTTATTCTTTAATGAGATTTACTTTTGCCAAACAGGGAAAGATTTTAAAAAATAATAAAACAACAGGAGTATAACGTCATATAGCAATGTAAATGACTTTTAAATTATTTAAAACTGATATTTTTTTATATTTACTTTTGCAAAACAGGAAAAGCTTTAAAAAAGGATAAAACAACGTCATGCATAGACGTAAAAATGTTTAAGCTCAAAATAGTTTAATCTTATCTACAAATTTACTGACTACTTTGTAATTGTAGCAATATTAATATCAGATCGAACTGTATTATCTCACACCAAATAGTGTTTCTCTACTAAACACTGAGGATGGGTTATAGCCGGCTGGGTGAAACGCCCTCATCATAGAATGTATAATAGTGTAAATGATAAAATGTAAAAGAGAAATAGAAAAACAAGTTTACTCTAGAGGATCAACTAGGAACCTACCTTTAAAAACTTGCTTTTAGGGGTAAATTTGGCGCTGACAAGTAGATTTCACGATCATAAGCCCGGCATTCTTCGCATGTTGTATATAGTATTGAATTGCAGCGACCATCTTGTCTCTTCTTACAGAATTACGCAAGAAAATAATCGTTAAATCAAAACAGAAACAATGTAATGCGATTAGAATATAGTAAAAAATATTTCTTAGTATTAACAAGAAATATAGAGTAAAAAAATGCTCAGAAAAAAAATTCTGCTCATGTTAAAATACAGTGTGCGTGCGCAACTACGTATATTTACCAATCAACCTTTCCTCCCCCATGTAAAAAACGGTCAGTTTCACGGAACTGATACTCATCACAATCAAAACCGTACACCCTAACTATTACGCCTAAAGTAAAATCCTAAACCTAAACCCGAAACTATAACTTAAACCGAAAACTTAAAATAAATCCTAACCCTAAACCCTGGCCCGAGGATTTTCCGATTTAATTATTTTGTTTCTACCACCGTGTAGCAAGATTCAAGATGGCTACCATGTTACACTGCAATATGATACATGAGAAAATGCTGGTTTTATTATTGTAAAATCTACTTGTCAGCGCCAAATTTAAATTCGATATTCGTTCACAGCACACTTGACTACCCCTAAAAGACAACTTTTAAACGTGGGTTCTGAATTGGTCTTCCATGTAACCCCCCCCCCAAAAAAAAAAATATCCCACGGTTGATACCTCGGTCATGTGAAAGTATATTAGGTTGGTGCAAAAATAATGTAACTTTTGACATTATTTTGCGCCAACCTGATAGAAAGAAGAAACAGAGAATTGTGAAAAGTTCCTGTGTCTAATTGTCTAAATTCTGACCCACGTATTTTTTCTTCTAATTTAATAAGGACGCGTTAACGGGTGAATTTATACGACACAGTATTATTTCAACAGTAAAAAAATAGATAAATATATAAATAACCTGCTCTAAACAAGTATTCCGAGCTGTTCCACAAATCCCATAATCTCAACATCAAATATCTCCAGAAAAAAAAAACACGAATGAACCTAGAACCCCATCCTCAAACGTAGACTCCTATTACCATGTCTCCTTCTCCAACATCAGGGGTCTACGTTCCAACCTTCCAGAGGGTGAAACCCAATTACAGGAGACAGAACCGGATATATTCTTTCTAAGCAAAACTGGAATAGGGCCGACCACTTCCATAGATGAGTTCATAATTAATGGATACGCTAACTTAACATTTAAATCTGGCCCCGAAGATCGCCATGGGCATAGAATGTGTGCCTACATTAAATATGGTTTCCCGTGTTGCAGGGATATCTTCAGGGAATACCCTAATTTACCTTATAATGTGATTACGGGTTGCACTTGCTTACACCACTGCATTTATATTTTCCCTCTATCGCCACCACAACAGCGGAGTTACTATCTTTAAGAGTATATCTGAGAGAACAGACCACATACTGCCTGCACACCCCTCGGTTAACATTCACATTTGCGGTGACTTCAATGTCCATAACGTGGAATGGCTGACCCACTAAAATAAGACAGATCATGAGGGGAGATTCTGTCATGATTTCTCCATTGCTTATGACCTCACTCAGATTGTTCGCGAGCCCATCCGTGTGCCCGATACTACCGGTCAGTATGTAAGCCTTCTAGACCTTTTTCTAACTTCCCCTGAGCTATGTTCATGTTCCGTTCTATCTCCTCTAAGATCCTCCGACCACTCTGTTGTATAAGTTAGGATAAAAATAAAACGTAATAAGTCTCCAGAGTACCTCTCCACCGTACTGTATACCGATACTCTATGGCTGACTGGGATAGCTTCGTATATTCATATCTGATCTACCTCCACATTCCATGTTTAAAAAGGATGTGTCCTCTATAGTATCACACCTGACCGAATAGTAATTTGTAGGCATAGATTAATTCATGCCATCCAAAAAATTCCAACAAAAACCTTACAGCCAGCAATGGTTTTCCCCATAATGTGCTGCTGCCATCGCGCACAGAAATCACGTTTTCCATAGCTACCAACGTAATAGATACATTATTAAAGCTATTTTCAGGAACGCCAGCAACCACTGTAAAAGAGTAATAAAAAATGAAAGAGAGCTATATGCTCAGTCCGTAAAATCCAAAGTAACCGATAAGCAACTTGGTTGCTACCAGTTTTGGCAAATAACAAATAGGAGCCTGAACAGAAGCGTGCGTTTTATCCTAACCATTATCTATGGACCAGAGTTCATCTCCTCAGCATCAGAGAAGGTAAGGCTATTTGTCAAGAACTTTGCAGCATATTCTACCCCATGCGACGAAGGCCATCAACGCCGCGTATTTCCTCCTATAACACACAACATGCTAGGTAACATACAAATATCTGTGCGTAAGGTGGCAAAGCTAATAAAGAACCTTATGTCCAGTAAAGCAACTGGTCCTGACGGCATCCCAATTATAGAGTATAAAATCTTCAATCAGAACTTGCTCCCATACTTACAAAGCTGTTTAAGCGTTGCCTTAAAGAGAAGTGCTTTCCAACATCCTGCAAAAGCTCATAAGTGTGGCCTGTCTTTAAGAATTCAGGTGATAAGTCATCTCCCTCTGTGTATCGACCAATAAGTCTCCTGTGTGTCAAGAGTAAGATGCTGGAATCCATATTAAATAGAGAAGTAGTCAACCACCTCAGCAGAAATAACTTTCTTAATGACACACAATATGATTTCTGTTCTGCAAGATCTACAGCAGATGTGCTAACGGTTATATCTCATAGGATTAGCAAACCACTCGACAAAGGCTTCCTTTCTAGGGCTATTGGTCTTGACATATCAAAAGCCTTCGATAAGGTATGGCATAAAGGCATACTTCAAAAGATTTTCAGCTATGGTATAATTGGAAATGTTTTCTCAATCATTAAATCAGTTCTCTCTGATAGGCTCATAAGGTAGTGGTCGATGGACAAAAATCAACGGCCCGCAGTATTAATGCTGGAGTCCCTCAGGGGTCAATCCTGGGCCCAACTCTCTTCCTGATCTACATCAATGATCTCTCAAAACACATACATAAATCATTCGTTGACATCTATGCTGATGACACGACCATCTACAGCAACACATCAAAGGCTGTAAATGATAAAGTTCTCTCTTATTCTCTCTCCTCTGATCTCGAGCTCGTGGTACAGTAGGGGAAGAGGTGCTGGTTACCTTTAATGAATCTAAAATCAAGCTCCTATCTTTACATCTTCATCGCTTTGATCCCCATCTAGCATCAATTGAAATAGGTGGCTCTCATCTAGGGGAACCCCATGTTTTAACAAGCTTCTGTGCGTTACCTTTACTCCTGATCTTAAATGGAACACGTACATCAAGTCTTTTGTCAAGATTGCTGGAAAACTGGTTGGATACTTCTACCGCTCCAGAAGATATCTCACTACTGATGCAATTCTCTATCTGTATAAAAGCCAAGTACGTCTAAGGATTGAGTACTGCTGCCACATCTGGGCTGCTAAAAACAGCCTATCCTGCCTTGACAGAGTAGAAAATAGACTTCATGGCTTAGTGGGGTATGCCCTTTTCTCTTCCCTGCAACTTATCTTCCACAGAAGAAGCGTTGCGAGCCTGTCTTTGTTTTATCGTTATTTCCAATGCAGGCGCTCGTCTGATCTCCAATCTCTCGTTCCCCCTCGCCAATCTTTCACGATAAACACCCGGCTAGCTGAAACCACTGTCAAACATTTTCCCCACTCTTTAGCTGTGCCAACAACAAAACGTAGATTCCATGAACAAAGCTTCTTTCTTAGAACTACACGCCTGTGGAACTCTCTACTGCTTGCCTGTTTCCCTTCTGACTTCAACATGGATGTCTTTAAGTCCAACATAAACAAATTCCTGATGGACCGCCGCCTAAGTAATGCCACTTTATCAAATCTCCAATAAAAATGAATACTGCAACACTATCCCATTGATTACTGTACACAAAATAATCCTTATCCCCGAGTTGCTTCTGGACCTTGATAAGTGGTGCCCTTCATATTAAAAACAAAAAATAAAAAGATATAATAATAATATTAATAATAATATTAACATTATTATTATTATTGTTAATGATAATAATAATAATAATAATAATAATAATAATAATAATAATAATAATACTAATAATAATTCTAATTTATATAATAAAGTTCAACGTCTGTGTCTCCGCCTGCCTATGTACGAATAGACTCCTGTATCGTTTACACAATTATACACAATTAATCACATACGATGACAGGAGAGGTAGCAAGGATAAAAGAAGAATATGATAAAGCAACCCCAGCAAAGGGGGTGGCGTCCCACAATTACGTCTTTGCTGTTATCTTATTTTGTCATCGGTTTACACACCTTTTTCCCTTTATTAAATGACTGACTTTTGAGGTTTTACCGTCTTTATTTCGCGAACCATTGAATTAAAAACCTTAGTTTTACCTTCGATGCTGGCTAAACTAGACAATTTTGGATTTATTATTTTATTGCGAACGTGCTGAAACACGCCTCTTACAGTTTACGCACTGTGTTCAAACAAGAAACCGGACCGGGATAAGCAACGTCTCTATTATTAAGTTATCTATCCCGGGGGACACTGTATTAGCTTGCGGTGCGTAAGCAGTAAACGCTTCGTTTTATCAATTTAGTAATAATAATAAAGCGAAAAAATGACAAAAGACAACTTTAGTCGAGATCGAAGGTAGAACTGTTGGATGTGAAGGTCAGATCGTAACTCGTTCGGCCATTACGTCAATGCATCAAAAGGCGTTTATAAAATAAAAAGCTAAGATAATATAAGATGAAACTAAGACGTCATTGTGGGATCCCAACTTCTTGTCAGGTCCCACAATTACGCCTTATTATCTCTATATGAATAAAATTAAATCATTTTCCCCTCTGATTTTGACCTTAATAGGATTAAAAATCAAGACATTTCATGTGAATGTATTATGCACGGACTGCAGCACGATATCTCTCGTGTGTTATAGGCCTATTACCTATCCACTTCCTCGATAATCTCAGATCCCTATATTTTTTCTGCTGAGAGTTCACGGCCAAAATCTGTTACAATCAATGGAAGTGGTAAACTCTTTTCTCTCTATAGGATTCATACTCCCCCCGCGAGCACTTAACACCGCTACAGTTACGTCCCCAAGGGAATTTACGAGGAAACACCAGTTTGAGTTCTCAGTTGCTTACAAAAAATGGATTGGCATTCTACCGTCGGATGAAACGCAACTTTCGATAACAGCTATTCTATGGGTTACTTATGCCATTTTTTATATTCCTTTTTATTTTATTTTATTTTCCTTTTATCTCCCCTTTTTTCCTTTTTGGTTGGGGGGCGCGACGAGTCGAGGGGTTACTTAAACAAAACGAAGAAAGGTTGGATTCCAGGTTTTAGAACAAACTCTAGCAGTCAGCTGCGAGCGTTCTTCACATGTTAAAACGATTACTCGATTTAATATTTTATTTAATGTATTTTTCCTTCTATTATGTTTGCATTTATTTTTTCACGTGATAGTATGAGGGAGAGCTGACTTCTTATTTTCGGATTACTTACTTATTCATTTCTTTATTTCTATATATTTAATTTCTGGGAGTTTCAATAGCCTAATTACTACTACGCTATCAATATGGATCAGACGACATTCCAATTGGAAAAAAGCGACCACAAAGAAAACAATACAAAAAAGGAAACAAAACTAAACACATAAAAAACCGTTGTACTTACACCTAACAATTATACGGTAAAAATACTTTTTCTGCAGAAAACAAACCAACATTAAAAAAATCTATTCACATAATTTCATTATACACGGTCAGTTTTCTGGTTTTATTTACTTTTTTTCCATTTGTATTTTTTGCAGTTTGTTTTGTTTATTAGATTTTATTGCCGAAAACAAACCAACTATAAATGAATAAAAAAATTAATAAACTACCACACACATTTTTGCATTTACACGGTAAGTTTCTTGGGGGGTTCCTCCCCCCCATTTGTACTCTTTCCAGTTCGTTTTGTTTGTTTGTTTGTTTGCTTGTTTTCCAGTAGTCTGCGGCTGACACCGATGATTGCCGGTCTCGCACGGTCAGTGCTTGACAGGAATTCACGCGAATTCGGGTCCAATTATGTAGGACTACCTTCATTTTTTTTTCATTTTTTTCCATATACAAATGATTATTTAACACCCTTTCTTACATTTTTTCCCCAGTTTTTGCCATTAATTCTTTCAATGTTACGCGCATAAAACAGACAGATAAAACTATTTGGGTCCTTTTGCTTGCTAGGGGAGCAAATAAAGTTTCATTTCTTCGCAGGATTGAACACTAACAGAGCACATTCACATTAAATCATTACCGGTTTATTCATTTACAAAATATAGTCAGCTGTCTGCATTTACAAAAATTTACTCCCGTCATATGTTAGCTAAACCAGGGGGCATATATATATATATATATATATATATATATATATATATATATATATATACATATATATATATATACATATATATATATATATATATATTAAAGCGAACGTGTGTATATGTGTGTATGTATGGGTATGTGCGTGTATGTGTGTGTTCGCTCGCTTCTTCCTGTGTATGTCCCCGAATGATTTGGCTTGCAAAACTAGGTCAGGCTTCCTCGAAACTGTATATTTCGCTTCATAAACATTCATATAACGCTCCTCTGAGTTCCTCTCCGTCGTGGCCCAAATGGTTAGGTGACTGACTTTTTTCCCACTTTCGTTTCCAGCTTCGCGTCAAGGCTTTGGGGTTCGATCCGACTTTCCGACCAAAACTTTCTTCTTTTCTTTTACACCTTTTTTTTAACACACATACACACACACCTCCAAACACCCGGGCAACGCCGGGTACCCTGCCCCCCCCCGCTAGTACATAATAATACACATTTCTTTATTCTTCATTCCTATATCTCTTCTCTTCTCTATATAAATAAAATGAACTCATTTTTCCCGTCTGATTTTGACATTAATAGGATTAAAAATCAAGATATTTCATGCAAATATAATATGCACAAACGGCAGAACAATATCTGAGGTGTGTTATAGGCTTATTATTTCTCAAATTCCTCGATAATCTTAGATTTCTATACTTTTTATGCTGAGAAGTCACGGCCAAAATCGGTTAAGATCAATGGAAGTGGTAAAATATTTTCTCTCTAATAAATTCCTCCTCCCCCTGCCACCACTTAACACCGTTTGGGGATCGTTCACAAGGAACAGTTGAGAAAAGAACACCGGTTTGGCTTCGTAGTTCTTTCATGTGAAGTTATTTAAAATCACTAAACTAAGATTCAGTGCTCTGTGGCGTAGTGGTTAGCGTGCTGGACAATTCGCATTATATTTTCACGTTCGCGCCGACCTACCGTAGTCGTTTTTTTTTGTTTTTTTTTCCTAAACAACTGGAATGGACTTTTCTTGGTGGCCGAACTGTTAACGTTGCAGATGTTTTTTTTTTTCACACTTTATTTTCCTACTTTTACTCATGACTCCGGGTTTGATCCTTCCTACTTACCTACCATAACATTTTTTAAAACTCCCCCCCCGTCCCGGAAACAAACACTCGGGCAACGCCGGGTACCCCCGCTAGTATATATATATATATATATATATATATATATATATATATATATATATATATAATTATATATGGTCAGTTTAGTACCATATAGGAGCCTATTTGTGTACAGATAGACAGAGAGACATATCGACAGACGCTGGGCTTTAATATTATATATATATATATATATATATATATATATATATATATATATATATATATATATAGTGGGTTGGGAGTGTTGCTTGGGCCTACTTGTATTCCGGACACCGTTAAGTAAAATAGTATCTCCCACTCCCGCTAGTGGTGAAACCACTTGTCCTATGCAGGCTATTTAGCACTAAGGGAAGGTAAAAGGGAAAGTAAAAGTGTTTATTCCAGCCGACATTGTGATTTGAACCCGATTTGTAAACTGAGAGAATTTTATTTCAATACGGTTATAAAAAAATAAACTAGCGGAACTAAGTTACTTTAGCCAAGATCAAACGTAAAATCTTGGGTTATGAACGCAATAAGCTTATCAAATGGCCCGTAGCGCTGAAGACACAAAACATCAGAAATCACTCGCTGTCTAAAATAAAAGAGAAATCGCGCACGAAAGCGTAGATAAAAGCAAAGACGTTATTGTGGGGCCCAACTCCTTGGGGTGATGAGTTTATCATACCAATTTTTATCCGTGATACTTCGTCTAACATTGCATATGATCAGTTTTGTATAATAGTAAAGTAACCATGTACGGACAGATAGAAAGTCAGATAAATCGACAGATGTTAAGCTTTATTATATATATATATATATATATATATATATATATATATAGAGAGAGAGAGAGAGAGAGAGAGAGAGAGAAGGAGCTTTATTAGATATATACATACATATATATATATATATATATATATATATATATATATATATATATGTATATGTGTGTGTGTGTGTGTGTGTGTGTGTGTGTGTGTGTTTTACCCGGGGCGACTTTTATTTCGGACACTGTCAAGTAAAATAGTATTTCTCCGCAATGCGTAAACCACCTTGTTCTCTGCTGGATAGTTTTCACTTAAGCAAAAAAAAAAAAAAAAAAAAAAAAAAAAAAAGGCAATAAATTTTTGTATTCCTGGTGACACTGTGTTCGAACCCGCTGCGTAAAGTGTAAAAACCTTATTTCCGTACGGTTGTAATAAAAAAGAAGAAACGTAAGTGATTACGTTAACTGAGATCGAACATAAAATCTAGGGGTACGAATACAATGAGCTTATCCAAAGGCCCGCGACGCCAAGTCATCAGGAATCTGTCATTCTATAAAATTAAAGGAAAACCACGAACGTACGCGCCGATAAAACCTAAGACTTAATTTTATACACATTTCCCATGGTAGAGATGACTCTATCATACACATATTATATCCGTTGTACATCTTCTCTAATGGTATGTGATCAGTTTTGTAAAATAATCAATCATATAGGAGCCTATTCTTGTACGGCCAAACGCACACACACATACAAATACATAGACATTTGGATATATATATATATATATATATATATATATATAAAGCAGCAAGCTCCTTCTATCTTGGACAGACTATGGATACCCACGAAGGGTTGCTTGCGCATGAAACTTCTATGGCAGGAGGTTCGCAATCTCCAACTACACCTCTGCTGAGACGACAGTGTTAAATACCAGTGGCAAGTGAAGTGCAGGACGACTGGAAATAAATGCCGAGATAAGCGGAGAGAACATACAGCGCCTAGAATTCCCAAATGGTAACCCCACTGATACTAAACAGGCTCAAATGTTGCTTAACTTCGGTTATCTGGCGAGAACCGATGTGTCAACGCGATTATGTGGTATATATATATATATATATATATATATATATATATATATATATATATATATATATATATATATGTATGTATATATATGTATATATAAATATATATATATATATATATATATATATATATATATATATATGGAGAGAGAGAGAGAGAGAGAGCGTGAAATAAAAATGATTACTGGAATTGCACTGACTCGATAAAAATATACATATCAACAACTTGGACCAGTATGCAAAAGGATGTCGCACAAATAAAATCTCGCTTAGCTGTTCAAGATTTCCCATGGACTTTCCTTATTTAATTCACGTTCTGAGGAAATGTCAGAGCAGAAAGAAATACTTAAATAAATATTGGGTGGATACACACCTTTTATAGGGTTATTTTTAATTAATAATATTTTTTTTATTTCTATTTTGTAAGATATCAGGATGCAATCGAATTTTTCTAATTTCATTGTTTAGCTTTAATTGTATTTGTTAGCTGTTTGATTGCAGCCAATGGGATTTGAAAATGTTGTTGAACATTGAGGTAAATAGTGTAATGAACTTTCATTTTTTATTTGATTTTTAAAATTAAATTAATTTTTAAAGCGAGAAAACCCGATAGCTATTTTTTCTAAGAATCATAGCAATTAAGAGGCAGTTTACCCTGAACTTCTAATGACGATTTAATTTGTGAACAAGTTATGACAATAGCTGCTTTATTTGTCATATTATTTAGCGCGTATATACAAGAGGCATCCAGATTTGGTAATGGTTACTTTGTATTAATTGAAAGAATTAAATAATCTTGTGTCTTACACAAGTTTATTTCTATATTTTATTCTTTGTTTGTACCCAGAAAAGTCACGGTATTTTACTAGGTGTATTAAAATATTGGCAATTTTTGACACCCCAAACAAAACCGCGAATAAAATATTTAAAAAAACTCGTAATTTCTCTTTTAAAGTGAGTTGTTTATTTGCTTTATGGTATATACTATTAAAGTTGTTTAAAAAATAATAGAAATATTCTAACTTAAAACAAAAATATAATTGTTTTGTTTTTTTTGGAAATTTACCTGTAAAGTCCTAAGTGTAAACTTTTTTTAAAATCACGTTGATTTTTAAAAGTGGAATCTTATGTTATGCATAGATTGTCAAGTAAATATTGGACGCTGAGGACAATTTTTCTATTTCATTTAATGTTTCTTTTTCTAAATATTTAAAAAAAATCACTCGATAAAGAAGAATAAAAATATATTAAATCAGAAATAAATTGAGAAAAGAAAAAATCATCGACTGTTTTTTAAGGCAAAAACTTATAAGTAAAATGTGACTATTTTTCACATATGGGGACACATATTTCTTCACGCACAAGGCTAGACAGCTAACGCGAACGTGTGGTTTTTACGTCCATCTGCCCACCTGTAGTCCAAAACAAAAACACCGCTTGGGCGTTTCGATAACACCGTGAAAAGGCTTACGTAATGACTCTCTTTTATTAAAATTACATGGCATTTAAAATATAAATATTGATAAATTCTTCACAATGAAGAATGGAAGTACCCATTGAATTGTAAGTTTTATAGGTAAGTGATTTTGTGGAATATATATATATATATATATATATATATATATATATATATATATATAAATATCGAAGCAAGTAAAATTTTGTTGATTTTCTTTTAAACTTTTTTAAAGAAAACCGATTTAAGAAAAAGCAAATATTGCATAATTTGCTATTAAACCTGTTATTTTTTTTAAATTTGCGCTTTGCTCCTTTAATTGAAAAAAATAGGGGTTGAATTACATTTTTAAAGTAGTTACAAGCTTGGAAAGTTAGGGGGTCGAATTATTCAATTTTTTATCACGCCATTTTTAATGTCGGTTTCTGACACTGCTACTATTTTACTCTCTGTTTTACCTGTGAAAGACATGCTACAAGTTTTTCAAGCCTTGTAGCATCTCTTGACCAGATGTTTATATTTCTAGTCAAGATATTCAATACATACTTAGATTCATAAGTGACTGTTTATGTTTTTAAATTGTACAGAAAATAAACGGAATCTACAGACGGTCAAGAATTGGCCAGATGAATAAGTAAATAAAAAGTATATATAGGTAATTGTTAACGACACAGCTTCACTTGGTATATTTCTATTAGAACAAATATGTATAAAGGTGGCATTGTTATCGAAGACATGGAGATAATAATGGATACTCGGTCTGAACTGAACGATTGTGTATTATAGCAAATAAATTACCTTTTTGTAACCTCGTTTCTAATTATAAAAATGACCTTTTATAGTACGCTATATATTGAATTTAGGTGCATGATTTTGGGGCATGTTAACGCGATTTCACGTCATGTGTTTTTTCTACTTTAAAGCGGCTTCATGCCGCGTGGGAGGAGGTAAATTTCAGGCAAATGTCAAGAGGTTGACCGCGTATTATTCTACTACCAAACCTTGTATGTTGCAACCAAGCAATTTGCTGTAAAGTTACTTACTAATTCTTGCCTAAAGAGTTTAACTTACTGG
Source organism: Euprymna scolopes (assembly GCF_053919585.1). Taxonomy (NCBI): domain Eukaryota; kingdom Metazoa; phylum Mollusca; class Cephalopoda; order Sepiida; family Sepiolidae; genus Euprymna; species Euprymna scolopes. The sequence goes on from NC_136485.1 coordinate 83,715,480, forward strand.
GAAGTCGCCATAGTATAACACACTTCCTTCGAAATGTAATGTACATTATCGAAAAAAAGATTAATCTGAACTTACACTCCGCGAGATTCCGTACGAACCTTATATAGATGGTTGATTATATTTTTGTTACAAAGATAAATGTGTAGTGTCTGTATACGTTTATCAAGGTTTACGGGTTTGAACACCTTCCAAATACATTACAGACTCCTTAGTTTATTATTATACGGCGATAAACATTTTAGTATACATTCGTCATACTTGATGTGAACTGTAATAACTAAATATATAGTATCAGAAATAATCAATTATCATCACATAAGACAATATTATATTATGTTTAATACCAAACATAAAACGTATCAAATAACCACTTTCTAGCAAATTCTCTTTGATGAATGCATACATAGATTTCCCTTGTAAAAATAGTAATATAACTGGATCGATTCTAACAGTTGTATACCAGTTACTCACAACGTGAGCAAATGATTAGCTTGTTAAAATATGTACCTGATAGCGACATTACTCCTTACATAGAACCTGTTGACCGCATGGGTAATAGTACACACTTTACTGTGAAAATATAAAATAGATTAATCCATTAAGAATCGGTTTTCATGTCTTAAAACTCATATTTTTCTTTACATCTAGTTTTCACTTATTTTACGTTGTTGATTTTCACGGCATTATTATTATCACACTCTCATATTCCGAAATAAAAGATCACTTGCTTACATCCTCGATCATTGTATCGTGAGTATTTACTTTTACAAATTCTGGTAAGTGTAGAATATCAACTACGTTTTGTAAAACCCATCTTATAATATATTTATTTATCAAGTTTTATGTTTATAGATTTGCTAGACTGATAGTAAACTGTTTGTTTTCTTTTTCATCTTTTCAATTAAACAATAATAACTCGCACAAGATATGTGTTAGTACAAATAAAACTCATCAGGTTAATAACTAATAATTTATTTAAGTTTTCTGAAAACCTAATTAATTAATGGGTAGAAGAAAATAAACACAATATTTCAATATATGTTTTTTTTCGCCCTCCCATGCACATCATTTTAGGAAATTTATTCCAGAAATACATTGATCTGCCAAACTTTTCTAGTAGAAAATATATTAAAATGCCGAATGGAGTCAAGTTGGTTACTTGTGTTTAACGTTGAAATTTATCGCGGAAAATAAGAGATATTTAAAGTACGTAGTACAGATATTCTTCCGCATTTGTTTTTAACTTACCCCATAGTAATACAGAAGCATAATTTTCCAGTATTATAAGAGTGGAGAGGAAAATAGAAAATTCTTCTTGTTTTCATACACATCTTCAATATCAATTAATATCTTGGCGGTTTTCTAATAGAATTATCAGATTTCAGGAAGTTAAAATGTTAATGGTGAACCTAACGGTAATAATGGATGACATGCATAGCTTTATTCAATCATTCAAGTTATTTAAACTCTAACTTTCTATTTACAAGTTTAACTTCAATCATTTACCTTACATCCTGTTTCTAAATATATGTATATTAAGGCAGCATGTCCTCATTGCAACAAATGTTTTAAACAATGACAACATATAACATTTTAACACGCGCAATATTAAACGCGTATTTTATAAAACGCAATTTTAAGAAGCTAAATGACGTAATCTGTCTGAGGATGACGAAAGTGCTCCCGACGATTGCGCTTGCTATGCAAAAAAAAAAACATGGATCCAACTCATAAACCCTTGACAAAAATTAAAAAAAAAAATAATAGAGATTGGTAAAGTTTTTTAAAAAATCCACCAAAAGTCTTCCGTGCTTCTTAATAACATTTGCCTCAATATATATATATATATATATATATATATATATATATATATATATATATATATATATATACATATATATAATATATCTATAATATAACATATATATAATATATATATTTATATATACACATATATATACAATATATATATATTTATATATACATATATATATATATATATATATATATAGAAAATAAAAAAGGAACAAACCGTATTATGTGTTCACCAACGTTTCGTCTTTATTTCGAGACTTCCTCTGTTCCTTTTTTATTTTCTCTATTTTGTCGGAATACTATTTCCATTATTTTCATCATATATATATATATATGTAATTTATGTGTGTTCAGGAAAACAATAATCAACTTCAAAAAATTGCTTGAACGTCTTCGATAAGAAGCAGATTAAAATGTTTTACCGTATATTAAAAAAAAACGGATGTATTTTATATTCATTGCATGATACACCGTCAACATTTATTTGCAAAGAAAATGAGTTTACATCTGCATAGCACCATTACTTTCGTAATATGAGTAGTTAATTAAATTCTCTCAGAGACAATCTTTTCATGAATTACATAAGTAAAATGGACAGGAATAAGAGCGGCTTGTATTACATACAGAGGTGAGATGACTAACAAATCGGAACTCAGCGTTTCATTGCACTTTATAAATCTATTGTTTTTCTCTTACTTACGCACAACTTGCAGACCAGCTGCTTCCAAATAAATGTTATGTGTTTTTCTTATCAGCTATATCTGACAAATTGAATTCACGTAATAAACAGCTTCAAAGAAAAGATTCTAATCTGATATATAGTAAAAGTGCTATTGCTATATTTCTGGGGAAACTTCATCAAAATAATATCAGCTGTTGTGTATTTAAACAGCTCCCTTGTGTGCCTTCTGTTAGCAGAGATCTGCAAGATAAAGATTTTGCAAAATATGGGGATAATATGAAAATAGGCATGAAGATATGAACAGTGACTAACTCACAATAGTAATAGCGACTAGCATTTAAATTCTATTCGAAGTTAATGTTGCCGATATAGACACATCTTTGCGAGAGATTCTCATCGAATTACGAAGTGATGAAATTACGCGTGCAAAATTAAAAAAATAGAACGTACAATATATAAACGACAAATTATGTTTCTATATAGTAGGATAAGGTGCAGCTTTAAGTCATTGCTTTTACATCATTTTCCCTTGTTAAATCGGGATAAAGTTTTGCCTTTACACTGTTATAAAAGCTTGCATAGACTTGACATTGGGAAACAAGGTTATCTTCGATTATCATTGAATGCATAAAGTATAAAGAAACTCGCTGAGAAGCATGAACCAGCGGGATATCACTAATTAATATATATACCTATCTTTTTTATTACACATTTCATTTAAACTGTTTATTTTAATCTATGTACATAAATGCTATAGGGAATTCAATTGTCTAGATAGCTCTTATCCCTTTCGGTTGGACTATAATACAATATGTTTAAAAGGATTATTATCACTATACTTTTAATTATTATTATTACTATTTTTACTATTATTAGGATTGTTGTAGAATATTTTTGGAGCAAATTTGATTTCATCTCCATATATAATATTTTGGTTCCATTAATTCCCCTCTGGACTAATGTACTGTGGGTTTGAAACAACAGATGCTGCATGAAAATTCATTACTACTACCCTGATAGACACTATCTCATGTAGCTTACGACAACCAATTCTGCCACATTCACACGTGATAGTAAAATGCTACATTACATCCGATAACCAGCACTATCACAATCGTCCCTCCACAGAGAAAGTAGTTCCTGGTTTTCTTTCTCAATATCTAGTGGTCTCACCGCTACCAGTTTCTTCCTCTTTATCATATCACTAGACAATTTTTATTTTTTTATTTTTTTTCTCATTTTTAGTTTAAATGTATTGTCTTATTACTCTTATGTTTTATTACGCTTACGCTTTCCCTTTTGTGATGAGAAGTATCTGTCTTCAAAGTCCATGTTCCCTCTTTGTGTTGTCTCCTGATTAAATTGGTAATGTAATGAAGTTCATATGTAATTTTACTCTTAATCTATAAAACATATTCCACAAACACACACACACACACACACAAACACACACACACATATATATATATATATATATATATATATATATATATATATATATATATATATATATATATAGTTTTTCACTAAAATGACGAAGACTGAAGAATCGGTCGAAAATATGTAATTGTAAAAATAGTTTAAGTTTTTCGTAATATTATTTTGTATTTCTGCACGTCACCAATACAAAACGAACAAAGAAAAGTTATAAGCTTTTATGCTTTTCGCATTTTTAATCGTTCCATATATATATATATATATATATATATATATATATATATATATATATATATATATATATATAATCCACATACAGTTCTGTTTCGTTGTTTCCCAGCTCATCAGTGCGGCTAGACAGGCAACTACCTCCAGCCAGGATTTAAACCCGGCTGTTTGTACGACAGTCAAGGCTCCTAACCACTATGCTATCGGTGGCTGCTGTGTGAGTCATGAGTTTAACGATGTTTTACATCGTCCGAACTACCTAAGCTCGATTTGTTTACTCAAAGAGCATCGCTTATACGCTAATGGTAATTTGTGTATCACTTCTCAATATGCTCAACTATACATAGCAGTGGAACTTATCAGAAATAAAGTGGTTTACCATACGGTTACATTTTATCTTTGTATAAAATATATAGTTATCCCAACGTTAAATACAGGCTCTTCTGTTATTTTATTATGCTTATTTAATGAACATTAAAAATATTAAATTTTATTCACGCAAATGGTATATTATATCTTCCTTGATTTTAAATGTCTAACCCTATTTCAGGATTAGAATTAATATAGTTCGACTCTATAGTTGCTGTTACGCGAGTAGACATTAACTTCAGAATGTGCATCATTTTTAGTTGCGTGCAAGCGACTCTATAATTAACCCCATCGGTCCGTCGGTCGGTCTGCCCGTAACACTTTTGTGCTTGGCCTTTTTGGTTAAGATACAAGGTCTGTTGTTAATAAATGCTGTTCTTAGCTTTTTAAGCTTTTCTTGGCCTTGTGGCCAAAATCAAAGTGTAGTATCTGTTCTTACTACATGCTGTACTTCTTAAGGTAATTCAATTCATCCTTAAGTTCATTAAAGTCATTCTAATCATTTACCTTTTGTTTATTAAAGCCATTTCAGCCCATTTTTCGGGCATTTTTGTTTATCTTTAAGAATTTCATGTCAATCCTACATTCACGCATTCATTCATTACACGAGAGCACGCGACTAATGGCTATCGGCCTTGTTTTATACAAGTCAGCATTAGGTAGCTATACAGTGGGGATTTTTTTTAAAGATTTGCATTATATTATTTCAGGGAAGTATCCAAATTCAAAATTAGAATGAAATCAGATCAGCCACTTGACTTAAACTTAGTCGGTGTAGTAAGCGATCAAATTCTTTCCAATAAGCATTTACATTCACTCCAGCTCGCATTTATGTTTTCTTCTTTCTCATATATATATATATATATATATATATATATATATATATATATATATATATATATATATGTGTGTGTGTGTGTGTGTGTGTGTGTATGTGTGTGTATGTGTGTGTGGGGGTGCATTTAAATACACTGTGAGTAATATTAAAACCTTCCACGTGTAATCTCTTTGGCGCAGTGATTTGTTTTCCGCTGTATTATTTTAACAGAACAGTTCGAAAATATCCTCACTTACTTATGAGTGGTTCCTTCTATTCCGACGAATTTTATTAAATGATAATCCATTAGGTAAAAGTGAAGTTGTCTCCATGCTGGCCGAAGATGTGTAGAAAATACACTTAATTAAAGAGGCAAATGCCGAATATTGTTACACATATCACTGCTACGAGTACACATGCCTCGCAGCAAAAGCAAACCTTGTGAGTGCGAATGAATAATAAATGAAAACTCATGATCTGGTGCAGAAATCAAGCAGCATGTACTTAGTTTACACGTTTTTGTAAAGTTTGTAGGTGATGGTTAGAACGATAAGAAAGTATATGTATGTAATAAAACCTCTACGACTCTAGGAACTTGTTAGCTTCTATTAAAGTTAATAGCAAGCAATATCATTTTTCCTTCCAAATTATTAATAAAACAAATATAATTATTCATTCAAAATTGTAAATAACGAACACTATCATTTTTCATTCAAAATATTTATAGATCTCCCTCATATACAGGTCTTTTTAGATTGCCCCAGTTTGTTTTTTCCTTCATTTCTCTTTTCTAATATATTACATTTTCTTGGGTTTTCTTAGCCCCCCCCCACAATAATATGTTAAGGCTCCTACTAACATGAAACACCAAAATTATTAAATAAATAAATGTGTTTTTTTTTATTATGAAGTGTTACTAAGAAACCTCGAATAAGTATATAGTTCAGAAACTCATGACTTTATGAACAACAGAACAAAATACATACTTTATGATAACTGTATGAGTTATAGCGCACTAAGGGATACGCACATAAAATGATACGTCTCCGTATATTTATTTTCTGAAGAATTCATATATTGCTTATGGTAGCATAATCAAATCACCCTCTACTAAGCGTTTTTGAACCATATTAAGCTGTAAATAATATTTCATTCTACTCAATAGTTGGCGATTCAGTTAATAGTTTCTTTCTATTCGATGTTCTTCTTCTGGTGTTGATAAGCGTTGATCAAGACTAAAAGTATCAATAATTGTGCCGATCGGTTCTTGCATTAAAGATAATGTAATGCTAGCGTCGTCAAAGTGAGAGTTTTGAACGTGCTTCGGTAGCGTTTATAAATATATTCTTGAGCTTCTATGATATACACCATTTTAGCAATCCTCTACATGTTGGTTTAAGGCCTGCGTTTCTTTAGTAATATTATCCTGTAATTTTGGAAGGTCATTCTAATTCCCTTGTGTCAGTTAATTTTGTATTTCTACGGCTCTACAAAGAGACTGAAACGTTTGAACTCAAATAGTCGAATTAATGTCGTATTTGTCAATTCTACATGAGGCTCTTGTTGATATAGATTTTTTGCCTCTCCCTGGAGGCTTCAACTTCTTTATTCATTGCGTTCAGAAATTAATTTTTTAGGTGTTTTATCTGTTTGAAAGCGAGTTATTCTTTGTTCAATTTTCAGTTGTTTTCGTCGTAACTTCGCAATTTCACCACGTTGTCTAAAATATATACTTTATCTTTTTGCGTATTTGTAGATGTGTTATTGGTATCTTTGATTATTGTGAGTATATGTTTTTAATTTAAGAGATTTAGTTTTATTTTTAGCCTTTTTGCAGATGTGGTATTTGTGTCTTTGATTATTTGTCGTATAGGGTATTATTTTTAAAGACATATTATGTTACGTTTTCATTTCCTGGATCTTATTGAACGTATATCATTTTTGGTTGCAAACGCTCTAAGATTAAAACCCTCTGATCTAAGCATTTCTAAATAAACTTAATTATATAACATTAATGTGCGAGAGTCTCAGGTTTCGATCCTTAAACCATTATTATTCCTGATATTCATAAACGACCTCCCTGATAATATTGTGTCTGAGATGGGTATATATGTTGATGATTAACTGCTCTATAATATGCATAAAGGAAGAACAGATTTACTTAAATCTAAGACAATGACATAATCGTAAGAAAATGACTTCCAGGCTATAGTGAAATAAGTCCGCCAATGGATGATACCATTTGATGATGGTAAAACAAAGCTGCTCTCCTTTAACAATTACAAGATGCCTCTCCAACCGCCTATATCCATGACAAATAGCACTGAGAATTCTACCTTCAAACTACTCGCCCTTACATTTGCGGGCAATATGAACTGGAAAAATACATTGAAGACATTGCAAAAGCTGCTGCAAAGAAGTCGAGTTCCCTCTATCGAGCTCGAAGACTACTCACACCTGAAAGTATCCTGTACCTTTTCAAGGCCACTATTCGTCTATGCGTTGAGCATTGTTGTCACATCTGGTCTGGTGCATCTACCACTAGTCTCTCTTTCTCAGATAGGGCCCCAAAAAGAGTTATCAATCTAATCGGTTCCACTTTATAAACTAAGCTCCAGTCCCTGTCTCATCGCCGCAATGTTGCACCACTGTGCCTGTTTTACAAATATTTTTTATGGAATGTGTTCTGTTGAACGCGTTTCACTTATATCCCTCGGCGTACACATTCCCTACAAATCCGCTTAGCAATAAGATCTCACCCCTTCACTGTTGATGTCCCTAAATGCCAGAAAGCTTTCTATTCTGATAGTTTCTTATCTCGAAGAGCAAGACTTTTGAATTCCCTTCCAGCTTCCCCGAATGTACTGATATGCAGAAGTTTAAATGTAACATAAACGAATATCTTCTCAATCTTTCCTAGACATGACCCAAAATAGTAGCCCCTTACGTTCAACTTGCGATATACGTTGTAAGGGTGAACATGAGTAAAAAAACAAAACATGATTCCCGGAATATTTTAATTTTTTAATAGCATTTTTCAAATTTACTGGTAAAAATAATTCGCCCATAAAATTAATTTTCTGGTCAGTAACCTTGTCAGCTAACTTTAGGGGTTTCTGAAAAGTTGGTTATTAAAGTCTGTTTCACGTGTGTAAATGTATATAGAAAAGGGTGGTTCTGGTTTGGTTGTTTTATTTTACGGCATATCAACACTTTTTGGGTAATTTAATGCCAAATCTAATTATGTTTGAATGGTATTCATGTTGCATCCAGTTATTTTATAGAAGTTTTTTTGCTTTTGTTGCTTTATAGTAAATGTTATCCTTTTTCTTCCCTCGCAGAACATGAATGAGTTTTGCAATAAGAGAGAGAAAAAGAATTACAATATTAATGTTTGGTACCGTTTAAGTTAGGGAACCAGTCAGGAAGTGGGGGAGAAAGAAAGAGAAATGGAAAATTGGAAGAAAGAAAAAGGGAGGAAAAGTTGGGTTTTTGTTTTGGTTTTGCAGAACATAATTACGTTTTGCAAAAGGAAGTAGAAAAGCAAAAAACATTAATGTCTCAGGAAGCCAATATCTTCAGACATCCTGATCTGGTAACACCAAAGTAACGACTGGACTAAGTATCCACGTAGAATTTTACTGTTATCGAAAATGTTTGTATATGCGTATATTTTTGGCCGGGCCTTACATGCCTAATTTGATTTTTTGTTGTTATTAGCTTTGAAAATACACAGGTTATATGCAAGCTCTCCGTAATTTTGACAGGTATTATTTAAGTGTAGTTCTCCACATGAATTCCATACTCCCTGGTGTAAACGTTTTTTTTTTTTTTTGTTTTTTTTTTGTTTTTTTTGTAAATCTGAGTAGCAAGTATTTTCTCTTTTATCATGGGATATAATTTTAAAAATGCGGTTAGTCATATTGTTTGTCTTTTTTAAGAGTGCACTTTCTCATTTTTCATTTACTATGCTGACGTATGCGACGTACTACTCCTAGATGTTTTAGAATCGCCTCTCACCTGTTCGAACTTTAAACGATCGATCAAAATATTTTTTTATAATATGATCGTTTTTGCTTTTGCATTTTGTTACTTTTCGTCAAATTCCAGAATGTTTTGCAAACACTTTTCTCTTTAGAAGAGACATAACATTTAAAAGTGTCTGACAATTCCGTTAGCCTGAATTTGTTACACCGATTGTTTACGACCGATGCTAACGTCAAATAATCTTCGCCATCTTGCTTAGCATAATAAAAATATTTCCACTTTTTGTTTAATGGGCTGAAAGGTTCTGATAGTAACTTTTCGGTTTCTGCGAGCTACGCACCCGTGTTTAATGATGTCTATATATCTACTGATCGTACAAGTTCCCAACTTTCGTAAACTTAGTTGAACATTTCTCGCTTCAGACTAGTCTTAGCAATCGACGTTTAAATATTCAACACCTTCATGAGAAAACATCGAAATTTTAGTCTTCAGAGGGAGCGTACATTAAGGAGGTTATTGTGTTTTGTATGCTGTTCTGCATAAACGCTGTTTCGATTGTAGTAGTTGTCTTATTGAGCAGACTATTAAGAATTTTTTTTAATTTTTTTTTATTTGTAATATCCGTTCTTCCATTATATTCTCGAAAAAAGATATGGTTATCTACTAATAGCCAGTGTTAGATTATTAATTACAGTTTATATTGTATGTAACGTCTTCTTTCTGTCTGAGATGAAAGACTATGTTTACAAAAGCTACAAGTGCTTTTATTTTAGTTTTAAATGCGAATGTGTTGCAAGTTTTTTTTTTCGACAAAACATTTTTTTTTTCTTTTATATTCTTTACACTATTTGTTGATAGACGTATTTGATATGTTTCCATAATACAAGTTGAAAAACGATCTTTTTAGGTGAGTATGTCGCTCTCTTGTGAGGTGTGGTGTGTAAATGCCGGCGTGAGTGTATCTTTTTTTTCTTTTTTGTTGTAACACGAGTTAGTTGTTACTGGTAATGTTCTATTATATGTATCTCTTCTATCAATTCGAAACAATTCGTTACCAAATTTATTGCGTTGTTGGTATCCCCTGATGAATTCGAGTTCATCGTAGAGAAGTGATTGTGGTTCGAAACGGTCACTAAAAACCGCCTATAAGTTGATATTTGTTAGAAAAACGTATTTACATTAATAGCAAGATAAGATACATAGAAGACGAAAGTTGTAATACCTAGCACTAACACGGTGTACTAAAATATACTCACGCAGGAGGTTATCTCGGTGTGCGAATACCGTTCGGACAAAAAGGTGCATATGTTGTATAGGTGATTCAACATAAGATTCACACAATCAATTGTGCAGTGTAACATCTGTTAATATTTTTATTGCTTTTGGTCGTTATTTCATAATTCAGTGTATGTTGTTTTTCTATTTAATCGGCGCAGTTTGTAGGGAAATGTCGAGAGCGAACGTTTGAAAAAAAATGGCTTCAGTTTTCGACGTTGCCTTAATTCTATCTGTTGTGTATTTCATCATTTTCTCTGATCAAATGTAAGTGCTTCACTTTATAAGCTTTAAATGGTTTTACATAGGCAGGTTGATTTTAGAGGGGTTTCATATGCCACGTTTTATTTCATAGACAAAATTAAACTATTTTCTGGCTACAAACATCCGTCAAATTAAAACTCCTCCTCCTCCGGTGCGCCCCAAATAATTCCCATACCTTTTAGTACAGATGTTTTAAATTATTAAATAACCTCATTAAAATTCATTGGTAAAAATAATTTGCCAATAAAATAAACTTTATTGTCAGTCAACTTTCCTGCTGATTTAGTGCTTTCGGAATAGTTACTTTATATAAAGTTATAGTAGAAAGATCGAATCTAATGTCCAAATGAAATTCCACTGTTTCAGTTAAAATGTAAGTACAACTTACTTACGACATTTTAGTGCGTCTGTTCATTTGAAGATGTCTCATTCTATTTTTGTTTCGCGTTTATTTACAATGCTCAATTTAACGACTTAGCTTGTCGTAATTTTTATGTTTTATATCTTAAATGACAATATTTTTTTTCCAATGTAATTTTTTACATCAATTCCATTTTCTTCGTTTGTTTTGTAAATGTCACTAGCCATATTCCATCCTTACTTTGTAAGGGAATCTATGTTTTCCATTGATACAGTTACTGTGGTTGGAAGTTATTTTTCTCTTTTTAAGGAATGTAATATCTGAATTAATGTTTGTAATTTGTAATTATGGCAAAACGATTAATAGCATTCATACGATATTTTCCATTCGTTGCCTTCTATTTAATCCCACCTGCTCATCATCTAGCCTCCGATTTTTAAAAACAGCTAATTGCTTAATATGCAAGTCACTGAAAATAAAACTACACACGCTCATGGTCGTTAAAGATAATCATGCATGAACTAGCGACTGGATTGGCATTCACACCCCCTGGAATTCATGGCAAAATCTTACAAACACAATCAGACACAGCTAGAACTAACTGCACGGATAGATAGATAGCACTCACTATACGGCTAGACAGAGCTATCACACACTACACAGCTAGATACAGCTAGCACTCACTACAAGGCAAGACACGGCTTGCACTCAATACACTGCTAGGCACATCTAGCACTCACTACACTGCTAGACACAGCTAATACTCACTACACTGCTAGACACAGTTAATACTCACTACAAGGCTAGAAACAGCTATCACATGCTACATGGCAAGATACAGCTAGCATTCCCGACACGGCGAGACACAGCTAGCACACACTACACGTCTAGACACAGCTAGCACTCTCTACACGGCTAGACACAGTGAGCAGTCACTAAACGGCTAGAAACAGCAAGCACTTACTGCACAGCAAGACACAGCTAGCACTTGTTACACGGATACACACTTCTAGCACACACAACATGGCTAGACACAGTATGCCCTCAATACAGGGATAGACAGAGCTAGCACACATTACACGGCTAGACACAGCTAGCTCTCACTACACGGCTAGACACAGCAACCCTCATTACACAGCCAGACACAGCTAGCACACACTACACGGCAAGGACGAGCTAGCACTCACTACACAGCTGGACAGCTAGCACCTACTGCACGGCTAGACTTAGCTAGAACACACTACACGGCAAGACAAAGCTAGCACTCACTAAAGTGCTAGACAATGCTTGCCCACATTACATGGCTAGACAGAGCTAGCCTACACAAAATGGCACGACAAAGCAAGCACTCACAACACGATGAGACATAGCTAGCAATCAATATATGGCAAGACACAGCTAGCACTGACTACATAGCTTGACACATCTAGCACTCACTATAAAGCTAGAAACAGATAGCACACACTTAACGGCTGGACACAACTAGAGTTTACTACAAGGCTGGACACAGCTAGCACTCACTACATGGCTAGGCAGAGCTAGCAGACACTAAACATGTAGATCTCACTACACAGAAAGACACAGCAAGCACTCACTATATGGCTAGACACAGCTAGCATATACTACGAGGCTAGATACAGTAAGCACACAACACATGGGTAGACACAGATAGCACTCACTACACAACAAGACAGAGCGAGACCTCACTACACTGGTAAACACAGCTAGCACTCACTACACGGCTAGACACAGCCAGAACTCACTACACGGCTAGACACAGCTCGCACACACTACACGATGGACATACCTAGCACTCACTACATGGATAGACAAAGCAATCACTCTCTACAGGGCTAGACACAGCTACAAAATACTACACGGCTAGACACATTTGGCACACACAACACAGGTAGACACATCTAGCAAACACTATACTGCTAGACACAGCTAGCACTTACTACATAGATAGACAAAGCTAGCACTCACTACACAGATAGACAAAGCTAGCACTAACCACACATTTGACAGAGCTAGACACCACTATACAGCTAGACACAGTTGGCACACACTATATGGCTAGACAGAACTAGCACTAACAACATATCTAGACACAGTTAGCACTCACTAGTTTGCCAGACAAATCTAGAACTTACTATACGGCTAGACACAGCTAGCACTCACAACACAGCACCACACAGGTAGCAAACACTACATGGCTAGACACAGCTAGTACTCATTACTCGGCTAGAAATATCTAGCACTCACTACACGGCTAGACACAGCTTGCACACTCTACATTGCTAGAAACAGCTAGCACTCACTAAATGGCAGGGCACAGCTAGCAGTCACTTAACAGCTCAACACAGCTAGAACTTACTACGCAGTTAGACACAGCTAGCACTCAATACACGGCTAGACACAGCTAACACACACTACACGTCTAGACACAGCTAGCACTCACTACACGGCTAGACAGAGCTAGCACACTCTACACGGTTTCCCACAGCTTGCATTCATTCACGGCTAGATAGAGCTAGAACACACTACAAGGATAGATACAGATGACATTCACTACACAGATAAATACAGCAAGCACTAGCTACAAGGCTAGACACAGGTAGCACTAACTCCATGGCTAGACAGAGCAAGCTGGCACTACATAATTAGAAAGAGCTTACACTATCCACACGTTTAGACACAGCTTGCACACACTACACGGCTAGACACAGCTGGCACTAAGCATATGGCTAGACAAAGCTTCCACTAACTACACATCTAGCACTCGGCTACACGGCTAGACACAGCTAAAATTCACTTCACCACTAGAAAGAGGTAGAACTCACTATAGAGCTAGACACACAGCAAGCACGCCCTACACAGCTATTTCATAGCTGGCACAAACTATACGGCTAGACACACCGAGCACTCCATACTCGTTTAGACACAGCTAGCACACACTCCACGGCTAAACTCAGCTTGCACACACTACACGGCTAAACACAGGAAGCACTAACTCCACGGCTAGACACAGCTAGCATTACAATACACGGTTTGACATAGCTAGCACAAACTACACTGCTAGACACATAAAGCACACACTACACAGATAGACACAACAAGCACACACTACACGTCTCGACAAAGCTTGCACACACTACACAGTTAGATACAGCTGGCACATACCGTATGGCTAGACTAAGCTACCACCAACTCTACACCAAGACAGCTAGCACTCACTACAGCTAGAAATCATTTAACCACTAGAAAGAGCTAGCACTACATATCCAGTGAGACACAGCAAGTACTCACTACACAGCTATACAAAGCTAGCACACACTACACAGCTTGACACAGCTAGCTACACAGCTAGATGCAGCTTGCACTACCGACACATCTAGAAACAGCTAGCACACACTACACACAAGACACAGTTAGCATTCATCAAACGGCTAGACACAGCTGGCACACACTACATGGCTAGACACAGCTAGCACTCACTACACGGACAGACACAACTAGCACTCACTACACGACTAGACACAGCTAGCACTCATATACGGCTAGACAAATCTAGCACTCACAACAAGGCTAGACACAGCTAGCACCCACAACAGGGCTACACAGCTAGCACTCACTACACGGCTAGACAAATGCTGTAATCATCTCATGGCTAGACACATGTTGCACTCACAACACGTCTAGAAACAGGTTGCTGTCAATACACGGCTAGACATAGCTAGCACTCACTACATAGCTAGACAGAGCTAGCACTTACTAACTGGCTTGACAAAGCAGCACTGACTACATGGCATGACACCGCTAGACACAGCAAGTACACCGGCTAGACACAGCAAGTACACACTTCATGGCTAGACTCGGCTTGCACACACTACGTGGCAAGGCAGAGCTAGCATTCACTACATGGCTAGACATAGCTAGCACACACTACATTGGCTGACACAATTATCACTCACTACATGGCTAGACACAGCTAGCACACTACACGGCTAGATACTGCTAGCACTCACTAAACGTCAGGACACAGCTAGCAGTCACTTAGCTCAACACAGCTTGAACTTACTACACGGCTAGACACAGCTAACACACACTACACAGCTAGACACAGTTAACACTTACTACACGGCTCGACAGAGCTAGCACACACTACACGGCTTCCCACAGCTAGCACTTACTACACGGCTAGACACAGCTAGCACATTCTACATGGAAAGACACAGCAACTCTCACTATATGGCAAGACACAGCTAGCACTCTATACAAAGCAAGAGAGAGCAAGCACAGATAACAAGGCTAGACACAGCAAGCAATGACAACACAATTAGACTAAGCTAGCAGAAACCACATGGCGAGGCATAGCAAGCACTCACTACACGGCACACCCACAGCTAGCACACACTACACGGATAGACAGAGCAATCACTCACTACACAGTTAAATACAGCGAGTACTCACTACACGGCTAGATATCTCTAGCACACTCTACACGGCTAGACTCAGCTTACACTCACTACTCGGTTAGACACAGCTAGCACTCACTAAATGGCTAGATCAAGCTGGCACCGACTACACGGCTAGACACAGCTAGGACTCACTGCACGGCAAGATATAGCCAGCACACACTAAACAGCTGGACACAGCTGGCACTCGTTACACAGCTAGACACAGCAAGCAAATACTACACGGCTAGACACATCTGGCACATAGTACATGGCTATTCACAGCAAACGTTCATTCATGGCTAGATAAAGCTAGCACACGCTTCAAGTATAGATACAGATGGCAGTCACTACACAGATAAACACAGCAAGCACGCACTACAAGACTAGACACAGGTAGCACTAACTACATGGCTAGACAGAGCAAGCTTACACTACATAGTTAGAAAGAGCTTCCACTATCCACACATTTAGATACAGCTTGCACACACTAAGCATATGGCTAGACAAAGCTTCCCCAAGCTACACATTTTGCACTTACTACAAGACTAGACACAGCTAAAACTCATTTCACCAGTAGAAAGAACTAGCACTCACTATACAGCTAGACACACAGCAAGCACGCCCTACAAAGCTATGCACAGCCTCCACACATTATATGGCTAAACACAGCAAGCATTCACTATGAGTCTAGACACAGCTTGCTCACAATATGGCTAGACACAGCTACCATCCACTACACATCCAGACAGCTAGAACTCACTACACAGCAATGCACAGCTAGAACTCACTTCACCACTAGAAAGAGATCGCACTTACTATCCAGCGAGACACAGCAAGTACTCACTACACGGCTATACAAAGCTAGCACACATTATACGGCAGGACACACCTAGTAATAACTGCATGGCTAGATAGACACAGCTGGATCTCACTACACGGCTAGATACAGCTTGCACTACCTACACGTCTCGAAACAGCTAGCACACACTATGAGAAAGACACAGTTAGCATTTACCAAACGGCTTGGCACAGCTTGCACAGATTACACGGCTAGACACAGCTAGCACTCACTACACAGACAGACACGCAGTGCACTCACTACACGGCTAGACAAAGCTAGCACTCACAACTGGGCCAGACACAGCTAGCACTCAAAATAGGGCTACACAGCTAGAACACACTACACGTCTAGACACATGCTGTAATAACATCACGGCTAATACATGTAGCACTCACTACACGTCTAGAAACAGGTTGCTCTCAATACACGGCTAGACATAGCTAGTACTCACTACATAGCTAGACAGAGCTAGCACTCACAACTCGGATTGACAAAGCTAGCACTGACTACACGGCATGACACCGCTGGCACTCATCACACAGCTAGACACAGCTAGCAAACACTACACGGCTGGACACAGCTGGCACTCACTGCATGGCTAAGAAAAGCTAGCACTCACTACACAGCTAGAAAAAAACAGCACTCACTACACTGCTAGACACAGCTTGCCTTAACTACATGGCTCGACGCAGCTAGCACTCACTGAAAGGCTTGATAAAGCTAGCACACACTACACGGGTACACAAAGCTAGCACTTACTACACGTCTATAGACAGCAATCCCACACTACACGGCTAGACACAGCTAGAACTCACTACACGTCCTGACTATACACAGGAAGCACTAACTCCACCACTTGACACAGCCAGCACTAAATCCAGGGCTACATGGCTACACAAAACTTGCACTAATTACACAGCTGGACAGAGCTTACACAAACTACGCGGCTAGACACAGCAAGCACACTACACGGCTAGACACAGCTAGATCACACTATACGGCTAGACACAGCTAGCAATCACAACAGAGTAAGACAGAGCAAGCACACACAACACGGCTAGACAAAGCTACTACTCACTGCATGGCTAGACACAGCTAGCACTCACTACACGGCTTTATAGAGCTATCTCAAACTACACGGCTAGACACAGCTGGCACACACTACACGGCTAAACTTGGCTAGCACACACTAAGTGGAAAGGCACAGCTTGCATTAATTACACGGCTTGACACATCTAGTACACACTACATGGCTAGACACAGGTAGCACACACTACACAGCTAGACAAAGCTAGCACTTACTACACGGCTAGAGACAGCTAGCACACACTACACGGTTAGACACGGCTTAAACGCACTACATCGCCAGACACAGCTTGCACTCAATACACGGCTAGACACTCACTACACAGCAGCTTACATAAACTACACGGCTAGACACAGCAAGTACACACTTCACGGCTAGACTCGGCTTGCACACACTATGTGGCAAGGCAGAGCTAGCATTCACTACATGGCTAGACATAGCTAGCACACACTACATGGGCTGACACAACTACCACTCACTACACAGCTTGACTAAACAGCGGGCATTCACTACATAGCTTAACAGCTGGCACTCACTATATGGCTGGACACAGCTAGCACTAACTACACGGCTCGACTCAGCTAGCATTTACTAAACGGCTTAACACAGATAGCACTTACTACACGGCTAAACACAGCAAGCACTCACTACATGGTTAGACACAGCAAGCACTCGCTACACGGCTAGACGAAGGTTGCACTCACTATACAGCTAGACAAAGCTAGCACTCATTACACCGCTAGACAAATCTAGCACACACTACACGACCAGACACAGCTTGCACACACTACACGGCTAGACACAACTAGCACTCACTACACGGCTAGACACAGCTAGCACTCACTACATGGTTAGACACGGAAAACACTCATTACACGGCTAGACACAGCTAGTACACACTACACGGCTACACAAAGCTATCACTTACTACACGTCTAGAGACAGCTAGCACACACTACATGGCTAGAGAGAGTCAGCACTCACTACACGGCTAGGCAGAGCTAGCATGCAGTAATGACTAGAAACAGCTAACACTTACTACACGGCTAAATAGATCTAGCACACGTTACACGGCTAGACACATCTAGCACTCACTTCACCGCTAGACACATCTAGCACTCAGTACATTACTAGACCCATCTGGGACACACTACACAGGAAGAAACACCAACCACTAACTACACGGCTACACACAGCTTGCAGTAACTACACAGCTGAACAGAGCTTACACAAACTACACGGCTAGACATAGCAAGCACACTCTACACGGCTAGACACAGCTAGCATACACACTATACGGCTAGACACAGAAAGCATTGTATACTCGCCTTGAGACAGCTACCACACATTACAGTGTTAGACACAGCTAGCATGCACTACACGGCTCGACACAGCTAGCATTAATATGCGGCTAGATACATCTAGCACTCACTTCACAGCTAGATACATCAAGCACACACTGCACGGCTACAACTCAGCTAGCACTCACTTCACGACTAGGCACATCTTGAACTGACTACACGGCTAGAGACATCTTGAACTGACTACACAGCCAGACACATTTTTCACTCACTACGCGGCTAGACACAGCTAGCACTCACTACACCCCTTCACACAGCTAGCATTCACTACACGGCTACACATTGCTAGCATTCACCACACGGCTAGACACTGATAGCACACGCTACACGACTAGACACAGTTAGCACTCAGTAAACGGCCTGACACAGCTAGCATTCACTACACGATTATACACATCTAGCACTCACTACTGGGCTAGACACAGCTAGCACATACTACATTGCGAGACACAGCTACCTGTCACTACGCGGCTACAAACAGCTAGTACTCACTACAATTCTAGAAATAGCTAGCACTTACTACACGGCTAGACACAGCTAATTCATACTACACAGACACAACTAGTCCATACAATGACGCTAATTAAAAAGAATATTTGACTTGATTTGTTACTTTTTCCTCTCGAAAACATACCGATATACGTCTTAAAATCCCACACGTCTCGTTTCCTTTACGTCGATGACGACGCTTTTCATAAAATCTATCTCGTATCACGTTTTAATCGCTTCATTTCACGACACCAACGCTTTTCAGAAAGTCTAACCTGTTTTTTTCAATCTCTCCAGTTCTCGACGAATGTTCAGAAAGTCCGACTCTCGCATGGTCGTTTCAACCTTACATTTCTGCCGAAATTGACCGAACTCATTAGAAAACATTGATAGCATGCTCTTGTTCTATTTACTCTCAATCTATCATCCTTTGGCCTACAGCTTATTCAGTGATGTGCTAATCAATCTATATCAAACTAGCATATTTTCTTTGCTCACATATGCGCAGCCCGATTTCTCTGTTTTAGAATCAGGTATTACGCTCAAAACAATCTCCATTCCTTCGAAAGTTTCCGTCGAATAAGATAATATTGTGTTCAAGATTCATTCGTACTATTCAGCTCATTTCAGCATTTGTCACCGGCACTAGTTCCTGGGCGCAAATGGTGCATTTAAAACGTCTGGTGATAATATTGCTTGTTTAAATTCGTATTTGTTTATGACTAACACGAACTATCATTATATTATTACGCTTATCGCTCGGTCCGTTATCATGCTGTGCATCCCTAGAAGAGGAAAGTGGAATATTCCGAATAAACATATATAAAAAAAATGGTGTCGCTGTTGAGGAAAAGTTTACGATTTAGACATTATTTTATTTCATGCATATTTTCAACAGTGGGGTGGAGATTATAAGTCAGTTCCAGAAATGGCTGAAACAGTTTATTATTTAGACATTACATTATTTCATGTATATTTTTAGCAGTGGGTTGGGGATATAAAGTCGTTCCCGGAAATGGCTGAAACAGTTTACTATTTATACATTACATTATTTCATGTATATTTTTAACAGTTGGTTGGGGATATAAAGTCAGTCCCGGAAATGGTTGAAACAGTTTACGATCAAATCATTACTTTATTTAATGTATATTTTCAACAGATGGGTGGGGGACATGAAGTCAGCCCCGGGATTGAATGAGAGGTGCAAATATATACTATCAGAAAGCATCGCCCAGTATTGAATGAGATAGGTGGAAAACATATAGTAGCAAAATACCCAGCGTCGCCTGGGATCGAATGTGATAGATGAACGATATAAGCTGAATATGCGGCGTCACCCACGATTGGACAAGGAAGGTGAAACATATATACTATGAGAATACCCAGAATTGATTGTCTGTAATGAAATAATCAGCCCTGGCAATATATTAAAGTTATTATTTAAGTAAGGGGGAGCGACATAGTGTGTTAAAGTTATGAAAATTATTGTCGAAATTAGTAACATATCCAAGAATTATGAAAAATGATGAAATGTGAGTTACTTGATTGGTGTGTTTGTAATGATATAATAAGCCCAGACAATATATCAGATATATTATATAAGTAGGAGGGAGAGGAATATTGTGAGTTTTTAATTATGAAAAGTATGGTCGAAATAAGTAACATATCCAGTATTATGAACAAAGATAAAATGCGAGTTAATCGACTGTGTATTTATAATAAAATAATCAGCCAAGGAAATATATCAAAGTAATTATGTTAGTAAGAGCGGGCGATAAGGATGGTCTAAATTATGAAAAATAATTGTCGAAATTAGTAGCATATCCAGGAATTATGAAAAATGATGTTATTAAATGCATTATTGTGTTTCCAATGAAATAATCAGACCAGACAATATATCAAAGTTATTATTTTAGTAAGTGGGGCGATGATGTGGGTTAAAATGATGAAAAATAATTGTCGACATTAGTAACATATCCAAGAATTATTTAAAATGACGAAATGTGAGTTAATTAATTGGTGTGTTTGAAATGAAGTAATCATCCCGATAATATATTAAAGTTATTATTTTAGTAGTGGGAGGTTGATAATGTGGGTTAAAAATATTAAAAATAATTCTTGAAATGAGTAAAATATCCAAAAATTAAGAAAAATGATGAAGTGTGAGTAAATTGATAGTTGTGATTTTTATGAAATAATCAGCCCAGACAATATATCAAAGTCATTTTTTAGTAAGAGATTATAAAAATGATTGTCGAAATTAGTAACATATCCAAGAATTACGAAAGATTACGAAATGTGATTTAATTGATTAGTGTGTTTATAATAAAATAATCAGCCTAGACAATATATCAAATTTATTATATAAGTAAAGGGGAAGGATATAAGGAGGGCTTAAATTATAAAAATAATACTATCGAAATTACTAACATATCCAAGAATTACGAAAGAAATTATGAAATATTAGTTAATTGATTGGTGTGTTTGTAAAGAAATAATCAGCATAGACAATATATCAAAGTTATTATTTAGTATAGAGGCAAGGGAGAAAATGTGGGTTAAAAGTATGAAAAATGATTTTCGAAATGAGTAACATATACAGGAATTATGAAAAATGAATAAATGTGATTTCATGCATTAGTGTGTTTGTAATAAAATAATAAGCCCAGACAATATTTCAACGTTATTATTTTATTAAGGAGGGGGTGATAATATAGGTATAAATTATGAAAAATGATTGTCGAAATTAGTAACATACCAAAGAATTATAAAAAAAATGATGAAATGGAAGTTAGTGTGTTTGTAATGAAATAATCAGCCCAGAAAACGTATCCAAGTTATTATTTTGGTAAGTTTGGGTGACAATATTGGTTTAAATCATAAAAAAATATTGTCGAAATTAGTAAATTATCCAAGAATTACGAAAAATGATGAAATGTGAGTTGATTGATGTGCGTGTTTGAAATGAAATAATCAGCCTAAACTATATCAAAGTTATTATTTTAGTAAGCTGTCCGATATGGTGAGTTTGAATGAGGAAAAGTTATTGTCAAAATTAGTAACATATTCAAGAATTATTAAAAATAATGAAATGTGAGTTAATTCATAGTTGTGTTTTTTTAATAAAACAAACAGCCGATAAAATATATCAAATTTAATTTTTTAGTAAAGGGAGGGGCGATACTGTGGGTTGCAATTATGACAAATTATTGTCGAACTTAGTAATATATTCAATAATTATGGAAAATAATAAAATGTGAGTTAATTGACCGGTGTGTTTGTAATGAAATAATCAGCTCATTACATATATCAAAGTTATTATTTTAGTAAGGGGGGCAGTACAGTTTTAATAAAAAAACTAAAATAATATGATTTGGCCTTCATTCATGCTGAACAGAACACTCACAGCATTCCCAGCAAGGATATGTAAAATGCTCTTGTGGAATTTCCACAGGTCCCGCTAGTATATAATATTCGTCTTCTCGCTTAACATAATTAAAATATTTCCAATTTTTGCTGAATAATAGCGTAGTTGGGCGAAAAAACTTCTGATAGTAACTACATAATCTGTGAACTAGCAGCTGCGTTTTATTGGGTAGGTCATCGTCTATATATCAGCTCTTTATTATTCGTAAACCTAATTGATTTTTTTTTGCAGTAGGCCAGTTTTCACAATTGACCTGAAAAGGCCTACATGTTTATAAAGAAAACTTTAAATGTTTGCCTTCCTGAGGAATGAAGGCGAATGATTCTTTAGTGTTCGGTATAGTGTTGTGCAAAATATATTTTTTTCCTGGATTATAAATTAATATGTTATTTCTCAGCATTGCAAAGCAAGCATTGTTTCAATTCTGGGGAGTATGAGGGTTTGTGTTCAATTTTGATCAATAAAATGTTAAAATGCGCCTATTTTCGTTTTATTTTCCTTCGTGTTCAAAGTATTAACCGGAAAACTTTAAAAACTTTATCATCTGAAATTTAATGTGTGTTCTTTTGAATATAAATTTGCACGAGATCATGTAATGTAGTGTATGTTTCCAATTCCGGTTATAAATCAGAAGTATCGGCTAAAGAGCGCTTGATATGGAAAATTACTTTATTATCATGTTTGAAACCAATGTACCAGTGACTTATCTCATCTAAGTTTTCGGAAAACAAAAACAAAATTTATTATATATATAAATATATATAATGAGATGATCTTTTTGGTGGTGGGGAGTAGATAATTTTATTATGACTAAATATGACCAATCAACATAATGGTTAAAAAAATTAAAATAAAGGTTAGCTAACCAGGTTTCGTTCCTCGCACACAGAGCTACATCGAGGAAAAAACGATTTAAAAAAACAAAAAAGTAGTTATGAATATGGCGGGAGAGACAAAAAAAACGAAAAATACGCGAGGAAAATATTTACATAAAAATTAAATGACGTTCTAAATTTAAATTAAAATAGTTTCAAGAATTCTCAGATGAAAGGGTAAGTGCAACTTACTCCAGATCGTAAACATATCAGCACTGAAATTTGTGGCACACGCATGGTTATTTATAAGGGGCTAGAAAATCAAAGAACCAGTCGTATTACTCAGAACACCTGAAGGTGAAAACTTTGCATAACGAATCTTGGATGGTACGTGTTGTTTCAAACGAAAATCCGACCTTTACGATGTCCGCCCAACGTAGTGTGTGCTGCAACGAGATTTGAATAAATAAATAATATAATGGACGAGAACATAAGTCTGGTTAAAAAATCAACGCATGGGGTCGATGCAAAATAACACCGTTGTACAAACAAAAAAATTTGCTTAGCAAATACGTCGCTGATATTAGGGTTAGACAAGGTAGACTACAGGAAACAGAACATCTATTAGCTACGACTTCTTTAGATCTGTAAAAAATTGAAACTTTCTCATTAATAGCGGTTTCAAAAGATTTTACCATTGACGTCTCTAGCAAACTTTTCAGCAAATTTTGGGGCTAAACATTTTACATTTGTAGTGATCAGACATGCAGCAAGGTTATCAGATTTTGGGTGAAAATTTGGCTGCCAAGAGGTCGAAGTTAAAAGTTGCCTTTTGCAGACTCTAGCAAACTCCTGCGCCGTTTTTTGTTCTAAACACTTGCAATTTTAGATGTAGGTTACCTTGACATGAGTGAAAATGTATATATATATATATATATATATATATATATATATATATATATATGTGTGTGTGTGTGTGTGTGTGTGTGTGCACATAATGTAATGAAAAGTGCATGGACCCGATCAAAACTTGGCTGAGTTGCTAGTAATATATAATAACAAATACGAAATCTTCTATTATTCAAATTATAATATTTAATCGTGTTTCATGACCGGGCAATACCGCTCGGCTTACTATATATATATATATATATATATATATATATATATATATATATATATATATATATATATAACAAAGAATAATTTGTAATTGAAAAATAATTTATTCAATATCTATTAAGAATGTACTTAATATTTCGTCTAATTGCTTTATTAAATGAAAAACATAAATACTTACAAAAATTGCGTTCGAGGGATGAAAAGAATTTAAATAAAAAAAACCTTTGAGAATTTCTGAAGTAAAGAAAATATAAGAAAATACTGTACAAATAATGGCAAATTAAATTGAACGTAGAAAATCGATACAATATTAATTTACACAATTTTAACAGACCAGGCAATAAATGAGTTTTCTTATTTAGAATTCAAACTGCGTCTAATTTAATTAATAAATGCCGCGATGAAAACAATGGAATAAAATTCAGTTGAAATTAACAGTATACTATGGGTTATATAATGTGTTCAATTTCTGGTAAGTCTAGACCTTCCGATTTGCAAAAACAAAACCAAATACAATTTTTGAAGGACTAACTGCATTTAAAAATATAATATTATGGAAATATAGGTCTATAGTGGTCTATATAGTATCCCTGGACAGGAATATGAGAGTAGCCTTACTTTTATGTAACCTCGATTTCAAATATCATAATAATGATGCATGGCCATTGTTGTAATTTTGTCATAAAGTAACTTCGATGGGAAACAGTTTTCTTACAAAAAAAGTCAGCGAAATGTTACGTAAAAAAGTAATACTTTAGAAGAACAGTGTAAAAAAGTATATTGTCTGCCAAGGGATGCTGGAATGAGTGAATAAATTAAATATTGTCTCTTACCAGAAGATTTAATATTTTTATTCAACTAAAAAGGACAATATAATTTTCTGATTATTTATTTGTACTATTTATTTATTATACGTGAGTCAATACTGTATTTAAAATACAAGGAACCCTATTTTTACAGAGATATTACTAAAATTCTATTTATTACACACACATATATCTTTGTTGCGTGTGTGTGTATATATGTGCGTATATATGTGTGTATATGTATGCGTGTGTAAATGTATGTACAGTGTGATCCTCATATTATAATATATTTAAGAATACGTTGCATAATAGAACACATCTTTGCAAATTCTAAAATTTAACGGTTGCACACACACACACACACATATATATATATATATATATATATATATATATATATATATATATATATATAACTACTGAATTTACTCACATAAAGTTAATATACGAAAGTATAGATTTATGCGTAAACTAAGTATTTACTTACAAAAGTGCTCAATACGTAGGTAGAGCTAGTTAGTAAATTATAAAATATATATGGCGATTAAGCTACACTGAATATTCCGCGTTTCATCCACTCTTGGACTCTTCAGACTTATGCGCGAATTTTGTGGTTGTTTGTCGTTTGTATATACGCATCTTCTATTGAAATTTTTGTTAGCTAATCAGCTTTCTAGTATCCACCGCTCCTTTCCGATCAGCCAATGAGCATATACTTATCGGACAAAAGCCTATTTGACTTCTGGTTGACCTGTTCCTTGGTGTGTGCTCTATTTAGCCTGTATATTTAGTTTCTTGATCTGTTTTAAATCTAGGTTGGTGTTTTTTTATGTTACTTTATATATATGTGTGTACATACATATATGCACATATATATGCATATATACATACATGTGTTATCGTTTATGTATATTCATGTTTATTTAATTTATTTATTTGTTTATTTTCTATTGTTTTTGTTAGTTTTAAAACTATTTTGTACCGATATCCTAGAATAAATTTTATCTTGTGAACACAGTTGTTTGCTATTTCTCTTCTACAGTTGTATAGATGTGGAGGTTCTTTAAAGTACAGGATAGCAAATTTTTCATGAAGGCATAATCTACAAGAGTCGTCTAGGTCCCTACACGTGGTAGCTTGCCTTATTATTTTCTATTCGACTACCGGCGAATGTCCGCTTTCCTTGAGTTCTCAGTATTCATTCGCTAGTGTTGTTATCATACGGTGTTTTTTATTGTTGAATATACTTTTGTGGTCATAATATCGAGTCGATGGTTATAAATCCAGGTGGGCAGAAAATAGGTTCAGGGGAGAAGGTAATATTCCCATATAACAAAAGCGTATTGCTCCTTATTGATTTTTCGAAAGGTATAAGGGGCAGCCTTATTTGTTGCTGCGTTGAGTGTGTGTTGGTTGATGTAATCCAACAGCTTTCTCGCTGTTGACAAAGTGTATCCGATGTTGGGTGGATACACCATTCCATCGTAATTATCCCCGTGAGTAATAGAATTTGAGCATTGAATTATGTATGCAATGGGCAGCGAAATCAATAGTATGGGTAGCAAAATAGCAAAATAATCCGGGAGATGATATTCAGAACGGTGCGTTGGACGATTAGCTTCTGGTGTGAGTCCTGGTAGAAAAATAGTTCGCTTTCTTTTTGATAGTGGGTGAGGGAAGCCTTTTAGATGATGGAAAGAGGAGATTGGGGGAAGTAGAGAGAGTAAAGAGAGAGGGGAAAGGGTTAAAATCGGGCGAGCATACAGTTGCTTAATTGAATGTTTTCGGGGTGGGGGAGGATTTGTATGTTAGTAGTTCTTTAAAAGGGTTGACCTCTTGATTTTAAGTTCAAATGGGAAATGAATATTCTTGTGATTTTCAAGGGAAGTGTGCGTTTAAGGGGTTGTTGTGCTGTTGTTGCTGTGCGGATGGGTAAGTGGAGATGGAGACGAGTCATGGTCTGATGTTTTTGAATGCTTGGAGGGTTACTTATTTAATTGAGTTTACGGTTGGGTTCTTCTAATTTTGCGTGTATATTAAAAGGTAACTTGATTTACTAAGATACAGTTAATTCGTTACTCTTGTTGTCGTATTGTGATCTGGTTTAGTTAAGATTTTTTAAAATTTATTTAAAATGTATATATTACTGTTTGGAGGCGATCTATAGATGAATTTGTTTTGCTATTCGTTGGGTTGGAATCAATTTTTGAGTAAGTGCTTATATACTGTGGTTAATTAGCTATTTTTATGATGGGGAGATTTGATTTAAATGTAGGGTTGGGTGTGGGGTTGGCCAAACGTGGTTGAATTTAACTATTTATATAATAATTAACTGTATATCCCTTTGTCAAACCTAAACATAAGTACAGATATAAGCACATATATACCAACAGACACACATACACACGTACATATACATATATACATACATATATACATATACATAGTATACATATACACACAACCACTGGTCCATACCATGCATACATAAATACAGACTTATATACACACGCATCCTTATACTAATGCACGTGTGTACTCAATTACATATATATACATCATAACGCATAGACGCAAGCACACATATTAGAAAAGGGAACTACTTATACACCCGGGCGTGCATTCATGCGCGTGTACTCGAGCGTACAGCTGCGCCTATATGCACGGCCGGACATCGCAATAATCATGTGCAAGCATGCAAGTAACACTCGCATATGCATACCATCGTATACATACAGCAAATAAACATATCTACATAAGGGTTATGTCTTAACAGAGATAAAGGTGCGCACATTGATATATCTAACATACAAATACAACGAGTGTGCACTTACCGTTAAAGATATACATACATCAACAAATAATCAGGTTTATCTAATGATTCTGTTTTAGAGAGGGGGATAATCCCCATTTGCCTGCGCATACATATGGTCCAGGGAGATACAGACAGCTAGAGTGTACTAACATACGGCTAAGTGCGTAACTCCATTAAATATCCATGCTCACACAAACACACGCATATATATATACATATAGAAATACACATACATACGCGTATACACACACGTGCATACACACATATATACACTCCAGCACATAATCATATGTATACACACTCAAACCAAAGTGCACGCCTACATACTCACATATACACACATATATATACCTCCACATACATAAGGAAATGAAATTAATAGAGACAAAATCATGCATATATACACATACATATATACACATATACACATATATACATATACATATACACATGTACAGCTTTACATACATATACATGTACAAACATATACTTACTGAAACACACACATGTATAAGTACACATATTGATATACGTATATATTAACACAGATACAACGCATGCAACATCCACCCACTTATGCATGCATACATATACACTCATACACGCGTGAATCCATGCGTATACATATAGGGGCAACATGCCCAAACTAGTTCAGGTATGGTGACTTAAGTGATTTTCAGCTGGCTATACTTGAATTTTTTCCTATGCTTGCATAACGAAATAAGCTCATTTTTGGTGTTTAACGTGGCTTTAGGATATGTTATTATTGCACCTGCTTCTGAGGTGCAAAGGTTGCAGAATTTGGATTTAGGGGTGTATGAATTGGATTTTTTCAATAAATTCCATTTTAGCGAGTTCGGAATATTCCTATGTTGGAGGTCTTTAATCAGAGTATTTAGGGAGGTGCCTCTATTGCTATTTGGATTACATAATTAAAACAGCTTACATTGTTAGAAATTCTCAATTTAATTAGATTTGCTGTTGCGCCGATATACGTGTGGGATTTTATATTTGCATTAATGCTGTTTAAGCTGTCGGTGTTTCAACTATGGGTGTTGGATAAACTTGCAGAGGGGGAAGGGATCATTAGGTTCGAATCGTTTTCAGGATAGGGTTCCTCAGTAACTTGGGTGTTATCATGTGTCTAATTTATGGGGTTGGCATAGTGGGGGTCAGTGGAACTCTCTAGTGTTGTTGGTTCAAAAGTTAATGCATTTTGAGTACGACTTTCAGTTGTACTTACTATTGTGGTTGGGAGTTCAGTTACTGTAGATGAATAGATGACGTCTTTTGCATGCAATCGTTTGTTAAGGGGCAATATTATTTGTTTATGTAGTTACAATTTTGTGTGGGTGGAATCTGCGGAGGATAGCCCTGGGCTTTTCTTATTTTAGAGTTGTTGATGTAATTACCGTTTTTGCTATGTTAGGCATAGTGGAGTAGAGATTTTTATTGACTTTTTATTTAATATTGTGCTGTATCCATAGGGCTGTTGAAAGGATTGTTCAATTATTTTATAAATTTCCTTTGGTATATTAGCTTTTACGTTGGAGCTGTATGGTGGGTTGAACTATATGTATGTTTTCGCCTTAATTCATTGTTATTCTTTTTATTTTGTTTGCCACTGAATTTAGTCTTATACATTGTGTGCTCTTGATTAGTATTATGCTTGTTCGAGGAATGACGGATGGGGTAATTGCTTTTCTTTTGGGTCATGTTATGCGTGATTATGGGTTTATTGTTGTTGTTTTCCAATTTGTCTCCTATGTATTCTATCTGATCCGTATGTACTAAATTGCGGAAGGCATTATTGTAAAATGTTGCTGCTTGGCTAAATGTTTCCTTGTCGGCTGATAGGCTTGATATTCTTTTTGAGACGGATGGTCCTATAGAGTTGATAATAGCTCTGGGGTAATTCGACTGCTTATGCACCTAGAAAATGTTCAAAATAGGCTTATGGTAAGGGAGTAGGTTTGGAATTTAGATTTAAGGAAATGTCCAAGAAGTTGAATATTTTCTTATTAGGATCAACTTTAATAGGAAGGCCATAGTGTCAAAAGAACTCATTTAATTTCTTTACGGTATAACTGTATGTCTGGGTCTGTCTTTTGTGATGAAGAGGGCATCATCTCTATATAGGCTTCCCTGTGGGTTTTCGAATACTAAGCTGAGCTCCCTTAACAAGTAGAGACCGACCAAATCGGTAACTTTTGCGGAGTCGGTCGGTTCCATTCAAATGTCAAAATTAGATGGGGTATCTTTCCTGGTCCAGTACTTTCCATCAAAGTCAATCAGAGAACGCCTAGGCAGGAGGATAAGTTTCCTTTCTAAATCTGTTATATTTGAATTATTCTTAGCGAAAACCAGGGTTTTATTAAGAAGTATTGGGAATATAGATTGGTAATAATTACATATATTGGAAGTTATAAAGGTAAGTCTTTTTTATCTTTGAGTTAAGTGAACCATTTGAGGACAGTTTGGGAGCATTGCCAAAGGGGGGGGTTATTTTCTCTTTTATACGCGCTATAGTCCTGTCTAGGATTTTCTTACTAACTAGTCCTAAATCAGAGCTTGAGGTACAGATTAATCTTAATGAGGGGTTGTCTTGGAAAGTTTCTTTATGGTCATTCATTGTAAATATTGGTATTCCCGGGGTAACGATTTCGGTGAAATTGTGGAGGTTCATTTGTCTGAGTATGTTCAAGGCATCTATATTTATCATGTCTAATTCAATTTTGTGAACAATTTTATATGATTTATTCAATTCTTTGTACATAAGCTTCTTATAGGTATTTTTTTTGTTTTATCTGCGGGTACAAATAGGTTTGCGTTTTTCTTAACTTTCTGTGTGAATTTGATTATTTTACTTGTGGTGGCGTTAATTAGGTGCTTCTGTTTTTTTTTTAATTTAACTTCTTAACTAGGTCCAACATAAGTTTTTCAAACTCTACTAAGTGAGGGTTAAATTTTGGGTGGGAGACTGTTTTACGTCCATAGAAATTGGCGGCGGTTCTTTCAATTTGTTTTAGTTCTCTATTAGAATTAATTGGGAGGTCATTTCTACAGTATTCAGCGTGTGGGATTTGTGTTTTGATTTTGTACTGTTTGTTGAAGCTCATATCAAAATGGTATGCCTTCCATCTGATATTAATAAGGAATTTATTGATAGCGTGTGTAAGCTTGTGGATGAAAGATGGATTAGAGGCAATGGGAATATGTTTTAGCAGAGAAGGGTATATATTCCTTGTCCAACATTTTTGGTAAGGATAGAAAAGCTCAACCAGGGAAATCGGAGCTTCTAGATAAGCGAGATAAGACACTGATAGAGTTCAGATGAAAAATCCTGATAGATATTACTTGAAGTAATACTTTCAAGGTGATCCTAGCCAAAAAGCGCAATATTTCAGAATAGAGCAATATATGTTTGGTGGTTAAATTTTAAATTCTGAGAAAACAACATATAGACACATATATTCGAATTAAGAATTTATTGCTTGACAAAAGGAATATATAAAAGGAGTTATGCCAATTTCCTTAATGGAGAATGCATTTTAATATAATAACGCCAGTATTTTAATATCTTCCACAGTATTCTGCTTACGTACTCACAGCTCACATATTACTTTATTTTCTCTCACGACAATAAAAGTTGCGATTGCGAATTATGGAAAAACAAACAAAAACAAAACAAAAGCCTCGATAATTTTATAAATATTAACAAACGTGATTCGAAGTTAGCAGCAAACAGCGTTTGATCACATTAAGTCCTTATGTTAATCTAAGTGCATGGAAGCTTAGCTCACATTTCTCGAACGGTGCTAATTATTTGGTGTTAAAGTGTCATTGTTACATAGATATGTACTTTTTGTAATTTTTACCGGGTTATTTTACTGCTGCCATTTTCACCTAGCTCCAATAAATACATCTGTATTATTTCGTTTCTATTTTTTTATTTTTTGTAAAGAAAAAAAAAATTAAAGAACCGTTTTGGAATCGAAAATTAGGCTCATATTTTTCCGAGTTCAAATGTTCCGATTTTACTAATTCGCAATTCTGATTGATTGTTTTAACCTAATAAATAGTTCAAAGTGTGGCATCTGTTCTGATTGTACAGCTTTATTATTATGTCTTCTATCAATGACGGAAAAATCCTTCTATATTGAAGCAAGTTTTATTTTTTAGTTCACCATTTTGAGAGCTGGATTACCCATATTAATACCGACTGTGCCTTTAATTTTGTTCTCGGTTCGAGACAAGTAAAGAGCTTCACATAAACACACTCACACACACCCAGCTTAAAAGAGAGTCTACTTTTTAAAGCGATTAGGTAGTAACACTGAAAAAGAAACATTAGTTTAGAATTTAGAGTTTTGAATCAGTTTCGTATATAAATTTAAAGTAAAAACACCTTAATTTCCAGGTGATTACAAATTCTTATGACTGTTAATTAAATTCTAATAAAACAAACCTAAGTTAGACTGGTTAGTTCAAAAATTCACACAATTATTCCTTAATATCGTAACCCTCCCAAAAAACACATATCACTTACCCACTATAACAATTCTGGGTTAACTGCTCTAAAACGCTAGGACAGCTCCAATATGGAGACTCATTTTACGCTAAATTTACATGGAAACTGACCGCAATAACATTTTTTCAATTTAGTATTTTTGTTTGTTTTTTTTTCTTTCTTTTAGTATGGCAGGCAATTTTTCAGACTAGTTTAAGACGCAAAATGATGCGAAAATGTGAAGAGACAACTAATTTATTATTATTATTATCATTATTATCATTATTATCATTATTATTATTATTATTATTATTATTATTATTATTATTATTTTTATTATTTTTATTATTATTATAAGTTAAAACTGCTAACTCTCTAATCATTCGGAGTGGACGATGTGAGTTTAATGTGAAATAATCCCCAACGTTTAAGTTAAACTATGAACCAATAATAACACTTTTTTGTAAATATTTTGGGAGGTGTAACCATTTTTAGTAATTACTTGTGATAGTGTGAGTTTGTTCTGGAGAGGTAGTAATGCTGGTCAGCGGATCGTACAGATAGATTTACAAAACATAAAAAAAGTTTACAAATAGTTTCTCGGTTAAAATTTGCTTCGTGGTATGTTTGTCAAACAGATGTAGTGTTAAGTGGAGTATTTTTTAAGTGATAAATATAACTTGACGAGCTTAAGGTTAGTGTTACGTTTTTAGAATGCATGTTAGGAGATGGATCGATTACCAATAGAACCTGGGTGTTTAGGTTTGCATAGAGTTTATCCAAATTGGAAGGTTGTAATTCTGGATTTCAAGCTAATGTAAAGGCTTATAATATTTTAAATATCTTAATTAATTTTACATAATTTAATATCTTATGCGATCTTAATTAGTTGTTCTTAGCTAATTACGTGTTAATTTTCAGAC
Organism: Euprymna scolopes; assembly: GCF_053919585.1. NCBI lineage: Eukaryota > Metazoa > Mollusca > Cephalopoda > Sepiida > Sepiolidae > Euprymna > Euprymna scolopes. The sequence continues at coordinate 83,749,371 of NC_136485.1, forward strand.
AATAATGCGTATTGCTTTTATTCGAATATGTATACAAATGTGAGTCAAAATATTGAGATATAACTGAGATATAAATAAACTAATATGTTTAACACCCCCCATATATACATATATATATATATATATATATATATATATATATATATATATATATATATATATATATACATATATAAAAGAAAATATATTTCCACATTTGTTTTGTTTTAATCAAAATACTGGAATATTTGTTTTACGTAAAAAGTGAAATAATTATTTATTTCTATTTTTATTTATTTTTTTAATCATCACATATTTAGATGAAACCTTTTCTTCTCACCTCATAAAATATAAATTTCCATACGCGATTGTTACCTCATTTCTTTGTACTATTATCGATTATACATGCTAATCTTTGTGAAGGTGTTCCTTAACATACATTTTTAGCTGGAATTATTAAAGTTAGTCCACAGGCCATATATTTACTATAAGTATACAAATTTGAGCACAAACAAATCATTAAATTATCTGTATGAGGAAAGTGTTTATGTATATAAACTCATTTATATGTAAATTAATAGTAGTTTTGGTTCCCAACTTCCTTGGGCAAGGTCTTATCGCGTTTTCTGTTTAAGCGTGTTTTCTGCGACTTACCATTATCGTTTCTGGTATTTCTTGTGTTTATTCCAATCCACTTTAAAGGAAACATACTGATCCCAAATGTATTTTAGTATGCGTTCCATCTATCGTGTTATTTTTTTTTCATAGATTTCTAAAATTATATAATTTTTATGCTTCCACGTGACTCTTGTACTACAATTATAATTTATTGAAATTCTGGAAAATTAACCAATCTTGTGTGATGAATTGCATTCATTTACTCTACATTTTTGTTTTTAATTTGAAAGCCGTTTAATACATAACGACTAAATAAATACGAGCATATGCATTGAATAAGATGTATTCTATAACAACATATGTATTAAAAGACATACATTGTAGGATGAATAATAAATTGCTTTACCCTATAACTAGATTCTCTTTATAGAAGTAATATTATGAAACACTTAAAAGTAAACAAAACCAAAAAGACAAAATAATTCTGCAAGTTGCTATAAATATGTTCATAACATACACATCCTTTTGTAAGGCACACATGCCTATCACTATTTTTAAGTTACTGTGTTTACTTTATTAGAAACTAGCAGAAACTGTAAGACAGGGTTGCACGGGGGAAGCATGCCCCGCTCTCGTATACAAAAAAAAAAACTAAAGTACAGCGGTTGTTGTTGTTGCCAAACCCCCAAGCTCACCATGTTAAGAACGGCTTTCTAAACGGACACATAAAACCTCTTCATATTAGAAACGGCTTTCAGAATGGACACTCCTAACCTCCCCATGTTAAGAACGGCTATCGGAATAGACACTCCATTTTGTTACGTGGGGTTTAAAATATTTCACCCCAAATTTAACCTTGGTAATCGTTATCAGCATATCCACAAGTCAATACTACACACCAACAAAAAAACAATTGAGGTGGCAGTGTCGATCGGTTAAACTAGATTTGTTCCTTGTGCGTGCGAACAAATTTGGTAAGCGCTGATTTAAAGCGCATAATATAGATCTTTTTATCTCGAAAACTACCTGCATCTCTCAAATATAAATGAGATTTTCTTAATCAGTATAGTCAAACTCCCATAAAAGTCGTCTTTTTAAAGAAAGGTGCGGAGTTGGAACTAAGTTAAAAAAATTACCTATACAAAAAAAATAAAACAAAAAAACGTAAACATGTGTAATCTATGTGCAGTTTCGATAAAGTGTCTGGAAAAGAGAAATAAACAAATATTCGATAGAGAGTGTAATTTGTCTAAAATAAAGCATATCGGCTCTCAGAAAATACAACTGATTTTGTGAGAGGGCTACTATAAACCACCGAAAATTGGGAAGTGGTAGTGTAAAACAAAACAAAAAAAAATCGTGTAAGGTTAACAATCGCTAAGCCAGTCTGAAATCGAAAGATTAACAATCGTACCCGCACAAATTTTTATTTGTTTGGGAGATAGTGATTGCATAGTGTAAGGTTATCAGCATTTAACTATCTGTTTATCGGCGGTTATTACGTTTGTATTTGTTTTTGTTTTTTTAACGATTGTTTTTTTTATAAAGAGTGCTGACATTTTTTTTAAAGTTCTGTATAAAATAGTTAGATTTCCGAATAATCGATTTGTCAGTTCTCACCGAATAAGAATGGGAGGAATTTTAGAAGGGAACATTTATTATTTACTAGCTGGAATACCCGACGTTGGTCGGGACCATATAAACAATGAGAAAATTAGAGTTGATTTTGAATATAATTGTTGTTCTTTGGAGAGAGAGGAAATTTTAATGGGTATATATCATTTGCTACTTCGATTAAAAAAATATTTTACCTACCCTAAAACGGCTATTACACATATGAAATAATTGTACCTTCACTAAGACAGGTAATTTACAGAATGTATATAAAATAATTTTACCTTTTGGAGACGGGCAATTTACAACACATATTTAAAATATGTTTACCTAACTTCGGACGGGTAATTTATATGCATATATGCAACAATCTAACATACTCTCAACAGGTATTGTACAACATATATGAAATAATTTATCTTTCCAACAAGGCTATAATGATTTTAAGAAAATTGAAATCATTTTTAGAAGATGGATCATTACTATTTCCAAATTAATACATAAACACATTGCGTTGGTTAATGAGTTCGCAACCCCTGCTTCATCATACATTTCAACATTGCTGCGTTCTTTCCTCCTTCACTATCGGCATTATTATTGTAAGATAAATTGTAATTTTTGGAAGATTTCTTAGTAGCATTTTAAAATTAATGCATGAATACATTGACAAAGTTAAGTGATTAGACAACCCTTGCTTCATTATCAAATTCTACATTACTCTGTTTTATTTTCCCCACTACCGACGATCAAAATTTTTGGGAAAAACAACGTCATTTTCAGACGATTACTCAGCATGCTTTACAAACAAATAAACAAATATGTTAAGAATAATTGTGATTAGGCAACACTTGCTTCACTATAAAATTCCACATTACTGTGTTCTTTCCCTCCCTACTACTAACAGCCTCATTTTAAGTGAAATGATATCATTTCTTGACTATAACTCAGCAGGTTTTCCAAATAATTACATAAATGCATTGATGCGAATGATCATTAGGCAACTTTTACTTTACCACAATTTTTTACAATATATAGTTCTTCCCCCCTTACTACCACAACCGCTAAGAACACATTAGTAAGAGAAACGATACCATTTCCGGAATAGGATTCCATTGTTATTCCATATGTTTGGAATATGACATGGTGGTAGATTGCACCACCCCAAAATGGATATTACTCTTTCCAGCCCCACGCCAAAAGTGAAGGTTTTTTTTTTAATTCAAAGAGAACTCCAAAGTACATAAAAATCAACATAATCATGTGTCTTTCTACTCCCAACTACAACTGTGACGTCATTCCCAGAAGTTAACATTGAAAATTCGGAAAAATATTGTTGCACACCTACAGAAACTGATAGATTGTCTGGGCTTATTTCATTACAAACAGATCAATCAATTAACTCACATTTCATCATTTTTCATAATTCTTGGATATGTTACTAAGTTCGACCAATATTTTTTTCATAATTTTAAGCGATATTATCGCACCCCATTACGAAAATAATATTAATATATAGACTGTTCCAGCTTTTGATATTAGATATTGTAATTTTGATATTAGATAAAGTAATTTTGAGATCGTAAACTTCTTCAGCCGTTTCCAGGCCTGACTCCGTATTCCCACTTCTTTTAAAATATATATGATAAAGTGTTTTTGAGATACAAAACTGCTGCTTAAGCCATTACCGGGACTTAATTCATATTCCCCTCTCCACCTCTTAAAATACATGCTGTGTAGGTTAATTTTAATTTTTGAGGTACGCCTGGTAGAAAACTATATTACGCTTACTTGGCCTTTTAGCTAAGATCAAAGTGTAGTATCTGTCTGACGCATCATTTCGGCGTAATCATCTACTGAGCCCCCTCTCCATAAACAGAAAAAGTGGCAGTAATGCTTGGGAGAATGAAAAGTCACTTATTTACCACACCCCAACCTCACCTAAAATGAGAAGGTTTGGTAATCCCTGACACTCTCCAGAGTACTTTTTAAAGTAACATAATCGTCCTTGTCCTGCCCCACCATCAACACATGGCGTCACTTCCGGAAAATGACTCAGAAGTTTTTAATTATAACTTGTTTGTATTTTTAAATATGCGTACTACACTGTAGAAGCACCTTATTTAAAATTCATACTTCTCAAAAAATTAATATCTCAAAGTGCAGTTAGTGATTAGGCAACACTTGCTTTACAATGTATTAATCAAGAAATTGGATTGAAGCACAGAGCATATATGTTAACTAATACTAAACAAAAATAGAGATAATACATGCCAGTTTCTTATTTAATAAAATGTTAGGTGAAAGTACAGAATAGTTTAAATAATACGTTCCCCTCCCCATATTAAATGGCTTTCTAAATAATAACGTTATTATTTCAGCACTGTCCATATTCCGGATGTTATTCCCCCTCCTCTGTCTTAAAATAATGTATGAAATTATGTAAATATGAGATCGTAAAAAATATTTATAGGTTTGTTTTCATATTTACACATTTCACACCGCGAATAAAATGTACGCGTGGTTTCGCTTTTTTGAAATACAAAAACATAAAAAATGAGTTGGTGTCATTAGTTAGAATTAAAAATAAAAGAACTGAGCGTCCCAGCCTAAGAAAAAGACGAAAGAACGCGCGTACGCATACAAAACAAAATGTCAGCTTATATTTAATGAACATTTTACATGTAAATTTGCTGATGTCTGGATGCGATATACATGCATGTAAGTAAAGATATTATTCGCTATAAACCACCCTTAGTGCATGAATATTATTTCCTGAGAATTCCAATGCTATGTGACCAGTAGTTTAATAGTTTACCTGTCAGATATTTACACACACATACGTCTACTGTTTTGTTTATATAGATTAATCAGGAAATGGAAGGATAATGTTATGTCTGTGAGTATATGATACAAACGGTGTAAGCACAATATCTGTATAATGTGTGTATTTTCCTTTGTTTCGACTAGGAGCGGTAGGAGTTATTAATATTTAGGAGAAGTCAGAACTACTTTCTTTAAAGATACTGCGCTTGTGAGGCTGTTGCTGCTAGGATAAAATGTAGAATTTTATATCGAGAAAATGCGTCTTAAATGTAGTTCTAAAGTTGCAAAAAATAGCACCTAATTGTCAAGACAATACGTTTGTGTGTGGCATCTGTTTTTGCACGCCTACAATACGTTGGTCCAGAGGGAAATTTCTGCAATCAAAATATACAATATGGAGATAATAATACAACATATTTTAAAACTGTTTGTAAAAACCTGAACATCTGATTTCATAAGGAGTTCTTAGAGACAATACGTAAAATTGTGATCGTTATTTAATGAAATATTTAACCGAGTTGAAAGACACATACACATAATTATTTGCAGAATCTTTGAAAATTTTGATTTAACAATGAAAAAATATCCAAGGCCGTACCTTCAAATGGATAACGTTGTTTAAGAATCATTTTCTAATTTATTTAAATTATATTTTGTATATTACTTCATATGAAAGAACTTTGCTTTCTCGTTGGGAGTTTTAGCATATGAGGAAATATTCAATTCAAAGAATAAATAAAGGTATTATTCACCGGACTATTCTGTTCGTTGTTAATAGTTACATATTTTTTGTAGTAGTATAACATCAGACATGGTAGATATTTTGACATGGCAATCTGATAATTGAATTTATATCAAAAGCTAGGATTATTATAGAAGCTCAAACTGAAAGTTTTATTTTTTGTATATACAACGTATGTCATTTTTTTAATTCTATAAAATATAACACGATACAATTTTATTTTTATGATATATGGTACTGTTACATATTGCAAAGACCAAACTATAGAAAATGCTAGTCAAAACATAATTTACGTAATAAGGAATGAAACATCGAATTTTAAACAAAGAAGAGATTTTGGTATTAGCTACTGGACATTTTACATGATAAATTAGGTAATCACGTATTTGAGATTGGTTCTTTATAATGTAATATAAGTGTTGCATAATGTACGATTTAATGTAACACATGTAGAGTAGTTATACCGTATACTAACAGAAAAATACCATGTATCATATTAAAATATATCTGCAAGTTGACCGTGATGTCATCTTGTGCATTTCTACAATGACATTGTTTTCAATAATGACTTTAATCTTACAAGAACGTCATCTATTTGGACGCTAAATTGTCTACTGTCTGTTTTCAATAAGCCCCTGTTTTATTGTTGACCACATCTAAAGAAAAATTAACAGAAAAGTGACAGATTAACTGACAACAAGGTTTCCAGCAGTGATATACGCTTCTGAAACCTGTGTAAAATAATACAAATGAATGCGGTGGTAGACATGATCGAACAAATGATATAATGACTTTACCTAGGCACATCACGCATCGTCTAGAGTGACCAATATGTTATTATGCTCTAAGAATAATAATTTGACAAAATGGTCAAATCAAACCTGAGCGCGATATGACTCCTTTTCTTCGTAAGGCGCCAATAACATTTTGGAAAAAAAAAAAGAATCAGCACTCAACAAAGAAAAAAATTATCACTTATTAAATATGACTGAAATATATATCCTTATTTTGTTCTGTCATGACAAAAACGTTTTCGGATCTTAATTTATATTAGAAATCAGTGCATGAATGCTAAGGAAAATTACTTACATAAGCTTAATGATAACCGATTTCAGTTACGACCGTGTGGGTATGTTACATAACTGACTACTGCCTTTGGTACTATTGCACTTACTGATCCGTGCTGAAACATTAACGTTATTATTTAAAATACCATTCTTAACATGGGGAGGGGATAGTGTTTTGTACATATTCTGTACTTTAACCTTACAATTGAAAAAACATATCATAAAGCTTTAATTAAACTTGGAAATACGATTAAAAATAGGCACTTTGGATTCATATAAGTAAACAATAAATACAAAATATTGCTGGTAGTATCTTCGAAATTATAATCATCCTCATAGTACTGCAAACCAAGTACATGTTATTAAATTTGTTATAAATAACAAGTACATTTGTTTGTAAAAGTATACGCGTATTAAGATCTACTGTGACATCTTAATTAAAAATTAATACGGAAATTGAAACCAGTCAAAAATTATAATTTTCTGCAAGGACCACTTATCATTTATGTTCATTTCTTTCTTTGATTCCTTAATATTTTCCGACACATATACAGTACTAGTGTTAATTATTAATCACTTACAAGTAAGAGTTATCAATTTATAGCTTTAGAATACATAATTAAATTCACTCAATTACAAATGTCTTCATAGCACATAATTTCGCTATTATAATCTTCAATTTAAGTTTCACTGTAAATGCTGTTACATTTAAACAAACTAAAGTATTGTCATTTTACCTTTATCGTGCTTATTCGAAGTTAAATCGTTAGAATTATTACGTGCAAAGTTTAAGTATTGTAATTTTAATTCGGGATAAAGTACATTAATTAGTTATAATATAATACCAGCCGCACTCTTTTATTTACAAAATATCATACAGTGAAATAAACGATATCTATCTATCTATCTATCTATCTATCTATATATATATATATATATACATCTATATCTATTTGTGTATGTATGTATCTATCTATCAATACATATATATATATACATATATATATATATATATATATATATTAGACTGTTACATGATAAGGGCTGTCCCCTTTTCATGTAAGTATAAAAATAGAGAGATTCAGTTAACATGAAAATGAAATAGAATAGACAAAATTCGAACCTCATAATTTAGGTTTAGAAATAGATAACGAGAGAGAATTAGAAAATGAAATGTAAAAACAAACCATTGTTTAGCTTAGAGTTAAAATAGTTTTAAGAAAAGGAATGTGCATTTGTCAATTCTGTTATGAAATTGAATTGAAAAATGCAACTATAGGATTATTGAATAAACATGTTTTTAACATATTGGAAATATATGTTACTGGAAATATGGGTTAAAATTCCTTTTGTAAACAAAGGAAAATGTTTTGGACACGCATTTCCAGAACACGTGAAAGAAGACACATGTTTTAACATGTGTATGACGTCATGGAAAATAGGAAGTTCTCGATATAGTTAGAAACTTGAGAGTTAAGCGAGAGAGTCTGAGGACGAGAGACGACAGTCTGGAATTCAGAGATGGACAGTCGAACGTCTGGAAGCGAGACGATCACCTTTGAAACATAAAATGTACAACTTTGAATTCCTGACTAAGAACACCAACGACCGGCCGAAGAAGAAATAAACCCATCATGTATTTTTATAAACGTCATCTTTGTGTTGTAATTCTACCAAAAGGTAAAGTGAAATTGTCATTATATATCTTATATATCCTGTGTTTTAAAATGTCTTCACATACACAATGTCTCTACATCTCATATCTACAATGTGAACACTAAGACTGTCCCAACACTGTCTCCTCACTCTAAGAGCTTCTTTCTAACACTTCTAAGTATGAACATTATATATATATATATATATATATATATATATATATATATATATATATATATGAATCTCTTCATAACACGAACACAGAACGCAGCATCTCTCTTAATACGACTCTCTAAGACTCACTTTTAATAAGACTTAATAACAAAAATACCAACAATAACAACAACAAATGAAAAACCCTTTATAAAATAGAGGTTTATTTTAAAAATTGAAAAAAAAACCTTAGGGAATAATATTTTTTAAAATTACATTTTTACCCCATACAAGGCACATTGCCACTTTGTTGTAGGGGACTACTATCGGGGACATAAACTACTGGGGTACTATGTAGGGAGTTAGGCCGCAAGATGTCAGTTCACGTTACACTTGAACTTCTGCATGTCAGTACAGTTGGGGAAGAAGGGACCTGGAATGGAATTCCAACGTCTAGCAGTTCTGGGGAAGAAACTACTGGAGTAGAAAGCTCTCCTACATCTAGAGATGTCTACTGTGTAGGGTTGGGATTTAGCTGCTTGTCGGGTGTGTCGAGGATATTTGTGTCGTGATGGTACACGTGCTTGCAGTTCTTCAGAGCATTTACCATAAAAATACTTGTAGAACAGGCAGATATAATACAAGGTCTCCCTAAAAAACGGGACCCAACTCAATTAGGCCCCGTTTCTTAGTGTTTTGTCTGAATGAAATGAAACTTTGGTCATAACTAGTTTATTATATTCAAAACATCACATCAAAACACTAGGGTCTTTGACCTTTTTTTGTCCGTTCTACAGCATATGTTCTAGATGGCCTCCATTTAACTGTTATTTTTTGGAGGGTCACCCTGTATATAAGGAGCGAGTGTGAATTGTACAGGTCAACCATAGTTCCTTTATATGTTAACATATGTTATATGTTAGTCTTCAAAATATTAGGAAATAATAATTAATTCAAAGCAAATATTAAACACACAAAACGAAAACTCCATCCACACATGTTTTAAAGTGTTTCCACGTATTTTAAAATATCCACGTATTAGTAAAAAAAAAAGTAGATGTTATTTCTTTCTAGGAGCTAAACTACGCTTGCTGTCCTAAAAATATCTCAATATGTTTTTTTTTTTTAATGTAAATTGATTATTTTTACATTAGAACAACATATTTTCTTTGAATAAAATAAAATACCCATCAAGTTCGCTTTAAAGCCACATACAACGTAATATTAGGAAAATAAACAAATATTTTACTTGTTTGGAATTTATCGCAAATATATTTCAGAAGTATCCTCCATCTTCAGTGTGTTATTTCTTTTTTTTCTTTTCTGCTTCCTTGCCATGTTGTAAATTTGGAGAAAGAAGTCTGCTTTTAAAAAGCCGCGCGTTGTTTCTAGCGGTTGCATTTTGAAATGTTTGAACTGTGCGTAGACAATGAGAGAATAACGTCAAAGGATGAGAGTTAATATAGAAACGTTGTTTTAATTTAAATTAAATAAAATACGAGAGGCGTGCAATAATTGATACCCCTGGCCCACTTCTAGTTCTCCGATATAGCTGAAATTTTGCATGTGCAATGATTTATCGCTCTAGGGGTTATGAGGCAAATTACAGCTCTGAACTAATTGTGCTTTCTGTTTTGCAGGTGTTTGAACTGAATCAGGTGTGAAATAGAGCCTGTTGAATGTCGAGCAGTGATCCGGTTTTTGTAATTGAAAGGACGCACACAACAGAGGACTTTTGATGAAATGAAAGAAACTCATGGTGATTCTGACCCATCATATGACTTGTAAAACGCTGGTATCGTGAATTCAAACATGGCTGGAAGTCTGTGGTAACAGCTCCCAGACCTGGTCACCCCCCTATTGCCATTAATGGCTTGGTCGACAAGTTGTTGCTTCAATTTTGGAAGATCGGCGCATTACTATTCACCAAATAGACCAAGATATCAAGATTAGTATAGGGTCTGTGGAAACTATCATTCATGACCATTTGCATATGAATAAGGTTTCTGCCAGATTGATTCCCAGGTTACTCACACCATTTCAGAAGCGAGAATGCGTCGAGTGCTTGAGGATGAATTTGGAGATGTGCCAAGAAGATAAGTCAAAGTTTTTCAAAAGACTGATTACACAGGATGAAACCTGGGTCTATCACTATGCTCCAGAGACCAGAGTCCAGTCAAGCCAGTGGAAGCACTTGGACTCACCACCTCCAAAGAAGGCAAGGGTGCAGCCCTCCGCTGGCAAGGTCATGCTCACAGTCTTCTGGATCCAGGATGGAGGAGAGATGACATATTTCCTAGCAAAGCGTACCACAATTGCAGGAGCTTATTATGCTTCACTTTTGAGGAAATTAAGGGAAGCTATCAAAATTAAGAGACAATCCCTTTGCATTATCGGCGATTTTCCCTGAAATTAAGGGAAATTAAAACATACTATTGCAAAATGCGAGCACGTCACTCTTTCTTATTTTGAAATTTTATTTTCTACGCAATAGCAAATTTTCCATATTTCGTTTGTAATTTATTCTTTAATGAACAATTAGAAAAAATGTATACCAATTAGTTAAGTGCAATATCTCTTTGCTGTGAAGTTCCGAACATGAATTAAAAATGCACACTTACGTTAATCAAAAATCTTATGTAAATGTATAAAAAACATACATTATTAAAACGCGAATCATATGATCTATAACGTATACTTACTACTATGGTGAAATAAAATGACTGGTTACAATATGTCGAACTGCAGTAAAAGAATCTCACCGTGTTAATTATATAAAAAAAGGTCGTTATTAATTGTGAAGTGTGTAGTTTGAGAAAAATTCATCTATTTCTCTATTTATCTCTGTCTGTGTCACTCTCTCGCTCTCTCTTTCTCACTTTTTGTTTGTCTGTCTCTCTCTCTCTCTCTCTCTGTATATATATATATATATATATATATATATATATATATATATATATATATAGGCAGCATATTTAATCTCGATATAATTTCGATTTAAACAAACCAAAAGTCCAGTTTTATCTAATACAATTCTTAGAGTTTATGCATACATCCTAATTGTGTTTTCTAGTCTCAATCAAAGTCGGCATATTTCTGTTAGATCATAGGCAATCAAGAATTCATGACAGTACTTCCCCTCATCATCCGCCTTGTTTGCGTGAACTTGCCATTCAACATTGTGAATATTGAAGTCTCCGCAGGCGTGAATGATAACCGAGCGACGGTAGATAGAATGTGGTCACTTTTCTCAGATTTACTTTAAATGATAGTAAATCCGCTGTCATAGAGGCGATAAACGAGCTAATATGGACGTAGTGTTGTGAGCAAATGCTCCTATGAAGCACATATAAGGTAACTCATGAACTTCTCTAGCGATGTCCTTACCACAGGGAAAACCATCTCTAAGGTAGCAAATATTCCATGCACATGACGAATTTGGGGATCAGACTTTGCCGTAAAATGTGATTATCCTTTAATCGGTAACTTATTTGAAGTAACAGTTGGTCCAATGCCAGTTTTATACGTAAACAATAAGTTTAGTCCCATGTAATTGGAGTTCAACCTATGAAACGTTGGAATGTAGACCACTGATGTTAGAGAAGGTAACCTGGTAGTATGGGTCCACTTTGAGAGTTGGAGTTCTTGTCTTGTTTTTGGAAATTTTTCATAGTTTAGTATTGAAATATGTGGCACAAGTCGGCCAAGTTTGTAGAACAGAACAGAAAATATTAATAAAAAGAATGAATAATTATATTTGCAACCTTGCAGGAAGGCTGTGACATTACTCACTAATATGGCATCGAGAGGCCGCACCAAAAGCTAAGGCATGGTCCAGAATCCATTCACCAATGGTAATACAACAGCCCCAGTACTTTGCACCTTCAAGTAAGACAAGCTCCTATGTGGTTAATTCAAGGTTCGGATCTTTTATGATCAGGCGTATAATGCGAGCCCAGACAAAACATTTACCCTCAGCACTCTTATTAGTAATATTACCACAAGGATAGAAATAGACCGACGTGAGGACTTCTCAAGCGACTGCTCATGAAAAAAAAGCACTGCCGGTCCAGTGTACATCTGTTTTCTTCTCCCTTTCTCAGAAACATCTTTCATTGTAAATGAGGACTGAAGAACGAACTAGAGCGAGAATAATGGGCAACCGAAAACGCATCAAAATGCGTTTATTACCCGCCATTGAGATAAACACAAACAAAAATACACAACTAATTATGGTACTTTATATAAGTTCAAATAAGCAGTTTTAGAGGAGAAAAAAATCAATAGGTGTCTCTCTCACTACGGGTCTGCACCGTTCTTGCGTGGACATAATTTGCAGTCTTTTGAAATTCTATGTGTTTTAGATGTTTTTTTTTTATCTCGATCGCCTTCGTTATCTACTGAATATTTGTTAATGAAACCTATACAAATATTTTATTATTTCATAGTAAAACATTTTCTATTTTAAAGGATTAAAAAAATTGCATTTGAAGCAAATTATTTGCAAAATTTCATTTGGAAATTTTAAACCATTAAATACAATGAAATGCTTACATATTTGCAGTATGGAAGGAATTACAAACGAAGAGAAAGAAAAGAGAAATACATATGAAAAACTATCCATTTATAATATAAACTTAACCTGTCTGTTTAAAACTTTCGACAGAGCTGACGGATTTTTACGAGGTTTGTATTGTTTTGAAGTGCGACCATTTGGACGTCAAATATTGAAAAATTGGCTAAATACATTAAAACATTCACCCTCAACTTGGCGATGGAGGATTTGCTTTTTCGCCGATATTTTCAAAAGTCATTCTCCCTTTTCGATTGACTAGATTTTATTTAAACATTCGTAACTTTCGGTTTGGCGATGGGCGCAGCAGCAAAAACGTCACTTTTTCACTTGCGTTTTCTACTTCTCGTTACGGGTTCGGACTTGCCTGCCTACTACCACTTTTTTATTTCTCCAACACACGCCTCAAAACACCTGAGCAACGCCGGGCATCCAGGCTAGTACTTCTATTATACTAAAACTCTCTTTGTGTGTCACCATGTTTGTTTGTTTGAGAACATGATTTACTATTAACACAGCAAACGGAAGGGCAAGGTTTTGCTTCTATAAATGATCTGGATTACTTCTATATTTGTGATCTTTTAAGCGAGCCCTTTTCAGGTGAATTTTTTTTTTAAATATTTTGCGGACCTACATGTCGAAACCTTGATGAAATACTGTTCTGTTTACATGTGCAAATTTTGTGTTTTAATTTTCTTAGAAAACAAAAATAGTGAACTGCATATTATTGATATAAAAGGCAAGATCAGGTACTTTCATATGAGAAAATAATATACTTGTACAGAATCATACTCATATGAAAAACAATCGTACTCGTATCAGAAATAAACGTCCTATAAAAAAATCACGTAAAAGGGATCATCCACTGGACAGTTAAAACCAGTGAGTCTTAACTTTTTTCTTATGCCTTTCTTTTCTAGCCTTTTATCCCGGTGCCCCCCTCATAACTATTGGTCACTCTATTTTTCACTAATATATTTTTTGAAATTTATACATACAAAGATACTATGTAATCAAGATTTATTTATATCTAGCCTCGGTGCCCGGCATTGCCCAGGTGTTTGGAGGTGAGTGTTGAGCAAAAAAAGGTTGTGGTAGGCAGGCTCGAGCTCGTGAGGAGAAGTTGGAAAAGAAAGCGGAGGTGTGTTTAAGGGTGTTAGTTAAGCAAAAAAAAAAAAAAGGTAGAAAAAAAAGAAAATTGCGAGCACAAAAAGTGGTAGTAGGCAGGCAGGCTCGAACCCGTACCAGGAAGGAGGAAAATAAAGCGAAAAAGTGGTCGCTTTTTGCCGATATTTTCGAAAATCATCGCCTCTTTTCGAAAATATCGGCGAAAAAAGCGACCACTCCCCGTAGAAATGTGTCCAGTTGAGGGTAAGGAATTAATGTTTTTGATAATTGTTCGGTATTTGTCGTCTGAAGGGTCGAGTCTCAACATAATACCCATCTCATGAAAAACAGTCATCTTTGTCGAAAGTCCTTGCGAGACATACAAACATACATACAAACATACATACACACATACACAAACAGGTGAGAATTATATTATAGATTAAAAAAATAATGAAAATAAAGTATTCTAAAAAAATATAATGATAACGCAAATAATGAAAGTTACTAACAATAATATACAAAATTATTATGCTAATAATTCTTTACCAATATCTTGTATTACAATGTTTTTTTACATGATCATGTTAATGGGAAGCAGGACACTTCAGCTAATTTAATTCACTTTAGCATTTATGTACACTGGTTAAATGTTTGATAAACAGTTAAAGTGAAATATGTAATAAAAAGATATGCATATTTATTTTATGAAATTCCCGTGGTTGGCACTGCTCGGGAAGTTTCTTTATATCCGATTATATCGATGTTTATGTAATCGCAAATCACCTCTTTTCACAATATAAAGTCTATTGTTAGCTTTTGATAACAGTTGTGCAACACTACTAAATCCTGATTATACAAGACAATCTGTTGGAAAAGCAATAACGTAGAGCTGTGCTTTATTCCAGAGGCAATGGTTTTGTAACAACATCATTTGTCTTCCATAATTTGTAATTCGCCGAGAGGCTTTTGCCAATATATGTCTATATCGGCCACATAATCTTCGAAGAAAATTGAAACCAAGGTCGATATAATCATCATGATTAGGTAACTTTACCGAGCTTCCACATGCGCATGCATATTGTCCATATATCTACCATGTAATGCTTGATCTTCATCTTGCAAGTCACTGCTAACAGAAACCAAACAAAGAAACTGTTTATTTCACGTTTTGCATCATTCACAAGATTCTAGTAAAAAAGAAGTTGCTCTTTGGATTTTTCATCAAATACATGTTCATAAAACGGCCTAATTATCTCTTAAAGTGGATTTACCACGTTGAAAGGAAAACTGTTTTATTTCTAAATTGTTAACTGATTTTTTCCATAAAACCTCTGCTATTTTATCTATGCTTCATGACACAGAAGAGTTAAAGGTATGGAATTAATAATTTTACTTGCGATTTGTTTCGTAACTGACATTATTATAACATACACCGCTGGTAGAATTACTGTTTAACTTATGCAATGGCGTTATTCTGCCTTTGCTATTATTTTGTTAATTATATATGATGCCAGTAAAACATCATGCATTATACTCAGTTTGTTATTAAACACTTGAGACACTGTTTTTTCTAGTTTGAAATTATCACGAAGCTTCTTTTTAAATAATCTATTCGTTTATCTTTCTTTCCTGCTTGCTTCATTTTAGATGGCGTTTTAATTTGGGAAATGATATTTTTCAATCGTATCCTGCAGAAATTAAAAACATATGCGAAAGAATATTTATACCATGAATTCTTAATATCTCTTTCTTTTCCAAGATGGAGTTAAACGTGAAACTGAATTTAATTGCTTGTATAAATTATGCATTTTAATAGATTTTCTCCTCAACGGGTTTGGCAGATCGAGGTATTTCTAGAATAAAATTTTGAAGGAGATTAGTATAAGGAGGCGAATGTCAGACAGACAATATACTAGGAAGAGAACCGATTTTCTGAACGCATATATAAACAAACTCCTATCACTTTTTTGAAAAATGTTTTTAAGGCAAGTTTATGAATGTTCTTTTAAATCGAGAAAACACTTTCGAATTCGGCAAGATGTTCACTTTAGATTTTATCACGTTAAACCAAATATACAGTAAAAAATAAATTTAAAAATAAATTTTGAGTTGGATGTCTTCATGGACCACTAAAATATAACTGTGAATCTCCTATTTGTTTTATTTTCCTAAAAGAGAAAAATAACATATTTACAAAACAAAAGGGAAAAACATATTTACAAACTTAATTTTTTTTTTTAAATAATATAATGGGGGTGAGATGATGGGGAGGGGGGCAAACTATAAAACACCCAAAAAAGAAAGAAAAAGAAAACAAATAAACAAAATGCCTATGGGGCGGATTAGTAAGGGGACCCTCCCTACCTAATAGCTGGTCTGTCATGTGAAACGCCCACTGTCTTCCCGTCCTCTTCCCCCGGGGGGAAGAGGTGAAAGCAAGCAGGTCGTTCCCTAGAAGGGGAGTGAAGGACCTAAGGAACTGTGTGAAAAATAACTTGGGGTTGGGGTCTACAGGGATGGATGGCGTCTTCCAAGATAAACTTCATAATGGGCAAAAACAGGGCTGGAACAAAACAAAACAAGTGGATTGGGCATCTTTGGAAGCTCTCCTATTGCCAATTATTGAAAAATAAAAGACTATAGGAACAGGATCAACACACATACTACCCTAGTCTAGGCCCTAATAAAGCACGAAACTATCCACTCTGGGTGGTTACTTTCCTATCTAGCCTACTCCTACCCATCTTATAAGGTAAACCTTATATTAAAGTCATAAAGGGCTGGGTTCCGAGAAAATTTTGAAACCTCAGCACCTTCGGACCAATACCACTAGGGTGGAAACACGAACTCGAACCTAGCGCCTCGTCGGATGCACAAACTAGTGTTGTGCACCCATCTCCTATCAAAGTCTATGCGGTGCAATCTTTTCCAATCACATCTGATCTTTATTTTAAGTTGATGCTTAAAATAAACAACCAAATCCTGATCCGAAACAGATCGCCCCTCATAGACAATGCCCAGGCGTGTAACCCACGTCACTAACCGAGCTACCGCTAGGATCGCTAGAAACACCACCCGTTTCTCCCTGTCAAACGGCGGGTCCACATTGTCAACAACGTACGCTAAATCAAGTGGCACCGACTGCTCGGGGTCGATGCGAGCCGTTACCTCTCCGACATACTCCCAGAGACTCCGCACCCCGCTGCAAAGAAAGAACGCATGTTCTCTCGTCTCCTCCTCCTCCTCTTCGTCATTGCAGCGTGGGCACGGGGGATAATAATGTTCACTATCCCTGAAATCCCTGGCTAGTCTGCCAAAGAGTGGCAGCGCGTCCCGGACTAGCCTCCATGTTATGGAATATTCCGCATTATTTATAAAGCTACTGGCAGGCGCCCAACTCCACAGCGAGAGAACTTCCCCCCTCGACAGATGCAGCCGCTCCACCAGCGGATCTTTTGCGGTACCCACCACTAACTCCTCATATAGCCTCCTCCTAGGCCGTGCAAGGTCCCTGGACCCCGGCAATACCCTAAGGGCGGCTCGGCATTCGGTCAGGAAACACCGTTCCCCCACCGGTCTTCTGCGACCTTCAGCGGCAGGGGCGGATATGAGCCGTGGAAACGCTCGTTCCACGACTGGTACCCAGTGCGTTTCCTCCATCAGTGTCCGTCTAAGGAACGCCAGTCTTTCTGCGTGCTTGTGACTTTTCAAATCCGGCATTCCCAAGCCTCCCTCGCTAAGCTTCTGTGTACAGACCTGTCTGCGGACATACGGCTTTCCTCCCATCCAAAGAAGTTTGAAAAGAAGGCGCTCTAAAACCTTACAGCGATCCGCTGGCAGGGGAAGTACAGACAATCGGTAAAGGATCAACGGAAACACGTATGTAGCACATGCCTCCGCGCGACCCTTCAAGGACAATCCCCTACGAATCCAAGTCCCTACTGACGACTCGACCTTCGTCTGTACTTCCGACCAATTCTTGTCCAGCTGGAGGTCCGGCCCGAACCACACTCCGAGGATCTTTACCGGGCCATCAGTCCAGCCGAACGCACCTGGAAGCGAGTTTACCCCGGTCTAGGCGCCCAACCGCAGGCCAACGGACTTGCTGCGATTGATCACGGCCCCTGTGACAACTTCGTACTCAGCGATCGCCTCTATCACCGCTCTAATGTCGCTACGCCTTGCAGCGAACACAGTGACGTCATCAGCGTACGCGGACACCCTGGCAAATTTGCCGCCAGGTAGAGCTATGCCGCGCAGGACTGGTCTCGCCGCCTCGTCCCTTAATTTGCGAAGGAAGGGTTCCAACGCCAGGACATACAACAGAGGCGACAGCGGGCAACCCTGCCGCACCGACCGGGAGACCCCAAAGGACTCCGACAACCTACCGTTTACTTGCACCACTACCGAGGGATCACGATACAGGGCGGAGACCCACTTGCGGAAGTCCGGACCAAAGCCGGCGGTTTCCACAACAGCCCTCAGGAACCCATGGTCCACCCTGTCGAATGCCTTGGACTGATCTAAATTGATCAGCGCGGCTTCAGTGTCGTCTTCTACCCCCTCTATGATCGTGCGAACCAAGTGCAAATTGTTCTGAATCGATCGACCCTTCACAGCGTAGTTCTGATCCGGTTCGACCAAGTCATCGATAACAACCTGCAGTTGGTTCGCAAGAACGCGGACCAAAATCTTGAAATCTGCATTAAGCAGAGTTATGGGCCTATAGTCATCTAGATTCCCCCCTCCATGTATATCCCCCTTCTTCAGAAGCGTGACCACTCCTTTGGTAACCTGCCTCGGGATCGAGCCCTGGGCAAACCAGTGGTTAAACACGCCCGTCAGAAGGGGCACAAACATGGGCGACAGCCTCAAGAACAGTTCGTAGGGCAAACCATCGAGCTCCGGAGATTTGTTGCGGCCAACCTGCTTCAACGCAGTAATGACCTCACGCTCCGTAACCATCCCCTCGCAGCTAGCCGCTCGGGCCGCAGTAAGGCGGGGCGAGCCAGCTAAATAGCCGCCAAACTCCTGGCCGCGGAGTCTGGGTAGTTGGGTGAAGCGCTCCTTCAAATGTTGCCGAAACCCATTGCAGATCTCCCGTGCCGACACGAGAGAGCGCTCTTCCAGGTTTTTCACCTCCCGAATGTACCCATCCGAGCCGCGTCTTAGGGCGGCCTTTCGCTCAACAGCATCAACGTTCACGGCTTCGTTGGAGAATCTGTTTAACCTAGCTCTAACTACCTGACCTGCGTATTGCTCGCTAGCCAAGCGATCCAGGTCCCCCTTAACTAGAGCTAGTTCTAGGGAATCCTCCCCTGCCCCCGCCCGGGTCAGTCTATCATCTAAGTGCCTTTTGGTCCGAGCCCTAGTTAATGCGAGGCGTTGGCTGTATTGGACACAAAAGTGCCTAATGGTGACCTTAAGCTTAACCCACCAGATACTCCCGGTAACCACCCCCACAAACTCCCTCTGAATTAGTGACGTCAGCTGCTCCTGGAAATCGTTCGACTCCAACAAGGAGACGTTCAACTTCCAGTAGCCAGCCAACCTAGGCCTATTACCTAATTTCAGACGGGCCAACACGAGTTTGTGGTCCGAATGACCTAGCCAGTGGAACGTGGGACAAGATAGGAAATCTGTGTCGCCCCTTCTAATTAACATCCTGTCCAAGTATGTACTCGAACAGGCGGCCGAACTAGCATGCCGCGTCTACATCTCCCTCCCGGGGTGATCCAGACGGAACCTGTCGACCAGATCGCACGAGACCATCAGGTCAGACAGGTTGTTGTCACCCCGCCCCGACCCTCTAACCCCCCCGACCTTATCTGTCTTGGGGTCCAGGATGGCATTCCAGTCCCCCATTAAGACTACCCGCTTCGGACCTGAAGAGAGAAACACCTCCACCCGCCGAAAAAAGGAAACCCTCTCGCTGTGGATGTTTGGCGTATACACTGCCACGATCCGAAACGCGCCGCTTTTAACGGCAACATCGACCACGACCAGCCTCTCATGAGCGTCCGCGTGGACAACGGTAACCGTCGCAGACAGAGTGCGACTCACTAGCCCAGAAACCCCCCGGCTCTGGAGGCTGCCATATGCTGAGTAAACATGAAAATCGTTTACCAGCACATCGCAGTCCCCAGCCCCAACAAAGTGGGTCTCTTGTAGTGTAGCTACATCTACCTCAAGGGCCACGAGATCCCTCAGCACGCGAGCAGCCTTGTTGTCGAGATCTCATGCCCCTTGCATTCAAACTAGCTAGGTTCAAGCCTGTGGCCATGTTTCCCTAACTAGTAGTATTCGTCGACTAGGGGTCTGAAGTCCTCGGGGGTCAGTACGTCGAAAGCCTGGCCGAGACTGCCCGTGAGCAGGTCGGACGTAAGCCGTCCGTCTCGAGCCAGGCCCCCCACGTCCAAGGGGAACGTCATCTTGAGTGCCCTATAAAAGGAGGGGTGAACATAAAGCGGGACCCTCCCTTCGCACTGATTAGTTATTTTGCTCAACGATGGGTGCTCCCCGTCGACGATTTTCAATTCTTTGAATGCCGTTTTCCCCTCCTGAATCATCCTCCATAGCGCCTTGGCTCTGCCTCCCCTGTTCACCCGGACGAAGGTGATAAGCGACGGGCATCTTGGAAGTTCTTTGGGTCAGAGACCTCTTTCCCGTCGACTTCCTTGAGGGCTTCCAAGTCTCTCATATATTTTTCTGGCGCCCGTTGAAGTCACTGACCGTATGGCTCAGGTCGGCAGCGCATATCTTCTTCTCGGGCCAGAAAGGGACCTTTCTGGTTCTTTCTTCCCTTGGGGCCGCCGCCGACTTTGTCTGGTCTTGGGATTCTGCTTTGTTTTTCGCCTTTTCTGGGTTTTTCACTTCCACGGGAGCTTCCGGTTGCTCCATCTGAGAATCCTGGGTGGTGAACAGGGGAGGGGTGGGCGGAACTTTCTCCAGGGGGAGTGCTTCTACAGGAAGTTCAGGGCGCTGGTCTTTTTTTCCCGTTTTTCGACCCGCTTGTCTTCACTCCCCTCGCTATCCGAGCCTGAGGAGCTGTCCCTTTGTTTTCTCTTTGTGGTTGTTACCACAACCTTGCTTACAGCCTGTGGAGCCGGCTCTGTCTTCTTTCCTCTCCGTGCCACAACCTTGCTCCACTTGCTGGTTTCCGGTTCCTCCTCCTTCCTCGTCTCTTGTACTTTCGTCTGCCCTGCTTCTTCTTCTACCTTCCTGGTTGCTTCAGTCGCGGTTTTCTTCAGAGGGCAGAATCTGGCTACGTGACCCGTTTTCTGGCACTGCCAGCATTGAAGTCTTCTGCCCTCCACTATTACAACCATCGACCAGCCCTCGCAAATTAATTGGGCAGGGATCCCATAGAACTCCTTCCGTGTCAGTCTCATTTGGAGCCGGTAGTCCCCGGTCAAGATATTCCTCGGTCCCTTTATGGCCTCAATCGCCTCTACTTCGCCATATTGGGACATGATAGTCCCCAGCTGCTCTTCGATTAGGAAGCACGGTACCCCTGTTATCATCACCGCAGTTCTCCTCTTGGAGAGGTGCTCTGGTCTGACCCTGATGTCTCTCCAAACCAGGTCTCCTCTCGCCAGCTTCTCTGCGTCCTCCTTGTTTGGTAAAAGGACCTCCCACATTGCATTGAATCGCCGCACTGCATACTGGGCCGTGATCTTCAACTCCCCTAATAGCTCCAGCATGCGGTCCTTGGGGACGCCCTTCAGACCTTTTCCCTTGACGTCCAGTGTTAACAGGGATACCGATCTTTCCCGGATCTTGGTGAGGGTTTCCGGGGCCACCTTGATGTTCTTTCCCTCTATGCTGGTCTTATACTTTTCTTCGAAGAGCCGCTTGAAGTATTCAGGGGATCTTGTTACTTGGGGTTTGGGACCCCAGCTCCGCTCTCCCTCTGCGGCTTTTCCACTCCATGCTGCTTCCGCAGTCGTTGTTGGTGCTGACGGAGTCTTTTGGGCTGCCGGTATTGGGGAATCCGTAATTGCGAGAGCTGGCCACCCCTTCTTTGCCGGCTCCACACTTTCCGATCCCCCCACCCCCAGGGAGCACCCATTCACCACGAAGACATCCAGGGATTTCGTTCTCCGCAGACCCTCCGCCGTCTTCCGGGGGCTACTCCTCTCCGACTGGGTCTGTTTTGGCGGCAATGCTGTTGGTGGTGCTGACTCCTCCTCCGAATCCCACCAGCACTTTACTGGCCGCCTCTTTTTCTTCTCTGCTGTTGCTTTCCATATATCCTCCTCACTTCCCGGAGTTTGCGTGGTGTAGGTTCTCCAGGCCTCTACTTCCTCTTCTTTAGCCCCCACTGTCTCTGGCGTTATCCAGGTTTTATTCTTGGAC
This sequence comes from Euprymna scolopes, assembly GCF_053919585.1. NCBI lineage: Eukaryota > Metazoa > Mollusca > Cephalopoda > Sepiida > Sepiolidae > Euprymna > Euprymna scolopes. The sequence continues at coordinate 83,772,064 of NC_136485.1, forward strand.
GCCACTACACCTGGGGCGTCCCCCAAGGTGACAGGAGCAGCCGTCTGCTCCAGCTCGTTTGATGGTCCTGAGCCCAACTAGAGCCCGCCGATTCGGAAACCAAGGGGACCTTCGCCTAAAAAGGCACGTCGGTTTCCCTTGGCCCTGCCGGCTGCTTAAGCACTAGCTGGACCCCGGACTATCTGTAACAAAAAAGAAAAAACGAAAACAATTAGTTTAGTTGCCCGAGGGCAATAACGAAAACAATCAAAAAAGGATAATAAGCAGGTCCCAGCTGGTCCTCTCCCCAAAGAAGGGGCTGGTCCTTGCAGTGGCAAGCAAAAACAATTCTGTCGCAGATCGCAGCAAGCATACCTTGATCCTAGCCGGATCCCATCATAAAGGAATTATAATGGGGTACGATCCCACACAGTCGGACGATTCTATTTATAAACGGTGCTGCTAAGAACTGACGAATAAATTAATTCGCGTTCTGCTACCAACCAATCAGAAACCAGAATTGCTTCATAAATATTAAACCTTTTCTGGGGCAATTTCACATGTTCTTTTCCCGGGTTTCGACACGGTAAGAATATTTTGTTCTGTGGAACTGTCTACTACAAACAAGTCACCTCCCAGGACTTGTGTGTAACAGCGAACCATCTGAAACTGTTCTGAAACTAAAAATGGCTTACATTTCTAGAGGTTATGGGCCTAGCGTGCGTCTTTATTTAGATTGATCCGAATCAAAATTCGAATTGTGGCAAGTTAAATTTCTGGGATATCTACGAATACAAAAGCTACACAAAGTACTACAAACACAACCTGAAAACAGAAACGACCCCGACTTCATTGAAAGGAACACAACTGTCTTTGCGGAATTAATACAGTGTTTAGATGACCGAAGTCTATCACTAGTAATGAGAGAAGCCCTGGACGACGGCTGCCAAGCATTAAACATATTGAGAGAGCATTATTTATCGAAAGGAAAACCCAAAATTATTTCTTTATACACTGAACTGACCTCTCTAAAACGAATGGAAGCCGAAACTATTACTGATTATATTATAAGAGTCGAGACAACTGCAAATTCTTTAAAAATGTCGGGTGAAGTTATAAGTGACAGTCCGTTAATTTCCAGGGTCCTTAAGGGATTACCGAGTGATTTCAAGCAATTTACCACCGTGATAACCCAGAAAGAAAAACCCATAACATTTAGTCAATTCAAGGTAGCACTCAGAAGTTACGAAGAAACTGAAAAAATGATCACAGAAAAAAACGAATCTACAAATATCATGAAATTTAAAAATACACACATAAAAACACCAAAATCGAATTATACCCATGCCAGGAATAAAAAACGCAACTTTGTCAAAAGCAGGTGTTTTCCTAAGAAAAGTACAAAAAATATTTGCTATAATTGTGGACGATCTAATCACAAGAGTTTCCAATGTAGATACAGGACTCAAAATAGCGACTACATTAAAAATGTAGAGAGCTCTGTTAGCGAACATACATTTTTATTTTCGTGTACATTTGATGCTTCAACAAACAATAATAATTTTCTTATCGATTGTGGTGCCACGGCACATGTGATTACAAAGAAATCTGATTTTATCAATTTTGATCCCAACTTTAAGCCACAAAATCATTTTGTAGCACTAGCTGACGGGAGTCGAGTCAATGATATCGTTTTGAAAAGAGGCAATGCGAAAATCTCGCTAAAGAGCAATAAAGGTGAACTGTGTTTCTGTATTCTAGAAAACGCTCTTCTAATCCCAAAATTTAAACAAAATATATTTTCTGTGCAAGCTGCCACAAAACAAGGTGCAAATATAAACTTTAGCCCCAATAAATCAAAACTGGTATACCCGAATGGAACTGTATTCGACATTAAAGAAAATAGAATACTATATTATTTAAATAACGTAGTCCCATCAAAAACCGCCTGCCATGATCTCCAGAAATTGCATAAATTTCTTGGACACTGCAATATTTCTGATATCCAAAAGTTGCCGACTGTAGTTGATGGAATGCAAATACAAACATCAAAAACCTTCAACTGCGACGTCTGTACGCAAGGGAAAATGACAAACTATCAAAACAAGATACCAGACAAAAAGGCCAAAAAAATCCTATCAATGGTGCATTGTGACTTGAACGGTCCCGTAGAACCGATGACCAGAGAACATTATAGATATGTGTTGAATTTCGTAGATGACCATTCAGGTTTAATAATGGTTTACTTTTTAAAGATCAAATCTGATACCCTGCTAGCAACTAAGAAATATCTAGCCGAAATGGCCCCCTACGGTGAAATCAAGTGTGTTCGCTCTGACAACGGTACGGAATTCACCAATAAAGACTTTGAACTTTAACTAATTAACCATCATATCAGGCATGAAACATCAGCTCCTAGATCGCAACACCAAAACGGGACTGCTGAACGTGCGTTGCGGACACTTTTTGAAATAACAAGATGCCTACTCATTGAATCAAAACTCCCTAAAAACCTCTGGACGTATGCACTTATGGCGGCAGCCTATATGCACAACAGGTGTTTTAACAAAACACTATCTAAAACTCCATATGAATCTTTCTGCGGTAAAAAAAAAATTAAGCAGAATGCATATATTTGGTTCAACTTGCTTCGCATATATAGAGAAAAAGAGTACATTGAATATTAAAGCCGACAGAGGTATATTTCTTGGATACGATAAAAACAGTCCAGCCAATTTAATATTTTTCTCGGAAAAAATAAAATAAAAAGAACCCGGTGTGTAAAATTCACAGACACGTTTAATTTTACAGACGAAAACCCGTCATATGAAGAGGATGAAATTATATTACCTCAAATAATTAGAACAAACGAAAACAGTAAAAATGACGGAGACGAGAGTTTCCATGATGATAATGATGATGATGATGATGATGATGATAAAGTCGAAAGATATCACAAAAGAAATAGAAGACGACCCAATTTTTTTTGTGGTCGACAATATAAAAGATTATCAAATCGACTATTGCTATTCAATGGAAAATGCGCCAAAAAGCTTCAACGAAGCAATTAATTCAGAACATTGTGATGAATGGAAAATTGCCATAAAAAAAAGAAATAGATGCCTTAACCGAAAATGATACCTATACGGTAGTGCCTCTCCCAAGAGATAAACATGTTATTTCTACCAGATGGGTTTTACAAAAAAAGAGTACAGCATCAGGCGTAGAACAGTACAAAGCAAGATTTGTTGCTAAGGGGTGCTCTCAGATTTACGGTAAAGAATACTTCTCTACGTTTTCACCGACCACAAACCTAACGACAATCAGAATTTTACTGCAAGTCGCATCACAATATGACCTAAACATCCATCAAATGGATGTAAAAAATGCTTATTTGAATGCCCCAATAGACTGTGAAATTTATATTACCCCTAAGAGGGATTTATAATGAAAAATAAAAATAGCGTGTGGCGACTTAACAAGCCATTATATGGTCGAAAGCAGAGTGCTCAGTGTTGGAACACAGTATTCCATGATTATATTATTAAACAACAATTTAGACAATGCGCTGTAGACCTCTGTTTATATACCCAACACAAAAACGATAAACTACTGATTTTGGTTTTGTGGGTCGATGATATTTTAATCGCATCAAATTGTGACATAATGTTAACTGATGTTAAGAACAAATTAAGTAAAAGATTCAAAATGACTGATTTTGGCAAAATATCCTGGTTTCTGGGGATAGAATTTTCTCAAAGCAAACGACTTGTTACGATGACTCAATCGAGATACATCGATAAAATACTATTAAAATTTTGAATGGGAGTGTGCAAGAAACGCTCTACACCGGTCGAAAATGATATTTAAAAAATATACACACAGAATCTGAAATAATAAATAGCACAATATCGCGAAATTATAGGTAGTCTTATATATTTGATGACTGCAACCAGGCCCGACATATGCTATACAGTAACAAAATTATCACAAAAATTATCACGACCGAAAATGAAGGATTTAAACAGAGCTAAACAAGTTCTACGTTATTTAAAAGGAACTAAAAAAACAGAAGTTAGCATTTAGAAAATCAAGAAATCCCCTAAAATTAGAAGGTTTTTCGGATTCAGACTGGGCAAACGACGAAGATCGCAAGAGTGTATCTGGATATTGTTTCAGACTCTCAGAAAATGGGCCTATTATTTCATGGAAATCTAAAAAGCAACAGATTGTATCTCTCTCTACGTGTGAAGCAGAATTTATCGCGATCACCCACACGACCCAGGAAGCACTCTACCTTAAAAATATCCTGAAGACTATTTTAGAGCCAGAATTGATTACAAGCCCGTAGTAATTAATTGTGATAATCAAGCCAGTATAGTCTTAGCACAGAACACGATAATCAACCAAAGATCTAGGCATATAGATATAAAATACCATTTCATAAAAAAACGAGATAGAAAAGGAATCCATTATTTTGAATTACATATCAGAACAAAATATCGCTGATGTATTTACAAAACCGGCGACACGGATAAAGCTACAACGTTTTCTCTCAAAACTTGTTGGTGAATTCGACTAGATATTTTTTTTTCTTTCACTGCCCTGTATGTATATAGATTTCTATATATTAAAAATACAGACAAGCGAAGTTCCACTCATGAGAAGGCTCTTACTTTTTTGCATGAATATCAGCGGAAACCCCTAGGGGTAATACTCAGAGATTTCTATATATAAAAAAAATAATCCTGGACAAGACGTTAAACTGTATCCATTTTATTTGTATTAACACTTTAACTTACTAATGCGTAACCAATACTTTTGCTTAAAAAAAAATCTTTGTAATTTTCCTTTTTGACGTTTGAACACAATTAAAAATGGCGTTTTTTTAATGCTAAAATTCTAAGATCCAAATGATTTCTAATTTTTGTTATGTCTAAGTGAATATAAAAATATATATTTATTTTTGAGCAGAACAAACACAAGGAACTTCCCCATTATCAAAAATAGGGAGGATGTTGCAATATTTTGGAATTATAATGGGGTATTTATTTAAATGCTGCCCACATCAGCATTATTTGGCACAGGGCCTGGAAAGTGGGAACCTCGCAGGCTCCCCTAAAGGAGAGGCACTCCTGCAATTTTAAAAATTGCCTGAGTAACCCTGTCGGCATTCCCCGGTCGGGGCGTCTTAGGCAGCAAGCAATAAACTTGCCCCACCGGAAAACCCGGTGGCAAGGCCTGGGAGGGTGGACCTCCTAGGTATTACCCAGGCGGTGTACCTCAGTCCAACAGGTGCTGTACCGGTTCCCGGCCCCTCACCTGTTGGGCTGAGTGTCAAGTGACGAATCCTTGACTGATACTACCCTGTCTCCCTGCAGCCGAAGCCGCTAGGAGACACATCCCATCATCCAGGAGGAATAATGGGGTATGATCCCACACAGTCGGACGATTTCATTTATAAACGGTGCTGCTAAGAACTGACGAATCAAATTAATTCACGTTCTGCTACCAACCAATCAGAAACCAGAATTGCTTCATAAATAATAAACATTTTCTGGGGCAATTTCACATGTTCTTTTCCCGGGTTTCGACACGGTAAGAATATTTTGTTCTGTGGAACTGTCTACTACGAACAAGTCACCTCCCAGGACTTGTGTGTAACAGCGAACCATCTGAAACTGTTCTGAAACTCAAAATGGCTTACACTTCTAGACTTACGCAGAATATAAACCGTGCTGAAATATGAAGATCATTTAGAAAGACATTCTTAAAAGAGAGAGAAGAACATTTTATTACTATTCTGCACTTTACCTAACAACTAAACTAATAAAAGATACCGTAAAGATTGAATTGAACTTAAAAATCTCTATATAAAAATGCCACCGTCTGTATTCTGTTTATATACTCATTTTTTGTATGAACAGAGATTTACGAAGATTTTGGGCAGCAACGGTCATACATTCCTAGGTAGTTATTATTTGTAAAAAAAAAAATGTCGCAACAACAACAACAAAAAAATTTAATTAAATAACACAGTATGTTATTTAACTTGCTATTTATTAATAGTTTTCGAAGCTTCAAATCTTTGATTTTATCACGTCGAGACTTCTTGTTTTGCAAACGGAAGGGGCGCTAAACACTAAAGAGTTGCTGTCTAGGAAGAGAACAAATAATAAAAGAGCGCAAAACATCAATTCCAAAATAAATTTTAATTGCTCACTTCGAAATAAGTCCGAGACAAAACTGATCCCTTCAAATACTATATTTTCGTGCGGACTGAACTCTCCTAATGGGCAATTTACCCCCAGCGTACACTCTAAATAAGTTTGTGAACAAGATTGTTTAAAACTAAAAACTGTAGAGATCAATAAGTAAAACGTCGTCATCTTGTACTTGAAATTCAACAGCTCGTAAAAGCGATTAATATTTGAGATGAAATGAAAAAGACATTTTAACAACCTAAAACGACAAGCAATAGTGCAGGTAGGTTTTGCGGTAACTTTTATTGGCTATGGTAACATTTATTCGTCATAAATTTGACATTTTATTACTTTTTGAATCTTGGTCTATTGAATAACAAACCAAGAAGATATATTCTTTCTCTAAAATAAAAACTTCAAGAAAAATATTTTTCAGTAAAACTTGTAGTTACACTTTCAGAAAATCATCATTAGTAGCAACATCTGTTGTGTAAATACATTTAAAAAAGATAATTAGCAGACTGTTAGATCGTTTGTTATTTTTTAGGAGAAAAAGTAAGAAACCTTACTGTCAGACTAAATCATCAACCGAAATGATTGCCGGCATTTTTTCTTCCATCTTAAACTCCAAAATTAACTTTAATACAAAACTAAAACTGTGTAAAGAACACACTAAAACAAATGGTGAATTTACGTCTGTCAATTTGTCATCGATTTAATTTGATTTATTGATTTCTTCGATCGGTCAACATGTTCCTATTAGTGGTTTCTTATTTTTCTAATGAAAACATTAACAAAAATTAAATGTATTCAACTTTTTTACTATAAAATTCAGGCATACAATTTCTTTCATCAAAAACCAAAAAAAAAAAAAAAATTACAGGAAATGCCTCGAAATGATTTTTATTTTATTTGAAATGAACTCTGTCAATAATGATGATAAAACTAATAACTTTTTCGATTTTTATTTTCACGAATAACTTAAAAATAAAAAGAAAAACAAATAAAGCATAATACGCATAAAATAAAGAAAAAATATTCAAAATAGGAAAGCTAAAATGATTAAAGTACAACAAGAACTACCAAAAATATCGTTCAAATACTGATAATTATAAAGTTATATTATAATAGAATATTATGAAAAATAAATAGAAATATTAGGTACCCCCAACGCCCGCCACAATTTTAACCCCCTGTATATGACACGATGTAAATGCAATTTTATTTAATATTCTCATCCTAACTTTTTTTACCATTTAAAAAAAGCTTCAAATAAACTGCTAATATTTAAAAGAAAATTTACAGCATACGTTCCTAGGTAATGAGTTTTTTTAAAGCCGAAAACACACCCATTTTTTAAAATCTAGCAAAAATCAAATAATAGTCATATTTTCCTGTGATTTTCGATATTTATTCATTATTTAATATACTTGCATATTAAAAATGATTTTTATTAAATATGTAAGAATATTTTTTAGGTGTTCCATCTCTCCATATTTTATGTTACGAAAATCAAAAAAAAATATGTGGGTCGATAAAAATTTCAACATTTTCTTAAGCTAAAAGGATCAAACAGAAAAAATTGCTATATATATATATATAAATATATATATATATATATATATATATATAAATTCCCGCTATTTTTTCAGTTATTTTAAAGATGTAAATCAAATTGGACTGGATGTAAATCAATATGACTGTGTTAAAAAAAATAAACTTTGTCTTCATTTTTTTCCAGTAATATAATGATTTTAATTACAACAAAAAACAGAACTTTAAAAAATAATTATTTTGAAAAAAAGCTTTAAATGATATTAAATTAAAATATTATGCGATGTGATGTTTAAACATATTATTTTAATAACAGGCTTACAATAATAAAGAAAATGACATTATATATATATATATATATATATATATATATATATATATATATATATATATATATATATCACTTAAGGTAATATAAAAACTGCTAAAGCAAAATCGACTAAATGAAAATTCGTTTGGATTGGATTATGTTAAATCACATAGGTGATATCCAAAATTTACGCCTTTTTTTTTTTAAAAAAAAGCCGTAAGCAGTAGTATCTTTAGATACATTATCAACAGACTAAGTTAAAATTAATTTTATCGTCTGTGTAGATAAATTAAAAATCTATTTGTTGTATAAAAATAAATTGTTTTTTATCAATGTTTATTGTGCATTTTATTTATTAATAAGTTTCTGCATAAACGATCTTACATAGAAATTGATCACTGCAATTCCAAGATAGGAGTACCTACATCATAGTGTATTGTTTGAGGTTAAACTGTAAAAATAAACTGTCTGTCAATATCCTATTAGATAAATTCAGAAATCACAGCTACAAATTCATGGATTATAAAAACAAATGTATTTGAAAAAGCTTTACATTAATAATAAACAAAGTGTTGGCAATAATAGTTTTGTGAATATTAGATCTTGTGATTGAAAACAGATTATGTAACATACTAATATATGTACGTGATGTTGCCAAGCTTATCAAAAACCTTGGTTCTAGTCATAGTGTTCAAAAAATTTTAATCGGAACTAGCTCCTGTATAAGATTCCTAAGCTGTTTAAACGTTAGCTAAGTATAAATGCTTCCCAATACCCTAAAAATATACCAGTCTGCCCGGTCCGTCATCTTCCATTTAGTAGAGACCAATCAGTCTCCTGCGCATCATGAGTAAGTTCGGAAAATTTTTGATAAATTGAGAAGTGGTTCAGTACCTCAGCAAAAATAACCTGCTGAGTGAAATACAATATGGTTTCCGTTCTGCAAGATCTGCTGTGATGTATAAATTGTTATATCACACAGAATTCGTGAATCTTCTGACGCGCTCTTCATTTCTAGAGCAAAATCTCTTGACATCTAAAAGGTATCTAATAGAGTATGGAACAAAGGTCTACATTACAAGATCGGCAGCTATGAAACAGTAAAAATGTACCCAGAATTATTTATTTGCTCATTTCTGTTATATTTGTTTGTTTCTGTTTCAACTTGAACGGCTGCGTTACATTATCATTATTATTATTATTATTATTATTATTATTATTATTATTATTATTATTATTATTACTACTGCTGCTCCTTAATAATTATGCTACTACTAATCCTTAATAATAATTTATTATTATTGTTATTAATAATAGTAATAATAGTATTATTATTATTATTATTATTATGATTATTTTATTAGTAATTTGATTAATTGTATTAGTATTTTATTATAATTTTTATTATTATTAATATTATTTTATTATTATAAGTATTATTTTCATGATTATTATTATTTGTATTATTATTATTTCTATTTTGATATGTAATTTTATTTTTATTATTTTATTATTATTTTTATTATTATATTTAATATATTATTATTGTTATTATTATTTTATTATTATTATTTTATTATTCTTATTATTTTATTATTATTATTATTATTATTATTATTATTATTATTATTATTATTATTATTATTATTATTATTAGACGTTATATTAGAGGTAAGAATGATGATTTACGGATTAGATACAGTAAAGTCACGTGAAAGCATGAACAATAAAGATAGAAAATAGAAATAGTAAAAACAGGAAGAAAGGCAGAAGATAAGATTTTTCTGCTTGATATGTTTCTTTCACATCTTTTTTTACTCATTAGTTAATACAAATTATGTTATATATTCACCCAAATAATATATTAAAACAACCAATAATTTATAGTTGTAACATGCATGTAAAAGAGTATATTCACTTGTTTAAAGTTCATAAAACATCACTTAAAAATCTGATAAGCATTAGAAAAACATTTCTTTCAAGGCATGACAATGGTTCAACAAAGTGGATTTTAATAAAATTTAAAAAATACGCTAAGAATTTAAACTAAAATTTCATCAATGTTCTATGAGCACTTTTAGAAACTTTGAAATGTAACCTTTAAAATTAAATTTAAATTAAATCTAAAAATTAATTTTGATTCATTTTTTAAAATGTGCATTTTAAAATGTTAATTTGAGAATCATATATCTTTATCAGTAATTGTTAATTAATACGCAAATTTTGTTTTACCAGGTTAAAGACAACTTGCAGAACATAAAATACACCCAAGGTAATTAAGGAATTTTGAATAGTCCATCTATATTTTAAAGTTATTTTAGGAATATTTTTAAGTTATATATATATATAAATATATATATATATACATATATTTATATATATATACATATGTATATATATATATATACATATGTATATATATACGTATATATATATATATATATATATATATATATATACTTCACAACCAATATAATATGCACAAATTTGTCTACATTTTAATATATAGTGTCCTGGCAAATAGTTGCGTGTTTGATGCTTCATTTGTCTTCCATACATTTGTGGGATTTGCTGCTTCGGTTTTGCTGATTCGGTTGTCTCTCCTATATTTGTTAGTTTGCAGACCCACTAATATATATATATATATATATATATATATATATATATATATATATATATATATATATATATATATATTAGTGGTCCTGCAAGGGTACAGGGGAGAAACCAACGCATTAAAACCAACAAATGTAGGAGAGACAACCGAATCAGCCAAACCGACAAATTTAGGGAAGATTACCAAAGAAGCAAAATTGCAGCTATTTGCCGAGACACTATATATACAAATATAGACAAAATTGGGCATATTTTATTGGTTAGAAAATATAGTTTTTTTTATTAATTTTTATAAAATTGCACCCATAGAATAGTATTACAACCTTGAGAAAAGCCTGGCAATTTTAATGCAGTTTCGTCCCATAGAACGAAAGATGTGAAAATTTCAATATTCATTTTATTTTCGAGTATAGAAATATCGATAAATAGCTAGATCGCCTTTTTGGGCAATTTTATGAGTTCGGAATCTTAGCGACTATTCCTCAGAATTTAACAAATTGAAGTCTCGTTGGACAGCTAAGCATCTGATTTGCGAATATTGGGCGATGTTACATTTGTCCTTAAGGTCGCACATAATTGTTTATAACGTCAAATGAGCACTTACTTTATGGTTACCTTTTTGATGGGTTCTGTTAATTTTTTTTCAGGGTGGTATTTTATGTGGCCTGGAAGACCAATACAAAACATACCTTTAAAAATTGTTTTCTACAGGTTTTCGGGCCTGCAGAAAGGAATAACGCGTTTAAATTTTCGGCAAATTAGTATTTTTTCGGGTAATAAGCAAAAATATACGGGTTTTTGCGTACAACAATGACCACCACTCATAATATAAAAACACCCCATAGACATTATAATATAAAAACATTCTACAACGCAATATTTACGTTCACCCAAATAATTATGTAATTTTCTTTTTTTTCTATCAATTAAAAACAAACATATACGCAATAAATTATAGTTTTGTGTCTTCGACTGATAGTTTATCTTTTGAGGAAATCCTTGTAGACTAAAGCAATATTTTTTTGAATTATACAAAAAAGGGAAAACAGTGCCTCATCTTCATCCCGTACTACTTCTTTCATATTATTGATCATTGGAATGGGACATCATTCCAAACTGTTTCAATTTTCATTTATGTACAACACGTATTTTTTAAATAGATATGGATACATGCCTAAAGAATTGCATCTAGTTCTAACTTATTTGTTTTTTACATGGTAGTTATGACTTATACAAGGCCCGCAAGCTACTTGGGGAAAAAGGGTTTTTTATCGTGTACAGAAATCAATGGGATAATATCGTAGTAATCGTTAGTAATGGAGATTTGATACAGTGTCTTACTTAAGGGGCGGTTTATAAGGAATTTGATTATGTTGGACTTGAAGACATCTCAGTTGTAGTCAGGTGGGAAACAGGCAATCGGAAGAGGGTTCCACAGGCGTGAACTTCTAAGGAAGCTTTGTTCATGGAATCTACGTTTTGATTTACACACACATAATGAGCGGGGAAAATTATTGACAGTGGTTGCAGCTAGACGGGTGTATTTTTGTGAAAGATTAGCGAGGTGGGGTTAGAGATTGGCGCTCAGGCGAGAACTTGCCATGGGAATAAAGATAAAACAAAAACACGCTCGCAACCTCTTTTCTGTGGGAGAGACGTTGCAGGGAGAAGAAAATGGCAACTCCCACTAAGACACGAAGTCTATCTTGTACGCTGTTTAGGTAGGACGTGCTTGGCTTTTATATAGATAGAGAATTGCATTTACTGGAACAGTAGAAGGATCCAACATTTTTCCAGCAACCTTGGCAACAAACTTGATGTACATTTTCCATTTCAGATAAGGAGTAAAGGTCAAGCTCAGAAGCTTGTCAAAACATGGAGCCTACCCAAGACGAGCGCCATCCATTTCAATTTATGCCAGATGAGGATCAGAGCCTTGATGATGTAAAGATAGGCGCTTGGTTTTAGATGCATTAAAGGTAATCAGCCACCTCTTCCCGCATTGTACCATGCGCTCAAGATCATTTACGGCCTTACATGTGTTGCTATAGATGGTCGTGTCATCAGGATAGATATGAAAGAATGATTTATGTATGTGTTTTGGGAGTTCATTGATGTAGATCAGGAAGAGAGTTGGGCCCAGGATGGACCAGTGAGGGGCTCCAGCATTAAAACTATGGGCCTCTGATTTCTGCCCATCAATCACTTCTCTAATAAGCCGATCAGAGAGAAATGATTTAATAATTGAGAAAATATTTCCAGTTATATCTTAGCTGGAAATCTTGTGAAGTAGGCCTTTATGCCATACCTTATCGAAAGCCGTTGATATGTAAAGAGCAATTGCCCTAGAAAGGAAGCCTTTGTCCAGAGATTCACTAATCCTACGAGATATAACCGTTAGCACATCTGCTGTAGATCTACATATTGCTTGTCACTAATAAGGTTATTTCTGTTGAGGTGGCTGACTACCTATTTATTTAATATGGATTCCTGCAACTTACTCATAATACACAGGCGATTATTAGTCTGTATTGGGAGGGAGATGACCTATCACCTGAATTCCCAAATACAGGGCATACTAATGAGGTTTTTCAGGGAGTTGGAAAGCACTTCTCCTTAAGACAACGCTTATGTGGTTGCTTAAAAATTTCTATTATTATAGCATGGATTGGTTTTATTATAAACCTTTTTTTTTTCGTCTCTAGATAGCTTAAATAGTAGGACACGCTGCTGGAAATATAAATATTTTAATTTCGATTATAGCTAATTGCGCCCAAGTTATTTTACTCTTTTGAAATAAGTATTGATATCATTAAAACACTACCGTGTTTGAATATATGGTTAAGTGACAGTTTTAGTCATTTAGGACTGCTTTTAAGCTTCAGTGTTCACTAATTTTTCGATCAAATTTTAAGCAATTATTACAGTTTCTAGATCAACTTTTCAGCTATATTGCGAAAAAAAATCAATTTTCGTTCAGTAAACCAAAAATTCTGATGAATTTTCTTGTGTTCAAAGTCGTAAAAATATATAAGGAGGTGAGCGACGCTTTTTATGAATGGTTTCCATAGCAACCACGTCGTTTAATCGACTACTACTGCTACTATTTGATTGATGTCGCAAAAAGACAAGTAACAAGGGAAACAGTGAGAATGAAAGCATGCCATCGAGATAATTGGGGGAAGATTAGACTGAAATTAAACAAAAGAAAGATGAATTTATTTGCAGCCTGAAAAGATCATGGATCACAATAGACAAATGTATGCATGATATGTTATATGGTTCAGCTTTGACAGGGAAAAGTAAAGGACGTGTTATTAAAACGGGTAACGAAATTGACAAGATATTCTAGCAAAAAACATTTTAAAATTAACATAAAATATTGCAATGTTAAGAAGTTTTTTTTTTAAATTGAATTTATAACATTATAGAATAAATTCTTAATGCTGCACTATTTTAAGTTGTACCTTGATCATATTTTTTACTAGAACATCTTATCATTTTCTTTTCTTTTTTTAACAACTACTCCTTTAACTTTCCATGCTTAAGCTTAACCATATTACGTTTCCTGCTCGCATTATAATATTGTAATTCGATAATGTCTGATCTTCAATAGTGAATTAAATCTTGAATAATAGTGATGAGGAATCTGCATAAATAAAATCATATTTAAGTGTATTTTATTATCAGGAAAGTATGGGCGTCCTCGCTTGTTTATAAATAATTCTACACTTTCAACATTTTGTACATACGTTTAAGTGTTTTACAGAGCATAATAGTACATAGCCTCTAATTCTCCAATATAACTATTTCAGATTTACTTTAATTTTGATTCAAAGTCTCTGTAAATTATTTGAGAAGGATTTACTGGGTTTTCATTTATTTTTATTTTTTAGTTGTAGGTGAGTCATTAAAGGTTAAACATTTTCTAGGATAAACTTGAACAATAAATGTGGACTATTTCGTATTTATTCAGTATTTCACAACAATACATTATATAGATAGCTTGAAAATGTTGTTTACATGTACAAAATATGCTGTCTACCCACGATCAAGATCTACTATTAGAAAATATAAAACAGCGTATATTTAACATACATAGCTGTTACGATATCAGCCGACCTATTCATTTGACTTTTTTTTTTAAGTAAACATAAACATAAAGTTGCTTCCTGATTAATTACATGTATTGAATTTGGCGCGTATTGATTTTTTCTGAAATCAATTACAAAATAGCTAAAGCGTTGCTATATTTATCAAAAGACTGAGATAGACATAAACAGAACGCCAGAAAGGATATGATTCATTTTATTGATTGATGTTGGTGATAATATTTACGCTAGTCTAATAAAACAATAACCCACCCCATATGAAACAGCATTTTTTATCCTTTCAATGATTAAAACAAGAAAACTAAAAGTGGATTTTATTTAGATCCTGTTTTCTCATTGACCACTGTGTGATGTTGTCCGGGAACAAACACGTTGTATTCTTATTCGCAAGGGGGACAAAGAATAGAATAGAAACTTCACATCGCTTTATGTTATGTACAACGAAATTTATTTCCTCTTATTCTCGTTACTGCTGTGACGTCGCTAACGTGATCGTCTTCTCGAACGTCATCCCCGTCTCTAACGTGATCTCGCACGTTAAGACCGTATTGACCTGATCTCCTCTATAAGGTCTTTATTTAATCCTACCGATGACGTCATTTTGTTATGGATTTGCATGTGCGCGTCTGCACTGTTTTAACTGGAAGCCAGACTTATCCAACATTTTTTTATTTGCTCGACTTTGAAGGATTAGTCAAGAATCACGAAAAAGTTAAATACTCTTTGCGTTTTCTGGTGTTATTTTCACAACGTTTCTGACGATTAAAAATTCCCCCTTCTTTAGGTGAATTTTTTCGACGGCGGAGATCTTTCTGTAGCTTCATCTCTGAATTTTTGGAATACTATTTCTTCTCAAATTTTTGAACGGTGTTAATACGTTGCCGTACCAAAATGTCATTAGGTTTGTTCGATAAAAACACGTTTCTATTTTGTTGAGGCTAACAGATGATCGAAAACATGCTTGATAGTATTAATGTGTACACTACCGCAGTAGTTACATTTGCTTAACTATGTCCTAAAATCTTACAATGTCAATTTATGTTGTTAAAACAATGCTACACATAAGAAAATCAGTAATCATCATCATCAACTGATAGCTGTCTTCGTTTTAATTATGTGTAAAGATCGATAAAATCGCAAGAGATTGGTGGCCTTTAACAAGTATAAAAAACAAAAAAAGTACTGTTTGATTTTATCAGATTTAGTCCTACTGCCTTTGGCTGCAAGGTAATTAATCATATCGGTATCATATGGATTTGAAACATTTAAGTGAAGGTGTGTTCATTTAAAGAACCACTAACACCCTTCGGCTATTGTGAGTGAAAAATATGCTAATTTTGTATAGAATATAAATAACAAATTATACTGGACAAAATATTATTTTATCGTTTAATTCTGATATGATTTCAAACTGTGTTGATTATATAATTTACAGTTGATGTATATGACTTCGCTTGGATTTTAAATTTGCTGAACAAGGAAATAGTCTAATTCAATTATCCAAAAATATTTAGATATTTTTTATTGACATTATGACATGGGGTTATAATATTTACGGATAATGGATGATAGCGCATAACATCTTCCGTACAAAACTCTGAATCTGAATAATTTCATGTCAAACTGCGACAAAATATTTAAAATATATTCCAAATTCAGCCTTTTCATAAAGCAGGTCGGTAGATGGTTAAGTATATACTTGTCTTGCAAATGTGAAGTAATGGCTTTCAAACTGAGTACAACCTGCATCGTAAAATGTCAATCCTGAATACAGGCGATGACAACTAAAATAATATAATAGTTTATTAAAACTTCTAACCGATTAGAACTGACAGAACGATGGAAGATTAAATCATGGGTTCTGGATAGATTCTAGAGTTCTGAAAATCACGAGGTTACATAGCAGATTTGCGAAAATATCAATCAAGATGGGGAAATTACTCTAAACAAATTCTAGAACCTTATTTTCTAACATCCTTTCAAAAACTAAATAAAATGTGAAAATTGTTATTATTATTATTATTATTATTATTATTATTATTATTATTATTTATTTCTTGTATCCATCAAAAAACATTGAAAAACGATTATTATAATTGAGAGAAAAAAAGTGTAATCGTGTCTCGTCTGATCAACTGGAAAAATAGATGTTCGATAACTGAATCTATTGTTCGCTTTGAATGATAATGCAACAGATTCGCTACCATATTTAGCAGCAGCAGCAGCAGCAGCAGCAGCAGGATGACACATATGCAGATTACCAAACCGCTACTAGATGTGACCTTACAACGGAGAAAGGAAGTAAAGAAAAAGAGAGGAAAATGCATCACGAGGCGAGAGAGAAAGCGCGCGTGCTGTACTGAGATGGACGTGTAACACGATGTTGACGTGAAATACATTTAATCGCGTGTTGAGATTACATGGCGAAATAAGAGGCATTTTAAACCATATTAAATGCTTTGTTTGAAACACAAGTAATAAATACCTTTTGTTAAAATTGAGTCGATTTTTTCCTTTTGATGATTTATCAGGGAAAACGTGTGGGGCACTGTTTAAATTTAAACCTCCAGGTAGAAATGTCATGGTAGCGTTACATTACAGAAAGTACTAATATATTTATAGGAACAATTAGTTTCATTACACTCAATTGCATTTAAGCCACCTCTCATTTGTCAACGGAAAATTACGCGTATACGGCAGGTAAATGTGTAACCTGTTAGTGAATTGCAATAATAATGGCCAAGCGCTGTGTTGTGCCAGTAATTGTGCGATATTATCTTCATTAATGATACAGAAAAAAGTTCATTTTTAAGCATCTGGTAAGTTTAGCAAGTTTTAGGTAGGAAGTTTAAGTTAAGAATAGTAATATTAAACACTAGAAAAATAAAAACAAATTTTGACACCAATAAGTTAAACTAGAATAGTTATCTCAGATTAACATTGAGATGCCTTAAAACATGCATCGGTTGGAATAAAGTATTGTAATCTTACAACAGAGAATCGTATTAAGCTATCAAATTGAAATATAAAAAAGCAGTTAACGTACACATGAACGGCACACCTCTGGGTATTGTTTTTGGTTAGAGTCGAACAAGATACATAAATCATAATGTTGTTTGCATATAGGAAAATATCTGCTCAAATATATTGCATTGGATGATAAAAACACTGTATAGAGAAACATAATGCATTGACATACACCTATTTCACAATGTAATAACATCACATACCTCATATTAATATTTTGCTAAAATGGGTGACTGTGCAGACCTATTCTTGTTTATTTGCCATAAATAGAGCTGGTGTTTTAATGTAAGAGATTTTCTGCAGCTCTTAGCAGCAAAGATTACAGTACTTCTCCACTAGTATGCTTTTCAATGACCGAGGTGCAGCCTACAGCGACGATGCTACATGCCACAAGTTCTCGCTTACAAACATACGTGTAGCGTAGTACTAACCGTCTTATTCACATGGAGCCGAAATATATACATGCCTCTTTATAAAATAAAGAATTCAGTAAATCAACATTCCACACGTAAGGGTAAATTGACCCAATGAATTTAACTTCTTGTTTTATGTTTTCTAATTTTTTGTTGATGTCAAAATTATACCATTTCACATTATCTGGTCAAAGTCACCACACTTAATGTAAATCTAGTGTGATGTTTATAACAAAACATATATATAAAGATTTTGTATAAGGACATATAAACATCCCATAGGACTAAGCATGTTTGGAACACTAGGGTGACTAACGCAGGGCCCAAGTGTGCAGAATATACTGCCATTTCGATTGTGTGTACAGTAAACATACCACAAGTCATAAATTATATTACTACTACTACTAATACTACTGCTTAACTATGTCCTAAAATCTTACAATGTCAATTTATGTTGTTAAAACAATGCTACACATAAGAAAATCAGTAATCATCATCATCAACTGATAGCTGTCTTCGTTTTAATTATGTGTAAAGATCGATAAAATCGCAAGAGATTGGTGGCCTTTAACAAGTATAAAAAACAAAAAAGTACTGTTTGATTTTATCAGATTTAGTCCTACTGCCTTTGGCTGCAAGGTAATTAATCATATCGGTATCATATGGATTTGAAACGTTTAAGTGAAGGTGTGTTCATTTAAAGAACCACAAACACCCTTCGGCTATTGTGAGTGAAAAATATGCTAATTTTGTATAGAATATAAATAACAAATTATACTGGACAAAATATTATTTTATCGTTTAATTCTGATATGATTTCAAACTGTGTTGATTATATAATTTACAGTTGATGTATATGACTTCGCTTGGATTTTAAATTTGCTGAACAAGGAAATAGTCTAATTCAATTATCCAAAAATATTTAGATATTTTTTATTGACATTATGACATGGGGTTATAATATTTACGGATAATGGATGATAGCGCATAACATCTTCCGTACAAAACTCTGAATCTGAATAATTTCATGTCAAACTGCGACAAAATATTTAAAATATATTCCAAATTCAGCCTTTTCATAAAGCAGGTCGGTAGATGGTTAAGTATATACTTGCCTTGCAAATGTGAAGTAATGGCTTTCAAACTGAGTACAACCTGCATCGTAAAATGTCAATCCTGAATACAGGCGATGACAACTAAAATAATATAATAGTTTATTAAAACTTCTAACCGATTAGAACTGACAGAACGATGGAAGATTAAATCATGGGTTCTGGATAGATTCTAGAGTTCTGAAAATCACGAGGTTACATAGCAGATTTGCGAAAATATCAATCAAGATGGGGAAATTACTCTAAACAAATTCTAGAACCTTATTTTCTAACATCCTTTCAAAAACTAAATAAAATGTGAAAATTGTTATTATTATTATTATTATTATTATTATTATTATTATTATTATTATTATTATTATTATTTATTTGTTGTATCCATCAAAAAACATTGAAAAACGATTATTATAATTGAGAGAAAAAAAGTGTAATCGTGTCTCGTCTGATCAACTGGAAAAATAGATGTTCGATAACTGAATCTATTGTTCGCTTTGAATGATAATGCAACAGATTCGCTATCATATTTAGCAGCAGCAGCAGCAGCAGCAGCAGCAGCAGGATGACACATATGCAGATTACCAAACCGCTACTAGATGTGACCTTACAGCGGAGAAAGGAAGTAAAGAAAAAGAGAGGAAAATGCATCACGAGGCGAGAGAGAAAGCGCGCGTGCTGTACTGAGATAGACGTGTAACACGATGTTGACGTGAAATACATTTAATCGCGTGTTGAGATTACATGGCGAAATAAGAGGCATTTTAAACCATATTAAATGCTTTGTTTGAAACACAAGTAATAAATACCTTTTGTTAAAATTGAGTCGATTTTTTTCCTTTTGATGATTTATCAGGGAAAACGTGTGGGGCACTGTTTAATTTTAAACCTCCAGGTAGAAAAGTCATGGTAGCGTTACATTACAGAAAGTACTAATATATTTATAGGAACAATTAGTTTCATTAAACTCAATTGCATTTAAGCCACCTCTCATTTGTCAACGGAAAATTACGCGTATACGGCAGGTAAATGTGTAACCTGTTAGTGAATTGCAATAATAATGGCCAAGCGCTGTGTTGTGCCAGTAATTGTGCGATATTATCTTCATTAATGATACAGAAAAAAGTTCATTTTTAAGCATCTGGTAAGTTTAGCAAGTTTTAGGTAGGAAGTTTAAGTTAAGAATCGTAATATTAAACACTAGAAAAATAAAACAAATTTTGACACCAATACGTTAAACTAGAATAGTTATCTCAGATTAACATTGAGATGCCTTAAAACATGCATCGGTTGGAATAAAGTATTTTAATCTTACAACAGAGAATCGTATTAAGCTATCAAATTGAAATATAAAAAAGCAGTTAACGTACACATGAACGGCACACCTCTGGGAATTTTTTTTTGTTAGAGTCGAACAAGATACATAAATCATAATGTTGTTTGCATATAGGAAAATATCTGCTCAAATATATTGCATTGGATGATAAAAACACTGTATAGAGAAACATAATGCATTGACATACACCTGTTTCACAATGTAATAACATCACATGCCTCATATTAATATTTTGCTAAAATGGGTGACTGTGCAGACCTATTCTTGTTTATTTGCCATAAATAGAGCTGGTGTTTTAATGTAAGAGATTTTCTGCAGCTCTTAGCAGCAAAGATTACAGTACTTCTCCACTAGTATGCTTTTCAATGACCGAGGTGCAGTCTACAGCGACGATGCTACATGCCACAAGTTCTCGCTTACAAACATACGTGTAGCGTAGTACTAACCGTCTTATTCACATGGAGCCGAAATATATACATGCCTCTTTATAAAATAAAGAATTCAGTAAATCAACATTACACACGTAGGGGTAAATTGACCCAATGAATTTAACTTCTTGTTTTATGTTTTCTAATTTTTTGTTGATGTCAAAATTATACCATTTCACATTATCTGGTCAAATTCACCACACTTAATGTAAATCTAGTGTGATGTTTATAATAAAACATATGAATGAACGTGTATATCTTTACTGCAGTATATCACTACTAAAATTTAGAGTGTGACGCGTACCAAATTTATTATAATTAACAGTATGTGTATCATGTATTGATTTTATTTAACAAAATAGAAAAATACAAGGAATATGACAAATTATCAGAAAATACTACGATCTCTTAACCCTGCATTAGTCCCATTGGGTGTTTCGTCACCCTAAATTTGCTAGAGTACTCCTAATTCGTTCTTGGCAACTCAATTCTTGTCTTCCCTATCTGTGATTTTCTGACTCAGTGATGGTATACATAGTATGTCGCAGTTGTATCGCAGTTCTCCTTGGATTTGAACCAGATTTGAATGTAATGTTTATATAATGAACTCATATGCATTTTTCTTGCTATTTCAATTAATGACAACGTGTTGTTTTACACTTGAAAACACATTCATTTTTCTTGCCATTTCAATTCATAACAACATTTAGTGTTCTTCATAGATATTATAAGATAACACAAACTGGTGTATCCTGTAGATACTGTTTAATAAATGTGATCTCAATCTCAGATTTTTTACATTTTCCTCTTGTTTTGTAATTTATTTTGTATGAATTTTTGTTAATATTAACAAACTAAAAGTTATTTAAACTGTTCAACAGACAGGGTATATATATATATATATATATATATATATATATATATATATATATATATATATATATATATATATCATTAAAAAGAAGATTAACTATATTTTCTAAAATAATTACCCTATAAAGATTTTGTATAAGGACATATAAACATCCCATGGGACTAAGCATGTTTGGAACACTAAGGTGACTAACGCAGGGCCCAAGTGTGCAGAATATACTGCCATTTCGATTTTGTGTACAGTAAACACACCACAAGTCATAAATTCTATTACTACTACTACTACTACTACTACTACTACTACTGCATCTCATTATGTACACTGCATGAATTCGATTCTGTTGTCATTTTTACAGTTAATGGGCACATAAAAATTTTACAAATAACAATTGCCATATAGAAAAAGTGACTCAGTAATATCAATCATCATAAATACCGGTCTTGTGCTAGTAATTAAACTCAATCTTTAATCATGTGTATTTAAAGGAGAAACCCCTCTTAGAACATACCATGCAATATTGACAAGTTCCCTTAACAAAAACAATCTTCTAGAAATAGGTAATTTCTTAATTATCGGCCATGTAACTATGATTATTCAATGCAGTTGAGAATTCATATTGCTAGAGAAAGTTATGACGTATATATTTTTTAAATATTTGTAACCCAACACGCCATTATGATCGAGAAATAGTACCAGTAGGTATGAATGGGAGCTGAATCAAAGCTGTTTTTTAATATAAAAAAATCCTGGGATATTGTCGGGTAACTCTGCTAGTTGAAAAAAGAATGAGACAACGGCTAGATCGCCGATATGAAATACGTTTTCTTTGTAAGGAAATAAACAATTTCGGGAACATTAAACAATATTGATGTGAAAATTATTATCTTGTGTATCAAGCAATGTTTTGTCTTAAGGTGACTTTAAAGTTCAAAGTTAAAGGCCAAGGCATGTCGGTGTGTGAGAACCTAATTAAATGAATCGTGATTAAAATCAGCTACAATGGTCGAAAATTGCCCCAGAAAGGGGACTGGTGAAAGCTGAATAAGAGCATTTTTACTTTTTGTGACAATTCTGGGGTATTGCTGAGTAACCCTGCTAGACGAAAAAGAAAGTGAAAACGACTTGATCGCCGATATAAAATACATTTTTTGTAAATGATAAAAAAAGAAATTCAAGAAAATCAAACAATATTGCTGTGAAAATTATTAAATATCTAACTATGTTTAGTCTAGAAGTTACCTTAATGTTCAATGTTCAAGGCTGGCCAGTGTGCGAGACACAATTTGATGAAAATATTGTTACTAACGGAAATTCATCTAAGGAATTTGCGTAGGTGATGTGGATAATTTTCAAATCATACGAAACAGATTAGGACGGAATTAACAAGGACTGGTTGGATGAGAACCCGAATCGGGCCCATACTTTAATCCACCCTTCCATTTATACAGCACTGCAGAGCAAGAAAATATATTTGTTTCAGTTTTTGTTCGATTTAAGTTGAGAAAACACTGACCGATTGCAATGTTATGACTATTTATACTGTGATCATAGCGTAGTATCTGTTAACTGCGGCAAGCGGGTCAATGGTCAAAACATTATTATTATTATTATTATTATTGTATTCTTATTAATTGATTTGAGCGACGGATGGTCGCTGGATCAGTTATTATAATTAGAAGAATAAACAATTAAATCGGGGAAGAAATGATTGATGTGTGAATCGCAAAAGGAATGTGAAAATAGAAAATAAATATAAACATTATCTTGGGGGTTTGAATAAACAAATAACTAGCTGTGGACATTAGGTTGGTCTGAGATACGTAATTAGGTGACGTAAGAGAACACGTGATGTAGTTAGTTTTGGAGAGAGTCAGAGGGTTGAGGATTGACCACCAGAGCGGATAGACGTCTAGACAGGGGTGGACAGACAGCTAGGGCGCGAGCTGTAAGAACAGAAAATGTAGATAAACAGCAGATCCTGTACAAACAATTTGAGACAAGTGTAATAAATTTATACTATCAAAATATAAATGATTGTTTTAATGGTTTCACAAATAAGAACAGCTGTCTCAATTGGATGGTGCTGATCGCTTCATGGTTCATCACAGAGCAGCAGGAAGATACAGAAGAACTCTTCAAAAAAACACACGGTATGAGGCATATATTATTATTCTTACATATGAACTGTAAAATATCCCGTGTGATAAGTCTGATACAACATTATTCAGTTTACACGTCAATATCATGCCCTCCTGGCTATACAACATACATACGATTTATACGTTTATTATTTGTTTGTTAAAAGAGCAATGTCTTACATCCACTAGATAACACATGGCACGTTTTAATATATCATCTCCTCCAATATAAGCCAATATACAACACGATAAGCAAGGGAAATCGTCTGTAAAAAAAAAGAAAAGGGCATCCCTTTTATAACTATAGATAAGCTGACAGAAAAACAAAATATAATCGATATTTTTATTGTTCCTGTTGATATCTGTACATCATTATTTTTTTCATCTTATAGTACTTAATCCTTATAACGAAAAAAAAAAACAAAAAAGAAAAAAAAACAGCGCCGGCATCGATTATTCATCGTTTGTTAACTTGTGAAGAAACTTCAAAGACAAAATTGATAACAAACAACATATTTAGTTATCTTTTTCAGCGTACAACCAAGGAGTAAGGGGATAATTAGTCTACTGCAACCAATATTCTCATCCGGCCGACAGCGCAATATCAACACATCCGAAATGTGTAATTTATTAAATCGTAGAAGCAGCTTAAATTTCGGTGTTGGACTTTTTTGGATGCTCGAACCGAACAACATAAAACTTAACTTGTAACCGGGTTTAATCGGATAAAAAGGTAAGGCACCTAGCGTTATATTTCTCGCACAGTACCTCAGTGTTATATTGGTGCCGTGACTAAGATGTGACCTTTGGGAAACTCCATAACATTACGTTCGGCGTGTTATATTGATGCAGCTTAAACCAGGAAGGACTATGAAGAACTTTCCAATTTCGGACCACGTTGTTTTATATTGATTGCAGCGACAGAAGTCTGACAGATGAAGTTAAAAAAATTATACAAACTTAAAATCCACCAGGAAACATCAAGAATAAAAATAAATAAAAAGAAATTGACGACAAACATATATTATTTTTAAGTTCATGACTTCTTAGTTATATTTGTTTACTGGTACTGCAATTAAATGGGCTGGTAAACAGCAAAACAAAATAAAATAAATACAATAAGCAAAAGTTCAGCTAGAGTTCGTCACTGTCAACTTTCTCTCTCAACTTCCAGCAAATGTTCTCCCAACCACCTTTGCCAAAAGGCATGCTATTAGAAAACTGCCCCCATTCCATTTGCGTACGTGTGCAGTGGAAGATGAGATCTCGTGAGATTCCACGAGACAGCACCTTATAAATCCATGGCTTCCATCTTTAATTTCTCTTTCTCTCAGATCCCATTTAAAGGTAAGTTATATAACCGCACAATACACACACACGCGGACGCTTTCTTCTTTGATTATTACATTCAACTCTACATTCCCGCCTGGTCTCCAGATCACACACATGTTGCATGGAGGACGTGGTCGTTTGTTGCGGGTACTCCTCCGAAGGAGAAGTGGCTGGATTACTTCATCTTTATTGAACCTTTCAGAAGAGGCGTCGAAACCATTGGCACCATCGTTAGGGCGTACAGTCATACAATTAGGTTGGACTTCTGCATCATCATCGAGGCTCTCAGAAGGGGTGCTTAATCTATCGGCGTCGGCGTTGGGGTACACAGTTGTACCATCACGGGAAATAGGTCGGATCCACAGATAATCGTTGGGTGATTCACCATTACTGCTACTCGCAAACTCGTTCGTATTTATGGAAAGTCGGATATCCTTCACATGGCGTGGGGTACCATCGACTAACACGGTATGCTCACTGATGATGCCCGTGATTCGCCCTCTTTTAAAGCAGTTGGTGCGTCAATTATTAGGAGGCTTCACCCGTACAGTGTCCCCTAACTCATACGGCCTTCGGGTTTCCTGCCGATCAGGCAGACGGGAGTCAATATCCTTGATGCGCACTAGATCGCAATGGATCGCATTGGTGGGTATGCTTGCAGCAGACATGCTATCCTTTGGTGTCGCATTACATCTATAGATCGGCTCTTAGATCGTGCATTGTTTTCTTGCCGCGATCCCTTTCACGCTTCGATGGCACCGTTCTGCTATTCCGTTGTCCATTCGGTGCCTATGATCGGTGTCTGAGCTGGACCTCCCACTTGTCTACGAAACGTCTGAACTCCCCACTGCAGAAGGCCGTGTCATAGTATGTAAGGGTCTCTTCAGACGGTCCTCTTTCATAAAATATGGACTTTAATTCACGGGTAGACACTGGAAGAATCCTGTCTTATAAACGGGCGTCAGATCACGAACCTTGTCGATCCACAATCGATTAGGGTGAGGAAGTGCTGGCTGCCGTAGTGGGTTATGCCCATACCACATCGGCTCCAATTTGCGTCTACTCCCAGCTGACCTATCCGCCATCTGGCCGGGGCGAGGTCGATTGACTGGCATGTTTGGTATTCCTTGGCTACTGCTTTCACTGCACTTTTGGACACCGATGGATTGCACTACTCCACCAGATAACATGTCTGTCTCACTCCTGGGTGTCCACTAAGGTGGTGTATCTTCCTGATTTCATCCACCACCTCAATGGAGGCAGCACATAATGGTACTGACTCGGCTTTCTTCTTCATGGTGTCATCTCTTTAGCACCCGAGTGAGCTTATCAGCAAGGTTGCAATTTGAAGTGACCAGTACCGCATTCACAGAGAGGTTGTACTCTGTTACCAGCTTTTTTACGGTTTCCAACCGTCATCTGATAAGCATCTCACTGGCTGCATAAGTGCACACCCTGGTCTTGCCTGCCAGTGTGTCTGATATCCAGTGGTACAGGAATAGCGAATCCGTGTGTATGCGTAATTTCCTGAGTTTTCACTAGAGTACGAGATTGACATAATTTATAACCACATCGAGCTCTGCCAGGTTGATATGAGCAGTGTCATTCGCCGGTCGCAACTAGCAGGCGTCCACAATCGCAGCCCCATTCTTCTCCAACAGCGCACCAATTGTCAGAGAGCTCGCATCGACTCACACGTTCAGTTTGTCTCACTGCACGCACCAATCTCCTTTGGGGGATCATTCTGCTTTACCCTTGCAATGGTATCCTTCACCATGCAAACTAACAGATCATCGGTTGTTTCATCATTGCAGCCTTTGGTGGCTGCGCTTGCCCACCTTTTTATGATGTATGTTGCCACACGATATCTACTCACTGGTAGGCGCCCCCCAAGTTTTCCACCAAGGGAGAATACTGCTCGCCTTTGTGAAGACATCGGGCAATACAGGAACTGCAGTTCCGTTCCTCCATTTCAAAGTCCCTCGCTCCTGCCGAACGTTCAGGCCCAAGACACGGATGCCATTCTTCAAACGTCCTAGGTCCTTGGAGGTTAAACCAAACTCAGCTAGTTTGGACCTTACACGTGATGATGTCTTCGTTCACGTAGATGTCGTCAAGGTATGCCTATGTCACATCTTTTATTGTTTCTTTCTGTGACAACACAGCGTTAATGATGGTCTCATTTATTTGGGATGCCACGTTCAGCCCGAAGCCTAGTCTGGTAAGGCAGTACCTCCTGCCAGTAAACACCACCGTCTGAAATGGACACATTGTTTCAACGATTCAGACATGCAGGTATGCTTTTCTTAGATCCAGCAGGGACACATTGGAACCGTACTGGCGCAACTCTCGTAGCTTGCTGGCACAAACGCCAGCATCTGCCGTGAACGCACCAGCATGCGCGTTCAGTTCACGGTAGTCCATTACTGGCCTTACCTTTGCTTTGTTGTGCTGAGCGACCGCCATCAATTGAATCAGGCCTCTGGGAGATCCAAGTTTCTCATATAGGTAAGGAATTAACCAGCCAGCCTTGAGCCAATCACGAAGTTTTTCTTCGTATGAAAGCTTCATTGGGTCGGGCACATGGTAGTGTATTACCTCATTTATCAGTTTGGCTGGCTGCTGGTTTTCCGACCAGTTCCACGCGACTGTCCAACCCTTCTGTTCCTGGTCAAATTCGACAATAAAGCCTGGTTGTTCAATCTTCAATGCAGCGCAAACTAGAACCTTCTCCTGGAACTGTACGGCCCCCGTCTGCGTTATGTGAGCACCACCTAGGGTTCTGATGGAATCATAGCCTAGAAGCAGGCCAAAGCTCAGCGGTTTCTCAAGTACTACTAGCGATTCGACGTTAGCTGAATTTCCAGTTCTAGTGCGAATTTTTACAGCGCCCACCCCGCAATATGTTCGCGTGGCTCCACTGAGGGTGGTTACTCTAGTAGTTTTCTTCTTCCAAGTGCGACAGAGGTTCGCGCTCACTATGGTGCGAGAGCACCCCGAGTCGAGGAGCAGCACAATGTCTCATTGATATAGGCCTGAATGGTGGGAAGCGCCTCGCCTAATTTCTGTTTGGGGAATACGTCGACGCTGGCACCTTGTCCCCGACCCTGTTTCCCGAACAATCCCGATCCATATGACCAGTCTCATTACATCGGTAGCAGTGAACAGCTTTCAGTCGTCGCCGGTAGTTCCTAGCAATCTGGCCCTGGCCATTGCACCTATAACACACGACTTTACCACACAGACCGAGCACCTGGGACGATCTATCATCACTAGATGCGGGATGTGCAGCAGTGACTACCGGTTTCTCATCTCATAAGTATTCTTCATCACGGTCCCGGCCCGGTCTACAAGGTTATTAAGGGAGAATGAAGCAATGCTTGAGCAAGCCCGCAGGAGTTGCTTTGCTCCAGTTGGAAGCTCTGACAAAAATTTGCATGCCAAGGCCCGCTCAGCCAACCCACCAAACAACACCGCACAACTTCGTCAGCTCGGCCAAATAAACGTCGACAGTTTCATCGGGCTGTAAGGTTCTTGCCTCAAATTGCTCCCAAGCAGTAATGGGGTAAATTGCGAACGCCTTGTATAATGCTGGTTTGGTCCTTTCCTAATCCTGTTTTTCCACAAGACTAAGCTGTTGATATACCGCGAAAGCCTCACCGGGCAAACGTAGAGGAACCACGTGTTCAATGCTCTTCACACTAGACAACACGCAGTGCAGTTCCACCTTCTCCACCCAGTCAAGTATCCGAGTCGAGCAGCCGAATTCTGGTATTAATTTAAGGTCGAACTTGTCGCTCATTACGCCGAAATAGTTTGCAGTTAAATGGGCTAGTAAATAGCAAAACAAAATAAAATAAATACAATAAGAAAAAGTTCAGCTAGAATTCGTCACTGTCAACTTTCTCTCTAAACTTCAAGCACGTATTCTCCCAACCACCTCTGTCAACAGGCATTTTATGAGAAAACTGCCCCCATTCCATTTGCATACGTGTGCAGTGGAAGATGAAATCTCGTAAGATTCCAGGAGACTAAACCTTATAAATCCATGGCTTCTATCTTTAATTTCTCTTTCTCAAATACAATAATTTCGCTATATAATTAAATGTTACGAAAAAATCAATAAAGAATGTTCTAACATCCAATGAACAAATATCATTGTTGTAAAAAGGCAATGTATAACCAGAATTGCGAAGATTAGTAATCGATTCATTTTAAGAGTAGCTAGAGTGGTTACTGATAAACTTTATGTAGCATCGACTATCTTCTTTAAATGAAGAACTAGGACACTTCCATCAATATCAAATTGATCTTTTTATCTTAAACAGAAGGAACCAACAATATATTTTCTAATGAAATCCACGTTTAAAATGTATCGTTCAATGATTCTAGAAAAACGTTTCTTTAATGAATAACCTATTCGATTTTCTCGTTTGCATCAACGAGTACTGGAACCTCTGAAAATATACTTAATGTATTTACGTCGATAAATATAGTAGAAATTATTCCAAATTGATGCAATTTTACTTCAGTATAAGACATCAATTAACCCAGTACACATATTTTAGTTATATGGACATTATCTATATTACACTCTGACTCCGTTAGGTCGACAGATAATACATATTCTATACGTCTGATGCCTAATCTAAAAATATGTATCTTACACGTATCACATTTAATGATTAGTATTCTTCTGCGTAGGTAAACTATTTTGTATTAATTTGGTATTCGACAAGATTGCTACTGAATAGTACTAATCGGTACAACTTAGACAAGGACAACGATGCTGATATTGATTTATCGGGTATGTATTATATATTTGGATGATCATTATTCTTGCCGATGAGTCCTTCCACACATTTCACTCAGTACTGTACATTTGCTTTGTAGCTGTTGTACATATACACCAATATGTGGAGGAGATGCTTTAAGTGATTATGATGTTCGATAATAATGAAAGAACAGAGAGATCCTTAGTTTTTGTATAGAGAAAAACTGTACGGTGCCAATTATTTCGAATGTAATATATAAATCTAACTATGTGTGTGCGCAAGTGTGCCTGTGTGTCTGTCTCCGTTTTTTAAATTGTATCTCCTCCTAGACGGATGGTCGCTTGACGGCTTTCACTAGCTCAAAAAATTGCATATAGGGTGAAGAATTTTATTAGAGGTATTTAATCGACTAAAACAATTGCTAAAAGATTAAAAAAAGGGGTTCAGACTTAAAAGAAATGACAACTGGGCGAGCATAGCGACTATGGCGTCATTGGGCGCAAGCGCACGAAATGTAATAGAAATTTATTTATTTAGTAAATTTGCAAGTTTATGGGAGCAGTTGGCTGTTTGCTGCAGTGTGTAGCATAATAAATTGCTAACACCAGTGCTGCGGGTTCAAGCCCTACCAGCTCTTCCTTTTTTTTGATTACACTCCGATATTCTTTACTTTTAAATGTGACGTAAAAATTATACAAGAACACTTTTGTATAAAACGAGACCGATAGCCATTAGTCGCGTGCTCTCGTGTAACGAATAAATGCTTGAATATAGGATTTGCATGGAATTCTTAAAGATAAACTAAAATGACCGAAAAATGGACTGAAATGACTTAAATAAATAAAAGTAAATGACTTAGAATTACTTTCATGAACTTAAGAATGAATTAAATGACCTTAAGAATGAACTGAATTCTTAAAAATAACTGGAATACTTTAAAAACAACTTGAATGATCTGGAGAATGACATGAATGGCTTTGTGACTGACTGGTTGTAAAGTGGATGATCATTTTACATTAAATTAATAGAGAAAAGTGATCCCCCACTTTATATCACAAAGTTACAAACATAATTACAACATGTAGTAAGAACAGATACTACACGTTGATCTTGGCCAAAACGCCAAGAAAAGGGGGTATTTATTTGCTCCCCCACCGAGCAAATTAGGCACAAAGCCGAATTTTTATGTGAGGAGTGAAAGAGAAATGGGGACCAAGTCCCCGGGGAGTAGGGGAGCTGGATAGTGACAATTGGTATGAAGGGTTTCCCCTACATTGACCAAGATCTTATCTGTAAGGTCGCCCCCACATAGAGTCTTTGATTGCAGTATCTGCCGGAGCAGATACTACACTTTGATCTCGTCCAAAACGCCAAGAAAAGCTTAAAAAACTAAGAATAGCATCTATTAACAACATACCTTTGATTTTAACCAAAAAGGCCAAGCACAAAAGTGTTACGGACAGACCGACTAACCGACCGACCGACCGACTTATAGAGTCGCTTGCACGCGACTAAAAATACAGACAAATGTTTTTTTTCACTACATAACGAAAATTGTCATATTCCAAATATATCGGATATATTATATATCGGCTTTTATGTTACACTCCAATAATCACATAAATAGATCCAGTAATGGAATTTTGTATTGGATTCATTCCTAAACAAATTAACCGACGTTTATAAATTTTAAGGCTGTGTATATGTTTATATATGTATGTATTGGATTTACTCCTAAACTAATTAGCCGATCATTATGAATTTAAATTAAGTGTATATTATTATATATTCCTATGCATTAGATTCAATCATAAATTAACTGTTACAGACCTGTGATAGGGACCACAAGTGAAAAAAACACAAGTAGTGTAAAGTGTATAAAATATAATATGTATTTATCATAAAGAATACAGGAGTCACTAAAGTGTCATGAGAGGAACGTTTTCGTAGCATGCGGTTAAACATGGTATGAATGTCTCCATTTAGTCTCTGAAACTAGTAGGATTCATAGAACTGGTTGATTCCACTTTGTTCCCAAATAGGCGTAATTTGTACCTCACAAAATTTAACCGATCATTATTAATTGTAATTATCTGTGTATGATTACATATTTCCATGTATGGAATTGACTCCTAAACTAATTAACCGATCATTATGAAATTTATTTAAGTGCATATGCGTTTATATTTCTATGTATTAGATTCACCCCTAAACTGATTTTCCGCTCATTATGAATTTTAATTATGTGTATTTGATTATATACTTCTATTATTGGATTCACTACTAAACTAATTAACCGATCATTATTAATATGATTATAAATAATGATTATATAATTATGTATATAGTATTATATATTTCTACTATTGGATTCACTCCTAAATAAATTAACCGATCATTATGAATTTTAAGAGTGTGTATATATTTATATGTTTATATGTATCGGATTCACTCCTAAACTAATTAACCGATCATTATGAGTTTTAATTATTGCATTTTTCTTTGTATTGAATTGACTTCTACACTAATTCACCGATCATTAATTATTTTCAGAATGTGCATATGTGTATACATTTCTATGTATTGGCCACACTCCTACAATAATTAACCGACCATTATGAAGATTAATTATGTGTATAGGATTATATATTTTTGTGTCTTGGATCCATTCCAAAAGTATGTAACTGGTCATTATGAATTATATATAATGCATATGTTTGTATATGTCTATAGACGTCACATTCGAAAAATCACAGACAATGATCACTTAGTTTGGTAATATATTTATGTGTACAAGGAATTCTATCCAAATAATAAGGTACTAGTACAGTATAATACTCATATGAAAAGATTATGTAAAATCATCGAGTAGTTTTATATTTATAATATAAATAAGATACTTGCACACTATCCTATCCAAGAAATAAGGAACTTGTGCAGTATAGTACTCACATGAAAAAACAAAGAACATCTTATCTGTGAAGAACATAAGTTATTAAAATCGTAAATCCCGTAAAATATTCGAGTAGTATGACTTATATATGAACAATAATGTGCTTCTTCACTACAAAATATATTTTAAAAACAAATTCTTACACCTGACGTACAGAAAATATAGCACAACAGAAAAGCTCATAAAAGTATCGTAGTTCTTTCATTTTTCAATTTAAAAAAAGTAAAAAATTAAAAAAAAATTTTTAAATGGTACAGTATTTTACACAAGAAATAAGATATTTGTGCAGTATCCTACCCCAGAAATAAGGTATTTGTACAGTATAGCACCCATATGAAAAACAAAGGAAATTTTACTTGCGACCTACATAAAAGTCTAAAAATAGAAAATCATGTAATATATTTTAGTTGTATGACATTTATATATGAAATAAGGTGTTTTTTTTACTATAGCACTTTGATATAAAAACAAACTGTCACCTGTGACACACGGAAAAGTTAGCACAAGAGAAAATTATGTAAAATTATCGAGTAGTTTCATCTATATATTATAGATGACGTACTTGAACATTATCCTACCCATGAAATCAGGTTCATGTGCAGTATAGTACTCATATGAAAAAAACAAAGAATATCCTACTTCTGATGTGCATAAAAGTTATTAAAATCGAAAATCATGTAGTATCTTCTGTAGTATGACTTTTTAAATTAGAAATAAGGTTCTTTTTTATTATAGCACTCTGCTGTAAAAACAAATTCTTACCTGTGACATACAGAAACGTTTGCACAACAAAACATTATGTAAATTATTTAAAATACGTGTTGTACATTACCGCACTTGGTAAGGATTTTTTTCATATACGTGCTGACAATTCCCTGTCCTGGGGAAAGTACAATTATTTCATACATATAATACCCGTCCTAGGATAGGTAAAATATTATTTTGCTCAAGATGGCAAATGATACATAGACACCAAATTTCTCCGATCCTAAGAATAACAAGTATATTCAAATTTTTCCCATTGCTGATACGGTCCCGAGCAACGCCGGCTGACCTTGCTAGTATTCTATAAAATACAGACTTGTATCTTTCAGTATTGCTGCTACCTGTCGCCCTCGTTGTGGTAAACCAATGAATCCTCGATTTATCGTCGTAAGGGATGACTCTGTCTCTATAGGATCGAAGTTGAAAGATATTGTCGTTTCATGTTTTTGAGATGAGGATTAATTATTCGTATTATTCATCGGACTACTGTTCTCATTTTGACTGTGATTTTCACATCATTTCGATCGATGTAACCTCCGACCTTCATCAGTTGTATCTGGGTGAACTCAGGAATATTTTATTGAACTCGGGAATTTGGACGAAATTTCGAGCGGAAGCCTTTATATACATCACGGGAATATTGTGCTTTTGTTCCATCACACATGACCTGATAGAGGTCATAAGTAGTAATTCGCAATTGTACTTTTTTCCAAGTACTCTAACCACTATGCCATGGGTCCTTGCAGAAAATTCTAGTACACATTTTAGCAGCCTTAAACCTATTTTTTATTTCTAGTTGTAAGTATCAATATTTATTACTAATTATTGATATATATTTACGTATTTCCCACTCATTATATATATCACTTGTATATATTATCTATTGTTTATAATTACTGGTTCCATACTGTATAAAATCCTATACTAGGTCTACTTAGTATTTGGTTATTCCCTAGCATATGTGCTGCTTCTTTCAGTCGTCTTCTTTTCCACCATTCCCCTCTGTCCATAATTTTTACTTCGTCCCATAATGGTAGATGGGTTCCTTTTTCTTTCCAGATATGGTCAGCTAAACCTGACCTTTCAGTCTCTCCATGTTCTACAACTTTTCGTTGTTCTTCTAACCGTACTTTTAGTTACTTATATTTGACCAAATATATATATTAATGATTGACAAAGTAAAAAAAAAAAAAAACGTGTGGCATAATTTAGAATCGAAACCAAAACGTTTAGCTTACGATTTACTTTTTCCTTTGACGTACTATAGAGAAAACATGAACCAATAGCTTTTACGTTACGTATGCATATTCATAATGCCGTAGCTCGACCTTCACCTAGCAGATTTCATTTTTTTTTTACATTTTTCGCACTAATGTACCCCGGCTAAAACCAAAATATAATGTGTTTTAAGGCTTCCAATACCCTATATGTTAAGTTTCATATCTGTAGACTAAAAAATCTAACAGGAGTTTGGTAGGCAACATTTTTAAATGAATATATATATATATATATATATATATATATATATACATATATATACTAGACCACCCGTGACCCGTTCGGTCAGTATGCTATATTAGCTAAGGAATTCATGTCTGAGCGTGACACTTCTGAGGTAAAGGAAATAGTTTTTTTTTTATATAACAGAAACATTTCTATGAAAGTATATTACAATGAAAAATCACGGAAAGATCCCTCAAGCATACATAAAAAAGCCTCACTATTCATGTACAGTTACCTATTTTTCCGAATATTCCCTCAAAACTCGAAAATTAAACATGATTTTCCTACGAATCGAACACCGACAAAAGTCATTTAGCAGCAAAAACGCACCTGAACCTACCGATGAGAAATATAAGAATGAAACACCCATATTGGAATCATTCAACCAAGTTATAGAAACTTAAAATATAAGAAAAAATAACCAATAAAACCCGAAGCAAAAAAAAATAAAACCTAAATGAATAAAATAAAATAAAACTAATATTGAAACACATTAGTAAATGCGTCAACAAATTCACCGTTCTCAGACAACTATTTTGTATCTAGAAATGTAAACAAAAAAATAAAAAAGAAGGAAGGAAGGAAAAGGGGCGGAAAGTGGGTTACATCACTCGTTACAAAGTCATTTGAGTTTTATAATTATATAGATATATATATATATATATATATATATATACCCATACATAAATATATATAGAGATAAATGTTTGTGTTTACTATAACATTTTACGCAAATATTTCGCAAGTATAATTTATGTAGAATATCTGCATGAATATGATTACACGTAATAGTTTACTAAAGATGATCATCACATGAAAATAAAAAACGAAAAAAGAAAAGTAATAGGGAATACTTATGATAAATGTTTAAAAGAATATGTAAATTAGCTAGATTTTTGGAGGATAAATGCAATTCAACAACTCACATATGACAAAGTTTTGTCTTTTTAAATAAATAGAAAACAGGGTGTTTAATATAATATCAATGCGCAAAAAACACAAACTTATGGAGTATAGGTATATATCAAGCCGTGAGCGGAGCTGACACGTCAAGTACTACCAGGGAGCGTTCGAGTGTTAGAAGTAACGTTCTCGAATTGATAGTAATTTAAATAAATCCACCCGTGCACTTGAATAGTACAATTTCATCTTATGTGTTGTTGTGACACAATAGATCATTAAATGTAAATATCTATATATTAATACGATAGCGTGTGTATTTTCTGCGTTACGCTTACATCTTTTCTTCCGAGTGACTGTTGTTTTATTGTTATGACTTCGCATTTTTATAAGTTTTCGTTTCGGTTTCGATTATAGCTTATGGCACCCAAGCCATCGATCCTTTTATAAATAATTTTACCAATAATTTTTAATAATTTTTTGTTTCGCTTTCGATTCAGCTGATGCGTCCAAGTCGCATGGAAATATGTTTTATTTTTGAAATCAAAATTGTATAATATATAAAAATCAATATAAAATTGGCTCTATAATAATATATACGAAAGCTGCTTGATAAAAATATCATATTTAAGCGTATTATACTACCGGGCTACGCCAGGCGTACCTGCTGGCTTAGATTAATAATTTTGCAGTTTTAACAAAATAGCTACAATAAGATCAAGGTGTCTCTATTTACGCTGAACATGCTAGCATCAATATACTAGATATGAAATAGCCCGGTGTGAAATTTTCACAGGTTCGGCTAGTAGCTTTATGAAATTAATCATAAAAATAGTGTTCATATTTTGTGGTCGAACTTACATAATTTACCTCATGATAATGTTTTCACCACGCGATTCGAATTTCCCTGGTCCTGGATATGACCTTAAACTATATCCCAGGGTGAGGCCCCAGCTTGCGGACTTTAGGGAATGTGGAGCCATCCTTTAATTATCATTGCTCCCAGGTCCACTCTGACCCGAGTAGTAATATCTGTCAAGGTCTCAACTATAGGTTAAATAGAAACCGACTTGAAAAAAAAATTCTATTAAAAAAACTTTTCTTCAAAATCACTAGATTGGCATTAAATAATCTGACAAGGGTTGATATGCCATAAAAGAAAAATCAGCAACCAACATCGAACTTGTTGTTTTACTTCTTACAAAAGTTATAAATAACGCATTTATCATAACATAGAAAACTTTCTATTGCCGTCGGTAAAATCCATCTGTCGCATAAATTGAACGCAATGATGATTCAGTAAAATATTTTAATGCCTCCACTTTTTCTTTTATTTACTTTTATAAAAATGTTTATTGATATTCATAGACGTAGTTTGACTTTTGACGTGATACAAAACAAGAAAAATGACTTATTTTTCTGATCTTCAGTTATGCTCTCGTAAGTTGTATATTGAAATTCTCTGTTCAAATATTCGCAACCGACACTGTTATTTATTGCTGAACCTCGCTTATTCATTCGCTGAATATGTATCATTGTTTATCTAGAGCACGGAATGCAATATATCTAAATATTTACTGTGATTCTATTACATCTCAGAACCTCACACTAGGCGTTTTACTCTTCCCTGGTAGACGTGAACGCCTCTCTTCTGAAAGAAGTCCATTGTTTTAATACGATTTTACAGATGTCGCCGCTGATAATATGGCTGACAAAATAACGTAATCATTTTAATGCAATATTTTGATTCGATATGATTAAGATACAGCCCAAGAAGTAACAAGACCTAAACTATAAATATCCGCTTACACTATGGCACATTACAAAACCGATTTTTCAATCTAGCGTGAGATTATATATGTTCCAAAAGTTCCTTTTTTTCTCACGGACAAAATGAAGCTCGTCTTTTTCTATTATCTTGCTATTTTAATTGCATGTCAACCAGGAGCTCAGATTTGTTGATCTAAAATACCCTAATTACATTGTTATTAATTTTTAATGAATTTTTCTTGAAATATAAATGCATAGTGTCTGTATATGGAAAATATTTGGTGTCTGTGAGAAACTGCGTTCAATGTAAAATATATTTAAAAGCGTTTTGTGTATTTTTAAAGTATTTCCAGTATATATCAGCAGTCTACTGATTATCTCCATATATACATATTCTGACAAGTAAGCATTTATTCTAGTTGTGTTTGATTATGCGATAAACGACAGTTACTGACATATGATTGTTTGGGATTTCGATAAGCAATAATATATACTCCGTTATTGCAATTTAATATACCATTATTTACTATGTGTAAATTATTCGTTCTCTTACCATGAATAATTTTGATAAATTATATAACTGCACCTATATATATGTTTTATCTATATCCATTTATATACACATATATATATATATGTATATCCATCCATCTATCTATATATATATATAGTCTTTGCAGTTTTTAACCTTTAAAACTATACAAAAAACATTTTTTATCATTCTAGTCAGTAAGTCATTTAATCACCTGCAATCACTGCATCAACTCGCTCTCGAATTTACTATAATGCCAATAATTTATTTTTCAAGGGATCATCAGTTGTTTACTATGAAACACTGTTTCGGGGATTGAAAAACAAAAAAGTATATTACATCATGGCCCCCAGCAGTGTTGATCAAACACCACCACCCTTAATCTTAGGAAGAAGACATGTTACAAACATTTAATGCAATTTCCTATTCTTAATTGCAATTACTAACCTTTTATTGCTATAGAAATTAATTTCTTACCTGTGCGATTCATCAATTTCCACATTTAAAATGGATACATTTTTTATTTTTTTAATTTATCAGTCTTGTATTTATAAGATTAGGATGAATCAATTTAACTACTTATCACCCCCACTATGATTAGTATTTAGTATATTTACATTCTTATTTAAAATTAGATATATAAAGGTTAAAAATATTTTTACATATATACATTTTTTTAAATTTATTTTTTTAAATTTATTTCTTTTATATAAATTTATTATATGTAATCATAAATACATTTTATACATTGCTAATATAGTTTTGGATTTCCTTTATTTATATAGTCTGGTTTATCTTAAACGATTTAAAAGCATCAGGATAGCGAACAAATGCTTTATTTAACTTTTAAATATTTTATTTTTATCCCCACCTTGTTTTATCATCCTTATTACTAAACTAGAAACTGGTGGTATAAAGGCTGTTAGTTTTAAAGTAACGCGAGTTATTCTCAAAAAACTCTGACATAATGGTTCCATAAAACATAAAAACAGGGCAGGTGTTATCTTTATGGGGCATACGTACTATTTTAAAGTGGAATGCGTTTCACTTATCAAATATTTTATAAAGAAAAATCCCATCCTCAATTTTTATATCTAAATCCAGAAATGTAGCTTGTTGTCCTCTATGTTCACAATTCAATTTTCATTCGTTTGGATATATAAGATGTTTATTTTTTTCGAATTCATCATTATCGTTTATATATATAAGGTCATCTATTAATCTCCTACATCCATGAAAGTTATATGTTCTAGATATATCTGCTTTTAATAGTGATGACATATATATATATATATATATATATATGTATATATATGTATATATATATATATATATATATATATATATATATATATATATATATATATATATATATACTCGTCTATGTAAATACAGATTTGTCCCAAAATGGTGCAGGATCCAATCCCATTGGAATACCTATCGTTTGGAGTAATATTTTATTTCCTATTTGAAAATCGCATTCTTTAATAAGATGACTTACAAGTATTTTTAAAATACCTTTAGAAACACCAGTTTTGATATTTTTTATTTTTACACCAGAAAGCTTTAGAGTTTGAAAAGTCTATATATTTATCTTTTCCACCTTCAAAAGCCAAACCTACAGTATCATTTAATTCTTTTATAAGTTTTTCGTGCGGAATTTTAGTATATAGCATACTAAAATCATAAGTAGCTATAGATTTTGTTTTTATTCTGGAATTTATTTTATCTAATTTTTCTTTCACTGGTTGGGAATTATTTACTACCCAAAATATATTTATATTACTATAGAATTTACTTTTCAGGTGAAAATTATTTATTTGATTTATAATTAATTTAAATATTTTAGATATAGCTTTACTTAAAGGTTTAGTGATGCACGTCGTTGAACCTACAATAAATCTAGCACCAACTGAATTTTTATGCATTTTAGGTATCCAATACATACATGGAAGATTTTTGTGTTTGTCTTCTAACTTTAATCCTACTTTTTCACTATTAATACTATTATTCAAAATAATGCTATCTAAATTACTATTACTTACTTTATAAGTATCCGAAACGTTTCCTATAAGTCCTACTTCTATCAATAAACGTTGTATATACTATTTTTTACATATAAAAGCTATATTGTTTGCCGCTTTACCAATCGGAACTATTACAAACTTTTCTTGAAGTATTTTAAGTTCCTCCCGTATTTCTGATATATATATATATATATATATATATATATATATATATATATATATATATATATATATATAAAACGGTTGTATCGATTGATTTCCTAGATCCAATGAAACTCGCGTGATTAATATCAATGCAGGACAGAGCTAGCATATTGCCTGTTTATTATACAATCATTATTGGTTACATATGTGCATACCTGTTTCAGCTGAGTCCCAATTCAGGGACAACATTTCAGCAGACCATAAAAGAGAATCAGTTTTTAAACGGGTGTCAAGATTACATTGGTTCGGTGTACAAAAGGCTGGCACGTGATTTCTTTTTTCTTGTAAAATTTGATAAAGACCTAAAATGCTAACTGATAACGTCACTCGCCTAATGAAAGTAGACGCAAGAAAAAGCAACTTCCGCTGCTTATAATAAACTAATCTAGCAACAACACATTTTGCCACCAACCATATTCATGTGAGTTCATTTTACATACTTAATAATTAAACATCCGAAAGCGTTTAGCAAAAATAGTCCACAAGTCGTGCACGCATTTGATTTGAAATGTTGAATGGTATCTAGTAGGGGCGTGCAATAAGTAAAGCCCCTGACCCACTTCCAGTTGTCCAATCTATCTAAAATTTTGCATGTGCAATGATTTATATATCTACGGGTTATGGGGCAAATTACAGCTCTGAACTAATTGTGGGTTTTGTTTTACAGGTGTTTTAACTAAGTCAGATGTGAAATGGAGCCTGTTGAATGTCGAGCAGTGATCCGATTTTTGTATTTGAAAGGACGCACACCAAAGGGGACTTTTTTATGAAATGAAAGAAACTGATGGTGATAATGCCTCATCATATGACCTTGTAAAACGCTGGCATCGTGAATTCAAACAAGGCCAGAAGTCTGTGGAAACAGCTCCCAGGCATGGTCGCCCCCTTCTGCTATTGATGAGGCATTTGTCCGTCAAGTTGAGGCTGCCATTTTAGAAGATCGGCGCATTACTATTTTCCAAATAGCCCAAGATGTCAAGATTAGTAGAGGGCCAGTGAAAACTATCATTCCTGAACATTTGCATATGCATAAGGTGTCTGACAGATGGATTCCCAGGTTGCTCACATCATTCCAGAAACGAGAACGCGTCAAGTGCTCGATGATGAATTTGTAGATGTGCCAAGAAGATAAGTCAAAGTTTTTTCAAAAGACTGATTACACAGGATGAGACCTGGGTCAATCATTATGATCCAGAGGCCAAAGCCCAGTCAATGCAGTGGAAGCACTTGGACTCACCGTCTCCAAGGAAGGCAAGGTTGCACCTCTCCGCTGGCAAGGTCCTGCTCACAATCTTCTGGGACCAGGACGTATTTGTAATCTACTTATAAAAGATTCCTGGAAAAGGGACCCACAATTATAGGAGCCTATTATGCTTCACTTTTGATGAAATTAAGGGAAGCTATCAAAATCAAGAGGCGGGGCAAGATCAGCAAAGATACCCTCTTCCTGCATACAACGCTCCGGTCCACAACTCGCATATCACCAGATCAGAAGCACGAGCGTGTAGGCATGAAATCCTTCCCCATTCTCCCTACTCTCCTGACTTTGCACCCTCGGACTTTCACATCTTCCCAGCCATGAAGTTGCTTTTGAAAGGAAAGCGTTTTCCAGATGATGCGGCCTTGATTTCTGAAGTCACTTCGTAGTTGGAGGACCAACCTGAGGTGTTCTGCAAAAACGGTTTCTAGACCTGCATCAAACGATGGGAAAATGCATAACTCTGAGTGATTCATAGGTAGAAAAAGAATAGTAACTGTGCCAAGTTTCGTTGCTCTACTCTCATGGGAAGTGGGCCAGTGGCATTACTTATTGTGTTGCGTTGTTATAAAGGGGATTTTGTGTGATATATCTAATCAGCCTTAATGTCGTGTGACCGTCTAATGCTCCGGTCTATTAAATGATATGTCCATATGCCGTTGTGTGTGTGTGGTACATGTATTTTTCAACATACCTTCTGTGTCTTGGATGTTGGTCCATCTGGAAACATCTCATGTCTTGGAGGGGAGACGGTACCTGTTTTGGACGAAGGTTCATTCATTCCAAGACCATGAATTTTTTTATAGTTTTATTTCACTTTCCAGATGTCTCGCAGAAGATGGAAAATGCATCTCTGCTTTGCGTAGTACTCTTGGTCTTGTTTTTACCACGTAAGCGCCCCCCCAGTGAAGGTGAGAAGACGTCTAAAGCCGCCCATCGCCTTCTAGGTCCAAACCAAATCTCCCCGATTCAGCTAACCTGATCACCTGACTCACACGCAATCCGATCAGCTGATCCTGACTTCCGGTCAACGTGTCTCAATATAATTTAGACCCCCTCTCTCTCTATCTCTTGATCCATTCTCTAACAATTTCACGCCCCTCGTACAGGAAAAATAACGCTACCTTAGAAAACCAACCATATAATTAACCCCAAATGATAACACTCTTACCAAAGAACTGAATGAGCTGAATACTCCACAAAGAATAAACATGATATTTATGCACCCATTTACATGTCGATAATCTAAATATCCAGCCCCTGGAACCAAACATATTAATCTATCAAATGTCTACATATTACAGTATAAGAGAAAGAATTAGCAGTCTGGAAAAAATATAGAAAACTGGACAACCGTAGAAAAAAGTTTATAAATACATTTGCCACGATAATTACTACAAACATATATATATAGGAAGAAATATAACTATCTGTATAGAAAGAAATATAACTATCAATGCAACATATTTAATAAAACTTTAATAATAAGCCTATAGATCTATTTAACATAACTACTAACCCAACTATAAAGACATGTATTTTATATACAAACTAACAAATAATTAAATGAATAAAAAACCCAAAAAACTAAAAACAAACGAAAGATGAAAAATAGCTAGGAATAAAAAAAATTAAATTAATATATAAATCATCATATTAAATAAAATAGAGGAATAAATAAAAAACAAAATAAAAAACAATTTTGATAGGGTGTCGATAGCAGAGAAGGAAAAGGCAACCACAAAAATAATCTAGCATTTAGTCGTGACGGTAAAAATTTAAAAGTATGCAAAAAACCCCTCGCCGCCAGACTAATAGGATAATACTATCTTTCAACTGTCAACAGCTTAATCGAATAAAACCGCACTGCACTCCATCCTAACCTCTCGTCTGAAAACTAGAAAACTAAAAGCAAATGACGAATAAAAAAGCGAGAAAAAATAATAAATAAATTATAAATCAATAAATATAACAAATAAAAATAATATTTATCTAAAAGAAATACAATCTATACAACTATAAAAACAACTTAAGATATAGGACATTTTAAGTCAAGGGAATAAATAGCCGCCAAGCGAAATAATCACCAAATACTACCTTAATAATGACAGCTTAAACACAGGAAATTACACTCCAACCCATACTCCTCACCACGCCTAAAAAAAAAAAAAAAAAAAAAAA
This sequence comes from Euprymna scolopes, assembly GCF_053919585.1. NCBI lineage: Eukaryota > Metazoa > Mollusca > Cephalopoda > Sepiida > Sepiolidae > Euprymna > Euprymna scolopes. Next base: position 83,816,360 of record NC_136485.1, read on the forward strand.
AAAAACGCTACTGCTCACATTAAAAACATTATACGGTTAACTTCTCTCCGGAATGTGGACCGCGCCAAAATATCTTATAAAAACAAATATACTCTTGACATCCGTTTTCTTCTCTGGTATGTGCAGTATTGTCTCTGAATGGGAGCTCCCCTGAAACATGTGTTCACATATGTAACCAATAATGTTTGTATAATAAACAGGCTATATATGTATATATGTATACTCGGATATATATTTTCGTACATAACAGAAATATACATATAGAGGTAGCGAGTTAAATTTAAAAGAGGAGAGTATCAATAGTAAACACGTGAAATAAGGAAACACCGGGAATAAATGTCGAGCCAAAAGATTGATATTATTAATGCACTATTCAGAATGATAACGTACAGAGTAAAGGCGGGTTTAAAGCGTGAGAAGATGCATGTTGACAATTGTGTAGCATTGGTTGCTCATTTGAAACCATTTGCTAGATAATGACAACAGTTATGCCTATGGTTCATTACTTGAAATACTTAGACTTTTAGTAAATATCATGTGGATTCAGGCATTATATATCTATCTTTCTATCTATCTTAATTTCTCTTTCGTATTGCAGAATGGGCATACGCTTAAAAGATATAACTGCCATAAGTAGAATACAAATAAGCCAAAAATTATATATATATATATATATATATATATATATATATATATATATATATATATATATAATTTTTGGCCTATTTGTAATCTACTTATGACAGTTATGCTGTAAGTGTATACCTATACTACAATGCTGTTATCACATTTGCGCACGGTTCATCAGATCAAATATTTTCGCCCGGGACATCCCTAATGTTATTTAAGAAAAAAATCCTAATCAGACTTTTGGAATCATCTCGACATTTGATCAACGAATCTACTGATTAGGTTTGAGACGTAAGACGATATCGAGTAATCTCATGAGATGATCAGCAACGTAACAAGTCATCGCATGTTCAATGAGTGTTATTCAAATTAAACAAATACCAGAGACGCGAATATTTTTCTGACGAAATGTCACTCTCGTTTTCAAAGTCTGTATGACACAAAATTAAAAGAAAAACGTATAGTAAACAGACACACCGATACGCTTAACAGATCTGTTATAAATCTTATAATTTTTTGGTCATACGTTTACAGGTAATTCGTCTATATAGAAGAAGAAGATATAAGCATTTGCACATTTGTTATATATATTTAAATATATATATTTATGTATATATATATTTATATATTTATAAATATATATATATATATATATATATATATATATATATATATATATATAAATCACAATATCAAAACATCGTTAATTAACTACCCACACATCAGCTTCAATTAATGTAAGGGTTCAAAGTCTTGAATTTCGGACGGGCGAACGGGTTTCGATCCTGGCTTGAGGTAGTTGCCACTCTAGCCGCACTGATGAGTGATTATACAGCGAAACAGTACCGTATGTGGATGAATATATATATATATATATATATATATATATATATATATATGCATGTTGGTATAAATGTAATTATAAACCTTTATGATTATTAGAATTATAAATTAAATGGCTATCAACTAGCGACATGCAATATATCCATTTCTTAGAATAATCTTTGACTGTTTTGCTCTCGTGCCCGCATATTACATTTATAAATGTTTGTCATCCTTTAATGCTCCTGTTAATTGGTGCTTCTTCACATTTAATGTTTTAGCTATTGGAGTCAAAGTGAGTATGCAACTGATTTCGAATCTCTAGACCAGCAGTATTTATCACTTTTTGTACTAATGATTTTGAAATCCTGAGGCACTAGTGTCTGTAAGTATAACATGGTAATGGTAACAGAGCGAGGGGAAAAATGTTGCAAAAAAATGGAAAAAATGACCACATCGTATATTTTTCTTCAAATACTGTCGATACTTGAGGAAATGACTTTAAATTGTAAAATAATTAAGGAGTCTTCTTAGATAACATTTTTACTAACCGATGTCAGCCGGTAAAATCCAGACAATGCATTAAAGCATACTAATTCAGTAAATATATATAAGCCTTTGTTTTATGAGAAATATTAATGCTGTGTTTCAAAAAATTGAATAATAATTGATACAAAAAATGATATACGATAAAATATTTTTGTTTAAATACAACTGTCAATGTAAAAATCCGGTCACATAATCATCCCCTTTTAATGAGGTTTATATCCTTAAATATTGAAGATTTAAAATATATTATATAGTAATGCAAAACAAATAAAGTATATAATGTTTAAATTAATGTAAACTCATTTTTATGTATATGATAAATAATAAGTTAAGTAAACAAAATATCCAAAGTTTCGCGTTCTGTTTTCAACACATTAAAAACCGACTTGCATCTTACTTTACCCACATGGAAAACTGCTCTAGTCTAAGTTTACCTTCACGAGGAAGCAAATAACTAGTGACTTAATTACATATAAATAGACTATACATTTTTAATGGTTCTTATTTTCATTATTAATTGTAATTTAGTAATATTTATCAAATTTCTATTATGTCTATAATATGTTATAATATCTTTGGATATCAAACTAATGTGCTTCTGGACTGCAATTTAAAAACATTATCTTTCATCTAGCAATTAATGATATAGATATACCATTTTCAATTATTTTTTAAATGTGCAACAGAATGTACATTACATAAAATAAATCAAAGGTAATTTTTGGATTCAATATAAATTAAAGTTTTATACCTGACTTTGTAAAATTTATAAACGTGCACTTTGAAGATCAATAAATTTCAAATGTAATCTTGTACCTTTATTTTTAAAGCCTATAGTAAAAACATTTTGTTTAACAATTTTCATGGCTTGGATGAAATGCTTTTCTAATTTGTATATATATATATATATATATATATATATATATATATATGTGTGTGTGTGTGTGTGTGTGTGTGTGTGTGTCTAAAAGGGAGATCGAGGTTATTTATTGAAGCTAGCTAAACATACAACCTCATAGTCTAAAAGAAACCTATAATAAATAGATGCTGACTCAGAAAACAGCAATTATTGCATGTCTGTCATAGATATAGGCAAGGGAAAATGATGACACAAGGAAAAAAATAAGGAAACTGACAATTACTTGCCTGCCGAGAGTAAGCCTCCCGATCCTTTTTTTTTTCATTTAGACGCCATGAAAATTTAATTGATTCATGTAATTCACTAGTATTTACTAAAGCATCCTTCAGAAAATATTAACTGTACTTCTATTGGTTTTTAAGGGCCTATACCGATCAAACTAATTTTTCATATAATTGTCTAAATCTGTAATAATCCCGAATCTCAAATGTTGAATATTAATCGAAGGAAGAAAACGATGATATGTAGGATCTAACACTCTGCACATATGGAGAATAGCTATTACGCCACTGGTAGTTAATTTATTTGTTTCCCCACGAAAGCAAATTAGATACAATGTTGTTTATAATCTGGGGGTAAACAATTTCCCCAACACGGCATTCTGACAGGTTTTAAATAAATAGTAATTGGTACTGCATGAAAGGGCTCCCCTACACTGACTAAGGACAAATTACAGAACAGATATTACCCGGCCAGAATGCTAGGAGATAAAGATGATATACAGAAAAATCCGTCATAAAGTATCAGCCAAACTGAAATATTTCAATTCATTGTAATAATATTAGATTAACAAAAAACTGAGAGTAGAAATAATATTTTTCCTGTTACTTATTAGCAAAATCATCAGCACTACAAAAACCCATTGTATGAAGATCACATTAATAAACAATGGTTTTTCAAGCATGAATTAAACCATTTGTATTGACTTCGTCGTATTGAACCTAACAATGCTAATGTGCTTATTGTACACATGTGAATTATTTATTTCAGGTTGTTTGGTTCTTACATACAAGTAGGTATTTAGCTAGTAGATGTATTATAATTATTTAAAAATCATAAAAGAGGAGTTAATTAATAGATGCCATTTGTATTAGGTGAACGTTACAGAGGAGTGAATTTCATTATGTGATAGAGGTTTAATATATAAAAATATATTAAATGAAAAGACATTATTACGTTTTAGGTGTTGTAGTATTTCATTTTTATAAACGATTTGTGGATGTTTTTTTTACATTTCGATAAGGATACAGGGACGTTAAGTGATGCTTTTGTTCATTATTTGGCAAGTAAAATATCCATTTGTCCTGGCATTGTTGGACTTGCTCGATAGTAATGTTCGTGCAGGCTATGGAAGGATTGTTGATAGACTGTAGTAATCTGTAATTTAAAGTGGTGCAATTTGGTTAATTCTTGAAAGTTGGGATTATAGAATTGTTTTACAACAATGATTTTCCATTGAATTGTATACCGGATACCAGAATTATGTAGTGTCTATTTTATAGTTACTGACGATGTGTTCTTTCCTGTGTATTCAAAGACATTATTGCCTTGAAACTACTTCTTTCTATATTTATACAGTGGAATGGTCTAGCTCCATATATTCTTAGTTCAACCTTTTGTTAACGGAAAACACATCACCTCTGCTACATGAGCAACATAGGCTTGCAAGATTTTATGGAGTGGTTCGGGTTAGTGCTCAAGGGAAGCCAACGTACGACTACGACAATAACTCGTTTTGACTGTGTTTCACTAGAAGTGTTTATGAACTTTATTAGTAGAAAGGTCCTCGCTATAAGAAGAAGAAATTGTCTACCTATATTAAGCTGGCATTGAGGGAATATGGGGAAAGATGGCTAGATAATGTGTTTTTCTTCTGTGATGTCTGGCGAGTATCTTTGATATGAGTTAAATTTCATTCATGTAACTGCTTTCTCGTACAACTTTCTTATAATATTGAGCAGGTAATTAGATAATCCTTGGGCTTAATAAAAGATTTTAAAAAAGTATATTACTCATATGCGATATACTTTAAAAAAGAAAACAAAATGTAACATGATTGAGTGTTGGCATATCTTAGCGGCTCAGTGCAAGTGAATTTGCTAGATATGTCTATGGTTGATCTACGACCAAGTTACAGTAGTGTCGATGATGATATTGAGGCCTAATTCCTTGACAAGTGCGGTCAGTTGTTTTCTGTATTAAGCGCATGGCCGTTATTTTTGTGGGTAAAGCATAATCCGTCATATAAGTAATAGAATTTATTTTGTAGAGAGTGTAGGTATAATATCTGATCGAATAGCACAGGTCCGCATTATGATATGCCTCCTTCAGTGCATCAAAGTTTTATCAATGCAGAATTTTATTGATGAAAAATTAACGACATTTTACGTGGAGGGTGCTTCAATTTCAATGTTGCTGATTTTGGTGAACATTTTAACGAAAATACAAGCGTTGTTGAGAATTTTCCACACACACACATATATCCCCCTATATATATATATATATATATATATATATATATATATATATATATATATATATATATATATATATATATTAAATAAATCCCCCTTAATGGCACGAAAACTAACTAATATAACACCGGACGAAATTAAAGTAACACTCTTAGCTTGAAAATATGTAATAACCTTTGAGAAAAAAATTTGGACTAGAAACAATACCCTGACCATTTCAATGTTTTAATAGGCTCGACAGACTCAGCTCAGGTCACAGACTTTGTCGGCCTTTTCCCTTTAGATAAAATTCATTCTATACTCCATGAGAAATTCAAATTAGAAGGGGGCCTATACAGAGATGATGCACTTTTCGTAAGAAACTCCACAAATAAAAATTGCGAAAAAGCAATTCAATCCTTGCATAAATTATTTAAAAATTATGGACTTACTATAAAAATCGACACTAATAAAAAATAGTTCATTTCTTAGACATAACCTTAAATCATGAAAACTCTACTTTTGAACCCTATCATAAACCAAACCAATCGGTACTACATATTCATAATGAAGCAAACAACCCTAATTCAATATTGAAATCAATAGTTCCCAATGTCTCTTTAAGAATTTCTAGGCTCTCATCTAACAAATCTATATTTAACAAAAATATTACAATGAGGCCTTTAAATACTCAAGATACAAGTCGCAAAACAAACACCTAAATAAAAATGAAAAAAAAAACAAAAACTGCATTGAAAACTATAATAAACCTACTAAAAACATAATAACCAATAATATGACCATGACATCCCACATTCGAATGACAGAAAATAATCAAAATACAATACAAAACAAAATTAAACCGCAAGTATTATCCACTAACGCAAATAAACAACAAACCAAAGTCCGTAAGCGTAAAAAGAGACATAGGGAGATCCTATGGTTCAACCCCCATATTCTAAAAATCTTGAGACAAACATAGCCAGGGAATTCTTTTAAATATTGAAAAAAAAATTAAAGCCCCCCCCCAGATGCAATAAAATATTTAATAAGAACACGATCAAAGTGTCTTACTCAACTATGCCAAACCTTCATAAAAAATAATTAGTTCTAACAATAAAAACATTAGTAAGATACAAAATACAAATATCGAAACTATAGCAGACTGTAACTGTAGAAGAAAAAATAAATTCCCCCTACAAGGTACTTGTAAAATAAAAAAAGTGTTATTTATAGCTGCACAGTGTCACAAACCCTGAATATAAATAATGTTAATGACAACGATAGTTTCAATAACTGCACCCCATTTAATCAATCTGCCAATCAAATACAAACAAACGCATTACATACCAACGCCACTCCCAATATACCTGACAACAAATATATTAAACAAAACACAATCAACTTCGGTTCCACATCTGAACTTATTAAACATAGGATTTCAACCCACAAGCACTCTTTTAAAAAGCCATCCCTGGTAAACCAAACTACTCTATCTAAACATATTTGTCGGCTCAATGATAAAACTATTCCGTTCAATTTGAAATGGTAAATAATATGATCATATGAAGCATATAAGCCGGGAGACAGATTCTAGGCAGTTTGTAAATATGAATCCCTTAAGATTTAAAATTATAATGGTAATAAGAATAAAACCATTTTCCTAAATCAAAAGATTAAATTTTCTCTGAATGCATTCATAAAAGTTGGTTTAGATTTAACAAATATAAACCACCATAAGTCATTAAAGTTTTCTTATTAATAATCTATCTCAAAATCTAACATTTTAAAATATATGATTTATAAATTAATAACTTTATTAATAAAATTTGGATTATTATTATTATTATTATTATTATTATTATTATTATTATTATTAGGTTATCTGATATTTTTACCATTATTTTATATCTTATATAAATATCTATTTAAATTTAACTTTTACATGTTATTATTTTTTTAAGTTTCATAAATAATCAAATAAATAATTATTATAATTCTTATTAAAATAGTATTATAACTTTTATTTAATTACTACCAATAACATTCTTTTATAAGGCAACATAAACACGGATTATCTTCCTTTGATCATTTTCCTAGCCAAATACGATCATCTCCCTTTGTTTTTTTTAACATATTTTTTAAATTTGAAATATGGCGTTATTAACGAATTCTAGCCGATAAAACTATTCTATTGGCATTCACTTTGGAAATTACACATTTAAAGCATTCATAAGCTGCATCTAACAACCAAATGAATGCTTTGACGATGATAATTACGAATTTTAAAAGGCGAACCATTATAAGGTAAATATATACATCTTTGTTAAATTATCTTACAAATACCTTAGTATAACATTACATTTAAACCCTATTCCAATTCATAATTATATTCTAAATTTTATTCTCAATGTATCTTACTTTGTTTATCAACATAAAAAGTAACTATTTTCCTTTATATTTAAATATTTTCCGGATACATCTGCCTTTCTTAAAAAAATAGTAGGTTTATTTTTGGTGTCTTTAATAAACCCAACCAAATACTTTTGCTAATGAGGAGACTTTGTTTCAAAAAACTATATGTTAAAATTATTGTCCATGACTTAATGTCTATCTCAATAAAGCATTGTTTCCGAAATAATCGTACAATTTATTGGCTTTGGTGTGTTCCTTCTTATGAAATCGATTTATAATTTTTAATTTCAATTATAAATCACATTATCAATCATCTCACTGTATATATATATATATATATATATATATATATATATATATATATATATATCCATACCTATAACCTGATCCTCAGTATGTGCATACGATCGTTTTATAGTCTTTTAGTTTGAGACGACTAGGCACTAGCCTACGCGCCTCCTCTGGCAAAAATTATGAAATGCCTATGAAATACTGAGATAATAGTCGATATATATATATATATATATATATATATATATACGAAGGAGGTTTAGTATCTATTTAGATTGCACACATGTCATGAAAACGATGAATTGAAATGATGATAAAACGTGCTTAATTAAATTTTTCTATCATGCTTTAGCAGAAAATACACTTGCTAGAAGGAAAGCAGTAAGAAAAACGTTAAAAAAGCATAATGATGTATGAATAACTGAAATATGATAAATATCGTTGTTACTTCAAAACATGTTTAAGTGTTTTCATGTTTCGAAGTCGCTCGTTTAAATATGCGAAATACAACACAGTAAATACATTACCAGAGAGCTTGAGTCTATTTGTTGTAAATTCGCTTCTAACAGATGATGGAGATAATCATTTCTTGTTACAGGCGCCACATTAGAACGCGTTTTGATTCAATACTTTCTCCTCATTCGAATGTCGTATTTCGGTATGTGAGAGAGATTATATATATATATATATATATATATACATATATATATATATATATATATATATATATATATATATATATATATATATATATATATATATATATATATATATATATATATATGGGCATACGTGCCCAGCATTGCCTGGGTATTTGGAGATGTATGTTGAGCAATAAAAAAAGTGGTCAATTTTTTTTTAAATTTTGACCCCTATTATGACCACTTAAAATTTATTGTTTTGGACTCTAATCAAGTTATTAAGTTAGATCCATGTACAAGGAACCTATATCTAAATTTCAAGTGTTTAGACTGAAAATTGTCGGAAGACTTTGGTAGTGTTCTCAAAGGTCACATCGTAGAACTTTGACCCCTTAATCGTCAACTTTCTGTCCGAAAACTGATCACATCGATTTTCCCAAATCTTAGTACCCTGTATATCAAATTTCGAGTCTGTGGATCTAAAATTGACAGATTTATTGCGTAGGGAGATGTACACAGACAGACACACAGACACACAGATACACAGACAGACAGACATACACTTTCACTTATATATATATATATACATATATATATATATATATATATATATATATATTTGTGTGTGTGTGTGCGCGTGTTTGTATGTACGTATGGGTGTTCATGGGTGTGTAACGTTACACAGGTTCACACATAGACAATACATGCTGTAGCGGAAAACTACGCAATGGGTCGGAAGACAAGTAATACCTCAACTTCTGTCGTCCTTAAAAACGACATTTTTTTCTGCATACTTTCCTGAATAAAAAGTCATTCTGAACGTGTTCGTCTTCTCTAATGCCAGTTTCGTTAACGTCACCCATATCTATAACCTGATCCTCAGTATGTGCACACGATCGTTTTATAGCCTTTTAGTTTGAACACGACTAGACACTAACATACGCGCCTCCTCTGGTAGTATTCATTCGCTTAAAAACCTTTCTCAAGTGTTTCAGCTTATACTAAATTGATGCTAATATTTAAATGATTCCTTATCATACTAAAAACTGCTTCTTATTTTTCAGATAATATTTGATTCTCACCAGCGCGTTAATAGTATATTTAATTAAAAAATGCTTTCAGAAATTAAAATGGCAGGAATTGTTGCTTTATCTGCTGAAGGATAGTATCTGGTGGAAATTTCCAGGGAGATGAAATACTCATTGAAATGAGTTCAAACAACGAGTACAAGTTACAAGGAAAAACAGATTTGTAAAACACAGAAAAGGAAACGGCTGTAAAAATATACAAGCACCAAGAAATATAAATATTTGTAAAAAAAATGCTTCATAGTTTACTGCCGAACGTAGCTCGGGGAGTGAGAAGAAAGGTATTAGAAATGGGATCAAATCGATGCAATACCAGGAAGAAACTATACTTGTCACAGTCCAACAAAAAAGAAAACTACTGAAATTTGCAAAATAATTAGACACCTGCTGGTTGGGCCAAAATTGTTGGGCCTAACTACAGTAACTCTGAGGTAAGTTAACTGCTTCTATTTCCTTAAGTCATATAATACACATCCATAATATTGATTTAAAAAATGTAACAAATTCCTTTCTTTTGCATGATTTATGGCACCTCTGGAAGGATTTATGTTCACTGTAAGAAAGGAATGGCATTTCATCTTAATTGTATGGCTCCAACTGCCAACTTAAGAAAAAAGCGTAATAGTTTCAGGCTGCATGGCTTCTTCGAGCACTGCAATGTTCTGCACATGCGAGGGCAGAATGAACTTCACAATTTATACTAACATTCTGGACCCGGTTAACAAACATTTTCGACTAAAATATATAATAATAACTTTCCAAGTTTCAACAAGACAATGCCCCATATCACACTTCAAAAGTTTAGAGAAAAAGGGATTACAGTGATAAAGATAAATTCCCAACCGTTACTCCCATTTAAAATTTATGGTACAATATAGGGAAAAGAATGAAAGCACATAAATGTTTAGCAAGAAAGAATTAGAGAACAAACATCATCAAGTGTGTCCGAAAATATATCCTACCATCTGGAAAAACTTAGTTATTAATATGCAAAACCAAAGAAAAGCCGTTATAAAAGAACAAAGGAAGGCATACCAAATATTGATTGCTGTTAGAATAGATTGGTTAATGTTTAGTTAATTATTCTTAACCTTTACATATTATAAGTTTAAATCATAGCTTGAATATTTCAATGGTACACTATAATTTGGGTTACGGCTATATATAGTGGAATAGAAGGGTTTGATATGATTCGGCGAAATGTGTACACTCATCGTTCAAACTAGAAAAGTACCCTCTGGAATATATATATATATATATATATATATATATATATATATATATATATATATATATATATACACTAACTGCTGTGCCAAGCGTGCGCGTAAGCGCTAAAAAATTAAACGCCAATGTTTTAGTCGGGCCTATCTACGGTGAAATGAGTTATCTTAAGGGCTATAAAATGTCAATATAAGTGTTATTTGGCTAGCTAGTTCGTGTAACGTATCGTGTTGTGTTAGTATGTTCGTGGTCGTGTCGTGTCGAATCGTCGGTGTTCGGGTTCAATCCAACGGAAGTGTTCTGGGATTGCGCCGTGTCAAATCGGTGGAGGTGTTCGGGTTCGAGTTGACTGAGGTGTATAGAATTGTGTCGGGTCGCGTGGACGATGTTGTTCGGGACTGTTTTGCTGCGTGTGAGAACAGTTTTTTTTTATCTCTATTCTCTCGTGAAGCAACAGATGCAACACCATTAAACCTTACATACGATAGATAAAAAAACAACGATGACACTTGTGGACATTAGGAATTTATAGATCCGTTGAGGAAAAATATAAAACCCACAGCTTCCTCTACAGAAGGTGATCTGACTAGTGAAATTATATGTGCAATATATATGTCAGGTTCTGGTTTTATTAGCTTACACAGGGAAACATGCCTTAAATTTCAAAACAAAATATATGAATTTATATTTTTATATAAAAGTTTTTGTACACAATAATTTCAAGTAATCGCGCTTTTTCATCGTCGTCCAAATGTTAGTAAACAAATGGTATGCAACCATATCAAATTATTTCTTTAATAAAACATTTCAATTTCTATATACATCTTTAAATATCATATGCATTTTGTGTGTAATACAGAACTATATATAATGATGGCGCAGTAAGAAAATCAGTTGAGAGTCAATCAGGCAAACAGATCAAATGTCTCAAACTACTTTCTTTACATTAAGCAGCACACATCCCAAATAAAGTACCGTACAATATATACTGACTACGAAAAGTTATTTTATGAAATTTTCTCACTTTTTATTTGTATACTTTTTCCTGAGCCTCTGCTTTCATTATCTTTGGACTAATGTGAACAATAATAGTTGTCTGATCGTAAACAGATGACTGCATTTCCACCTTTATAACTTACTAGCAGGGGTGCCCGGCGTTGCTCGGGTGTTTGAAGGTGCTGCTGTGCCAAAAAAACAAAAAAACAAAAAAAAATGGTTCATTTTTTAAAACTTTGACCCCTATTATTACCCTTTAAAATTTATTGTTTCGGACTCAAATCACTTTATTAAGTTAGATCCAGGTTCAAGGAACCTAAATCTAAAATTTCAAGTGTATAGACCCAAAATTGTTGGAGGAGTTTTGTAGAGTTCTTAAAGGTAAAATCGTTGAAATTTGACCCCTTAACAGCCAAATTTCTGGCTGACACCCGTCACATCGATTTTCCCAAATCTCAGTACCCGGTATTTCAAATTTCGAGTCTATAGACTAAAAATTGACAGTTATTGCGCAGGGAAATGTACACAGACAGACAGACACACAGACACACAGACACACAGACACGTTCACTTTTATAGATATATAGATTGATTACTTTCATTTGATAGTGTTTTTACAATTGAGTTCAGAAGTATTCCCGAATATATAGCTATTATTTTACCCTTATCGCTACATAGTTTATCATCCTGAATAATAACCTGCATTGTATTTATTAAACATATTTTCACATTATCCGGAAGAGTACTTTTCTGACATATAATTATAAAAACATAAAATAATGATCCAGAAACCGAATGATGTTTCCGCATTTACTAATCCGTTTTTAATCTGCATACAGTAAGATAATAGTGTATATAGTTCTTAACGTTTTACTCTTATTCAGTCATTATATCAGATGTAGCATTAATTTTATACTAACCTGGGTAGCCGGCATTTCCAGGGTCTGTGTAGGTATGTGGTGAGAAAAAATACTCGTAGGCAGGCAGGCTCGTGTTACGTTGCGCAGGACCCCAGGTTGGAAACGGTAGTAGTTAGTAGGTTTCCCCGGTTGTAACAAAAACGCAGTAGCCGTTAATTTCATTGATCGCCCGCTAGCTAAACTTGTTTACGACTCGAGCTAAACGGTTGGCATGGCAACTGCTAAGACAGCATGGTTATTTCCCTTTGACCGGGCATTTTTCACTCGCGCTGACTGATCAATTGTCAAGCTTGTCACAACAAGGTCGGTATCTGAAACAAAGTTTTGACATGCACATAACGATCAGGCGTAACTCAGAACATAAATCAAAGACGTAAGTCACGATTGCTTTTCGTATAAAAATGTATTTTTAACTAAAGCCGTACATAATGTGTTATCAAAAAGTTCATCTCTGCGGCTTGGCTTTCCTTTCATTGAGCGATCGGAGGGGGGTGAACGTGATTTCACTTCGACAATCGCACGTCCTTCGGCGGTCCTCAAAACCTGCTTCTTCTCCTCTTGACTTCAAAAATCACGTCGTGATATTGACAGGATTTTTGTTCCAGTATTTTTCCACTATTACGATCTCCGCTTGCTTGCCACTGATTGATTAATTCATTTCTATTGTCGATAATTGATTTCTCAATTCCCAGGCAAGTTTTAGTTTTGTTTACAAATGCATTGCTTGCATTTGACCCAGCTCTCCAGTAACACATTTTTTCTTGGCCGGGCGACTATTGTTTTTGTTTATATCACGTGTCTTCACAAACACGTTTCCAGCCTTGACAATAATTGTTTTTCCAGGACATTCCAATATTTCTTTGTTCTCGCAAAGGAATGCCCATTCCAGCAAAATATGCGATCTCCCCCACAATCACTTCACTTTGTAAACAAAAAATCGTCGTCCGATTTTTCTGTTTACGCCGTAATTATTTTTGTCACTTTGTACTGGTGGACAATCGATATTCGCTGCCCTCCTTTCGAGTTTCTTAAAGGGGGTTTATTGTAACCGTTATGTATCGGATGGTCCCAGACATCCGCTACATAACACTCGAACCCGTGACGCGAAGGCGGAAAAGAATGTAAAATAAATTCTGACGTCTTACCGCTACTCCATGGTGTGATAAGAAGTTCCGAACATTAAAATTAGACAAAGTCAATTGAACCGGTAGGATGATTAGCGAAAATGGCTCAAAAAACAAGGACGCATCCTTATAGAAAACTACCCAGTTAAAGGTGTAGGGATTCATGTTTTGGGCCAATTTTTCGGTATTTGTCGTCCGAGACATCCAGCTAAAAATGATAGCGATTTCATGAAAATCCGTCGACTCTGTCGAAAGTTTTGCGCAGACATAAAAATACATATGTACATACATACATACATACATACATACATGCATACATTTAAACAGACATGTGCTATTCATATTATAAACTAGCCTGGTTAGCCGACGTTGTCCGGGTGTTTGAAGGTGTGTGTTGAGCAAAAATAGTGGTAGTAGGCACGCAGGCTCGAACCCGTGTCGCAAAGGAGGAAAAGAACGTGAAAAAAACGTAACGCCTTTGCCGTTGTGTCTACTACCAAACTGGAAGTAGCGAAGGTTAACATTAAGGCTAGTCAATCGAAAAGAGGGATGACTTTCGAAAATATCGGCGAAAAAAGTTACCCCTTCCTGTATAAAAGTGTGCAGTGAAGGGTGAAGAAATTAATGTTTTTAAACAATTTTTCGATGTTTGTCGCGCTAAGGGTCGCGCCTCAAACCGATACTGACATCGTAAAAATCCGTTGCCTCTAGCGAAAGTTTAAGGCATACAGACATACAGACAGGCATACATACAGTTAAACAAACAGGTGATATTTATAAAATAGATGATATAGTACTTTCAACCTGCAAAATTACTCTGACAACAATATGTGATTTTTGATAATGGCAATAACTATTATGGTAATAACTATTATCGAATTGATTTAGTGAAGTATCGTACGTGGGAGCATTTCAAAGAGTAATAAGTAGCGGATTCCGCAAATGTTTATAAGAAACTGAATTTATCTCCCAGTATTTCTCATAAAGAATACAGGAGCCACTAAAGTGGTATGAGAAGAACGTGTTCGTAACATGCGGTTAAACATGGTATACATGTCTTTATTTAGTCTCTGAAACAAAAAGTATTCATAGGACTGGTTGATTCCACTTAGTTCTCAAATAGGGGTGATTTGTACCCCACAACACCCCCTCCCGAGCTTTTCATTCCCCTGAGATGATCGTATATCTCTTTTTCCTGGTGTTGATCTCTATTGGGTCGGTCATTTTCCTTCTCCTGGAGGACCGGCGCTGTCCGGCTGCTTGTGATGTTACCAAATCGAACGTGTCATATATCTGGTCCATTACTACTTGTTCAGCAGGAGGTTATCTTTCGTCGTCTGTTATCCTTTTTCGAATTTGGTTTAAATGTTTCTTGTGCGTAAATCCAGGGCCTTTGATAATGTAGACCATCCGCCCGATTCTTTTCTGGACCTTTCCCAGTTCTCACACCGTACTATTATTTTTGTGTACCTGGAAAAATACCTTTCACTAGGTAAATACCTCCTTTTAGGAATTATAGTATTCGGCGGTTTCGCCTGTTTTGGTAAAAGTTTCTCGAAGGCCGGCCTCATTTTCTTCGTAAACATTAACTCTGCGTGCGACATCTTCGCTGAAGTGCTTTCATTATGCGTAATTCGGTAATCTTGTAAAAACTGTTGTAACGCCTCTTCTGAGGTCGTTCCTTTAGCCTTCTTCAGGGAACTGTTCAAGGTGTCTACAAACCTCTCTGCCTGACTATTCGATTAAGAATGATAGGTTGGCATCGTTATGTGGTTAACCTGGCAATCTTCGCAGAAACTTTAAAAATCTGCTTGGGTTAATTGTGTGCTATTTTCTGATACTAGGCAATAAACCAAATCAAACCTAGCGACCAATTCGTGAAGACCACTGATTGTAAAATCTGTTGTTGGACTTTTACATCGAAATACCTCAGGCCATTTTGAAAAAAAAAAAACTGTCTACCACTATTAAATAATAGTTTTCATCTAGAAGCCTGCGCAATCTACGTGTATTCTTTGCCATGGGTTGTCCGCTATAGGCCACGGACTAAATTATATTGGGGTGCTTTTGCAGCCAATGTGCATCCCTTACACGACTTTACCGTGCCTTCTATATCAGTGGCCATACTCTTCCAGTAAAGGTAGGACCTCATGATATTCTTCAGTCGCGTAGCCTCAGAGTGACCCGTATGGAAATCGTTAAGAATTTTCTTTTGTAGTGTAGCTAGGATTACTACTCTTGCTCGGTACAACAATAGGTTATTGCACAATGCCCATAGAATAAGCGCCCGCCGCCGATTCATCCGATTTAATTTTTGCCCGATTTCTTTGATGAAACTATCTTCTTCAGCCTCCTTTATTATATCTTACAAAGTGACTGGTAGTTCGCTGATCGTATTACATAGTAGTTGTGTATAGTTATGTTCACTTTGTAGTGATCTTATTACTGTGTCTTCCAGCGGTTCCCTTGATTTCCGGATTAATCGCGACAATCCGTCTGCGGGACTTAACTTCGTAGATGTAAGAAATTCCATACTGAAATCGTAATTCAGTAGAATTGTCCTCCATCTTTGCAGTCTGTTGGCTGTGTAATTTCGTAGACCTGATTTTTTAGAGCCAAAGATGTTTACAAGCGGCTTATTGTCAGTTTGCAATTTAAATTTGCGACCGTGTAAACATCTGTTGAATTTTGTAACACCAGTGTTTCCTTTTCGATTTGGAAGTAATTCTTCTCGACAGGAAGTAAAGTTCTTTACGCGTGGGCCATCGGCTTAGTGGACCCATCAGGCATCTTGCGTAGAATGCACGCGCCGATCCCATGCGTCAGTTGCGACATTAATCTCTTGTTTCGGATTGAAATGAGGCAGGGACAAATCTGACGTTAATACATCTTTTAATTTCTTAAAGGCTGCCTGGCACTCAGGCGTCCTGCCCCATTTGTTGTCCCTTTTTAATAGTAAATTCAATGGCGCACGCAATTCATGCATCTTCTTAATGAACGTTTGATAATAGTTAACGAGCTCTAAAAAAACTCTGCAATGTAGTTACATTATGAGGTTCTGGCATGTCTTTTATAGCTGTGAACCTGTCTGGATCAGGTTTCCTCCCGCCCTTATCAATAATATGACCCAGGTATTTAATTCGTAAAAAAAAATGGCATTTTGCTTCTTGCAATGTGAAGCCGTATTCTTTTATTCTGTTAAATACATGATCTCTCTGTTGTTCAGCATTTTGACTACGCATAAGAATATCGTCCAGATACTCTATTGCGAAATCCACACCGCTTAGCAAAGTTTCAATTACCTGTTGGAAAATTGCAAGTGCGACTTTTATAACAAATGCTAATCTATTGAATTTATAAAGTCCTTTGTGCGTTGAGATACATAAAAGCTTCGAGCTATCTTCCTCTGCCGGTATTTGTAAGTACGCCTCGCTTAAGTCTAATTTGAAAAGGTTAAAACTTAGCCAATATTTCGTCTGGGTTTGGTAGTGGGTAGTGATGGTCCTTGAGCACCGCATTTAATCCGCTCGAAAATCCACGCATACCCTAATCTCTTTAGACTTTTTTCACGTATATGATGGGGACTGCCCACTTACAATAGTTAATTGGGGTTAAAATCCCAGTGTTAACTAGTCTTCCCAATTTTTTTTTTTCAATTTTTCTCTCGAAGCGAACGGTACGCTTCGTGACTTTTTGAATATGGGTTGAATATTGGAATCCAGCAATTCGAATCCCGCCTTTATTTTTGTGCAGTATCCAAGATTTTCGGAGAAAATACTTGGGACATTTTTTTTTAGATACTTTTTGAGTTTGTCGGCTTCAGTCGTATGGTTTTCGACTTTGTGAAATATCACTCATTGGCGAGTCCCATAATTCAAATTCCTGAAACCAATAATCCCGAATAATTTTGTTGCTTGCCTTGGAACGAACACTTTTACCGGTGTTGTCGTTCTTTTTAGTGACACATTAATAACTAGCTCACCCTCAAAATTTATTTTTTTTTACCAGTAACCGATCTTGCGACTTTATTCGTCTTTGTCGTTATAAGCTTTTCTATTCTCTTCCACGTGTGAAAAGTAATAATTGATAAATACGACCCTGAATCGAGCTGCAGTTTTGCTTCTTTATTTCTGATTCTCACCATAAAATATTTCCTTATGTTCTCTGTTGGTGAAGGACCCATTTTTTGCTCTGCAATATAAAGTCTTGTGCCCTGCTCGCTTGTTATTTTCCTTTGGTACTGAAATGCATTGTACCCATGAGGTTCTCTACATTTGCTATAAAAGGTCCCAGGATTTTGTCTATCCGGATAATTTTGTGAAGGGTTCTTTTTGTCTCTTTGTTTGTAATTGCTGGCGGGCGGGTGTTGTTTATTTTTGAAGCGTATTTTTTTAAAGTTGAGCGATACAGGCTTCCTCTGTGTTTCGGGAATCTTGATTTATTGCCACAAACCGCTGACAATCTTAATCCAGTTTCTGAAGCGTCAAATCAGGTTCTAATTTCAGTTTATTTAAGACAAGACGTCTAATATCGGCGTCATTTATGGATATCAAACCTCGTGTGAATATTAAGCATTTGAAATTGTCCGCCGTTGATGATGACAATTTGAAATCGCCACAGTGCTTATAAACTATAGACGCAAATTTCGTATACTCCCCTTACTTGTAACATTTATGCATGTCCATTTTTTATGAAAAAGACTTCTTTTTGGACAGTGTAACCCCATTAATAGTTTGACTGCCTCGTTGTGTTTCTTGGTAAAATATTGTCCAGGAATTTTTTTGTGTTCGGATGTGCCTAACTTCCTTAAAAATAAAAGAACCTTCTTTTGGTCTTTCCATGCACTGCAATCAATTTTAAAAAGGTCTTCAAATCTTCTGAAATATTCCTCAGACGTTAGGTCTTCCTCAGGAGCATAGTGAAATGTATTAATAGCTGAGCAGATCGTGTTTTGGGGAAAGTCGTGCTGGTTTCTTCTCCGCTGTCCTCATTCACTTAATCTGCGTTATCAAATCCATTTTTTATCTGACTGGTTTTGTTGCTCAAAATGTAATTTGTTTCAATTCCAATATTTGCTCATTTATTTCTTTCTTTTCTCATCCTCGTTTTCTTCGAGATATGTTATTAAATTTAACTGTTTTTCTTCGTTTTGTTTCTGTATTGTATATTGCTCTGAACACTTTCCAAGTTCTAATTGTTGCCTTTGTTGGAATTTCATCATTTTCAAAATTTGTTTTTCAAACCCGTCCATTTTGATTTATTTTTGGACGGTATGGAATTACTTAATATGACAAAACAACCAATTTCATTGATTTACTTTTTCTATAGTACGAACTCTATAGAAAAAAAACTTTACAAAATTCGTACCTTGTTATTTAACGAATATATTTATTTCCTCGTGTGGTAATTTTTCTGAGAAAAAAAATTCGGTGTTTGCATTTATACAGAAAGCAGTAGATTTCGTTTGTCAATTTTCAATTTTCGAAACGTGGAGATACTGGGTTTAATTCCTTGTTGTCCTACACATTTTTCCTCTTTTTTCTTAAAAAAAAAGAGTTACTTCAGTGAAAGAGAGTTTATAGCATTTTTAATATTGGCTCTGTGCGAAAAAGGATGTCCTTTTCTCGTTAACACTATATTTTAAAAGCTTAGCGAACTCGTTTTTTTCTTCGACGTGCAGTCCCATCGACTAGTGAAACGTTTATTTTAATCGGATTAAAATCCTACGTTATATTTAATATGTGCTAATACTCGCTTTAGCTTGTAAAATAAAATATACCATTCACTTTTCCAGGAGTTTTTCCCTTTTTCCAACGCTAATGAATTTAAACCATAACACGTATTAGCAAGACAAGTTTTTAGAACGACAAAGTTTTTTTTTTCTTACTGAAAACTTGGTCTCGTTTATTTAGTAATAATATTTCTCCACGCAATTAGTCTTATGATTTCTCTTTCAGCTCGTAGTTTACTTTTACAGCAAGATAAGGCGTTTTAACGAGGTCTTTGTAAAATCTTTTTTTTTTCGGCAAGAATTGTTGTCTTTTTTTCGAAGTGTTTATATCCCGTATTTGTAGATTGTTACGCTGGAATGTTGATGTTTTTCCCAACGTAGACAAGTAGTTTTTCCCGTTCTTCGCCGAACTTTTGAAAAATAAATACTTTTGAAGTTTCGAATTTCCTCGGAGTGTTAGAAAAAATTTTTCGAATATCAGTGTGTGTTCTTTTTTCACGATCCCTTTGGTCGTCAAATGATGTTTTCAAATGGCTGTTTTATTTTTCGAGTGAATTCGTTGCCCGAATATTCCTCATTCAGTTGCTGAAATTGTAAATTGATCCTGGAAGTTCTTGAATCGTCCTCGTCAGCCAGTTGTTGTAGACTCCTGCTAGGGGTTACAAATGAAAGAACCACAAGTAGTATAAAGGGTATAACATATAATATGTATTTCTCATTATACATAATACAGGAGCCACTAAAACGGTATGAGAGGAACATGTTCGTAGCATGCGGTAAAACATGGCATGAATGTCTCAATTTAATCTCTGAAACCAGAGGTATACATAGAACTGGTTGATTTTACTTACTTCTCAAATAAGGGGAGATTTGTGCCCCGCAACAGAAACATAACTCCTGCGTTTTCCTTTAACCAGATTGTCTCTCTGTCACTTTTGATAAATATCAACTTTTTGATAAAAAAAAAATAATTATCTACTGAGCTTCGCCTATTGGTGAATTCTCTGTTCTTTGAACTGATCTTTTAGAGTACAAATAACTTATTATATTTTTTATAATGAAGGATTCGTGCAGAGGCTTTCGGACAATGAATTTTGGTTATGATTTCTTGCACATTCTATAAAGATTCCATGCATAAACAATTCATGAGCTATATAAGAATTGTGTTGAAATGTGTTTTTGTACTAATTTTTTAGTACTAATTACTTACTTGAATTTAAAAAAAACGGTTTAATCACAGTGTCTCACTATTAACAATAATAATAATAAAAACAAAGAACGGCGCAGTTCAAGAATTACGCAAGGGCAATTAGTTGATGCTACGACGGATGAGGAGCTACAAATATCGAGGTAACTCAATCTTTTTTCCCTGCTTCTAATCATACCCACGAAACGTTTCAAGCCATTACATCTTTTCTCTAATTAGTTAAAAAAAACGCGAGCGATTTGGCGCGTGATAAGATGCTTAATTTGTCAAAACCAATAGAGAAAATTAACAATGAGCAGTTCATTGTTAAGTTTTCTAATAAGAGAAACGAACTTTGGCTGGTAAAAGAATGTGAACGTTATAGAAGACTGATCCTTAACCTTGACTATAAGCAAGAATCGTAGTCTTACTAATTATCGTAGTATAGAAGCATATTGATAGAAAAATAAATAATTATTGCATGCCTAATTATTGCAATGTTTTCTTCCATCCATCTGGGAAGACAATCGAGGCGTTAAGATGTTATTTTATATTGGAAGTGTCTTTTTATTGATGCTGGCCGTTTTGTTTTTCGTTTCTGTTAATACTTTTGGGATCGTGTTGTAAACAGCGTATACTTTTGAACCAATTAAGAGTAATATCAAGAAATGCATTATCAATCCTTAGAGTGCAAAGTCAACGTTCTTTCGGAAGAAGTATTTCTTAAGAACAATAAATCTGTAAATAAAGAAATTTAATCAACAATATCAAGAAAACCTAATGTGATGAGGTTATTGACAATTTTTATTCGCTTTTTGTTTTAATTTTCTTAACACTTTGTTTTGACTGGGGATGGAGCATTTTACCGGATGTCAAACATTCTCCCGTTAGTTTAGTTACTCAAACTGAGAGATTTTTAAATATTCTAATCGTCCCTTAAAGTTCCACTGTTTGTATTTCTCTTGTACATCGCTTACCGAGTATATTCGCCGGTTTTCTAAATTATTTTTCATTAGCCAGGCTGGTATGATTGATACCTTAAGATTCCAGGTTCTTTTCATGTCGTACATAAGTCCTTGGTATTTTGTTATCTTCTTCCTCTTTGCTTGGTTAAGGCCAGCATCATTAGGGGTGCTTACTTAAACTAGAGCTGCTTCTTTCTCCCTATTTTCTCATATCACTCTTTCAGGCTTAATAGCCCCATTTTTTAGGAAGGGGTTTCGTAGTCATAGTGAATAGTGTATGACTTATTTTCAACTGTTCTTTCTTGTATGTGTTCTCAAGATTTGCTACTATATTGGGTATTAACATTTTTACAGATCTCCTAGTGGAGATATGTGCATACTCTATTGTGTCGCATTGTATAATAGCCATTCTTCAACAGGACTTTACAACTGGATGTCTGGTCGCTCACACTCTCTAGTCTGTGTGACAAAACCTGCACTGTTTTTATTGCTGAGACTACTCATTTTTAAAGCATTGGCCATCAAGCTTTGATTTTAAGCGGCCATTATCATCCTCTCCATCTCATAGCGAAGAGATTATATTTTAAGCCAATGTACAGAGCCTTCTTTATCTATATATTCCTGTGATAGTTCATCCACGAAATTTTTGGCACGCTATTGGTTTACCCATTCTCCCAGTTTTCTAAAATAAAAGGTCTTAGTGTATTATTACCGAATCTTTTGAGCTATTTCCGTTGCAGGCTTGTTTCCTGTTTGTCTGATTTACAAATCAGACAAACAGAAAACAAGCCTGCAACAAAGAAAACAAACAGAAAACAAAACAGTCTTGTGCAAAATGTTTCGCCAGTTTAGTGATGGAAGTAGGTCTACTAGCTCTCTTTCCTTCATGTGTATATACCATTTTAAGGTTATGATTCTGAGAGTTTATCAGATATCGCCCAGTGCTCACATTAGTGGATCGGTGTTGATGGCTTATTTTTGACAAACCCATACCTCCTGTTCCTCTTGGTAGATAGAGTCTCGGTAGACACTAGTTTCTGTATATTTTTCGATATAATGTTAACATTTTCCTGTATTAGTTTCTAGCCTGTTAATTTCTCTCTGTGACCAGTTAACGATACCAAAGCTATACGTCACCACTGGCAGAGCTAGTTGGTTGATGACAGTCACTTTGTTTTTGTTTTTCAGTAGTTTAGAAAATATTTCTGAAACGGCTCACATACTCTTTGCTTATTTTTTTCTTATTCTGCCATGCTGAAATGCAGCATTTTCTTCTATGCCAAGATATTTGTATTTTTCCTGTTCTTCTATGTCTCTGATCTCGGTCTCCTCATCAAGCTGTATGTTTTATATATATTAATCAAAAACTAATCCTTGGTGCCTAAGCATTTCCCCCTGCATCCTGCTTGCTCTTTTTAAAGGTATGCCCCTGAAGAAAGGTAGTCATGAATGCTGTCTGCAACAAGCCAAGAGACGAGTTTATAAGTAGTAATGAGACAGCAGATCGGCCTGTACTTGTTAGGGCGCTGTGTCTAAACCTTTTTAGGTATAAGGATGGTATCATCTCTTAATAGCTATGTTGGTGTGGCCTCCTCATTCTAGTTAAGCAGTTACTATAATAAATATGGAGTGCTGTAAGTTTCTTTTTTAAGTCAGAAATTAGATAAGTTGTAAATGTAAGGTCTTTGTGTTATTCTGGAATCGGTCCAACTTTTGTATAACAATTCTAGATGTTATCTTTGGTTCCAGCATTTCTGGCTTGTTTTCATTTGTTCTAGCTATATTCAAAATCAAATTGTTGTTTAAGCTTCAACGACCCTCCTCTTAAAAAAGAGGCCTCCAATAATCTTCCAGGTTCTTCCTTTTTGGTGGCTTTCTACGGTGATCCTTTCGCTGATAAGGTTTCTGTAGAATAGCCTTGCATTATTTCTGAAGAGTTTATTATCGTATTTTGCCTTCTGTTTCTTCTCATGTTCTGTGGCCCTTTTGCCAGGTACTGGCATCTAGCCTTCTAGTTCTTTTTCAACTTTTACCATTTACTGCATTTTTTACCTGCTATTAAAAACGGAGCCTGTAGATGGCGTTCTTTAAACGTCTTCGCCTTGTAGGGACAATAAGGAATTGCCTTATTGGAGATAATTCCTTTCTACATTTATATACTTGATTTTGGAGCTTCCTTTTCAATGCTGGTGTAATAATTTTTGCTTTGGATTGTTTTTAGAATAGAGGAAGTGTTTCTCTCACGATATAAAGTCCTGCAGAATATGTGATTTGATTCAGCTGTTAATAGGAACAAGTCTTTTCAGAGCGACATTTATATTTTTAATTATCGCCTTGGTCGCTGTTGAAGCTTGGATTTTTGTGCAGTCTTGGGCTTTCTTCCAAGTCCATCAGATGTACATCCTCTACGATATTACAAAGTTCTTCCTCTAATGTAAGTTGTTCATCATCTGCTTTTTGTAATTCTTAGAGGTGATAGCATTTTTCCAGGTGTTAGTAGTGGTGAGGAAGAACCAAGTTTTATTGATAGAGTATTCGGTAGTATTGAATAGTCAGCTGATGATAGTGCAACATCTGACGGGGGGGATTGGTAGAGAGAGTCGTGATAGTGAAGAGAATATATGAGTTACTGCAATGGGTGGAGATTGTTCAGTTTGACCCACTAATGACTGATAGTATGGTTCTGGCTATAATCCTTATTGAATCTGTTCTTCGGCGATGGTTACTTTTGTCATCTTTATAGCGTTTTCAAGTGGATTTTTTTATTCTAATGAGGGTTGCTCTTTCTGACTTTATATGGTCCAGCTCAGTATAACATAAGAAAGATTCCGTGTGATTGTCTCTAATATAAATGGTTGTGTGTTTGATTATCATAAAGGGAATCGTGTGTGTGACATGTAATTTATGAACCTACCTCTGCTTCTGCAAAACGGATCATCTGGAAATTTCTCATCCTGGAGGGAGACTTGATACCTGTTTGACGAAGATTTATCACTCCAAGACGATGAATGTTTTTTATAGATTTTATTTCACTTTTCCCAGAGGTCCTGCAGCAGGTGTAAAGTGCAATCTCTTGTGTGGGCTCTTCTTCACACACGTCAGCGTTCGTCTCCCCCCTCCCCAGTTAAGAGGGGGGACTACGAAAAAACGTCCGTCTTCTTCAAAGCTCAAATCAAATCTCACAGATCTAGCCAACCACGTCACACATACGTAATTTGGTCAGCTGACCTTTGGTTCTGGTAAACGTGTCTACCTCCACGTTTACTCACCTCTCTCTCTTTCCCTCCCTCTCCCTCTCTCTTTCTCTATTCTCTTATAGAGACACAGAGAGAGAAAATAGAAAGAGTAAGAAAGCCAGAGAGGGGGGGGAAGATGCTCGTTAACATCAGCCTCACAAAACAAATATTTACTGTGGTATCTTTGAGAGTTATTTTTCTGGGTTAGATATTTTCCTTACGTGGATAGGAGTAGAAGAATAGTTTCCTCCATGTTTCTATTTTTTTTTGTTTGTTTTTGACTTGAGCATAGTCTTTGTTTTGTTTCCTCTTACCGGATGGTAAGGTAGTCGTTTTCTGCTTCCTTCAGGGTTTCCATTTTTATGAGGGCGCATCTTTCCTGTGGTATATGATGTCCTACTTGGGAAACTAGGAATCTCAGACGGGCAACAGGGTTGCTTTTTCCCCCAGGGAGGTTAGTTTTTCTTATTTTCTCGAGTAACATCTGATTTGATGTTTTCCTCCACTTTTCAAACTTTGAATAGTGGTAGCGAAACAGCAGTATCTCCTTTTGAGGAGCAGACCATGGTGAGGCTTTTAAGTTTCTTATGTTTTTTTTTACTGAAATTGTTTGTTGTAGAGGGTAAGGGTCTTTTTTATCAAGGTCTGACGGGTGACATCGGTTGTTCTCTGGTATTGAACTATTGTAACTGTCACAGAAATGAAGGTTTGCACCATTGCTTACCTCTTCCCGTCTGGTTCATGGACAAGTTTAGCGGCCCTTTTTATCCTTGTGGCCGGTCTTCCAGTATTTTCTTTTGTTTATACTTTCATTCATTTTGTCTTTTGGAATATTTGGTCAGCGTTAGATGAATCCAATTCGCCTATGTTGACAGTGATATGTTCTGTAAAATATTTTAGAAGGATGTATTTTATCTTCTTTTTTTCCTTTTCCTTCCTTCTCCTGCGTTCGTTTCACTGCTGCCGAGGTTGGTAGCCATGGAACTAATTTCTGCCTGTTTATTCTGCGCTTAGTGATGAAATCCAAGCTGAAGCTGGCAGTTCGGACTTGACACTTACAAATATTGTGCTATCTGCTCTCCGTCTAAAAAAAATGCCGTTAAAATAGTAAATGAACTTATCTAGGTTATCTAGCAAAGTGTATACTGTTGAAGTGGTTGCATCTAATTTACATGACGATTTTTAATCTCGCCAAGAGAAATCTACTTCCAGGAAATCCAAGAAATCTGTCGAGGACTTGGCAGTTATATATGTCGGAAAATTAGTTTGCAGGAGAGAGGACGTACGTGAGAAATATTCTCACTAGGAAAGATTGAATTAGAATCTATATCACTTTAGCTAGATTTTCTTTTCCTCAGGGTTGGAGAAAATAGATGTGTCAAGCTGCCGTTTTCCTGCGTAAAAAGAAAAGAATATTTCTATTATGACCGGACTCAAAGAAAAATGAGGAAGTTTTTTTTTTCACACTTCTTGCTACTTCAAAGAACGTTATTATATGAAGAAATGTACTTATTATTTCAGGTTATTTCTTTCAGAAAAATGGGGAAATAAATTCCCTGCTATAAAAGAAGAATTTGGGCGCATTATTTCAGAGAATAAGTTATCTTTGTCTGCAGATATTTCAACTAATCTATCCACAAGCAATTGTATTGAAATAGACGACGTGACAAAACGCAAGCTTAAATTGCAAAAAAGGGAGCGAACTCTTTTCAACTTTGCTTAGGTATTACAACCTTTCTAAAAAAACCCGTACGTTTGTTGAAATCTCATATCACAGCAGTAAGTATAATAAAAGATGTTGTCAAATCGGCTTTCTTTGTAATTGTTACCACACAAAGGACCACTTTCGCATTATAAAGTAATATTTGGTGCAGCAGACAGCTCGTGAAGTTCTTTTGCTCCTATTTTTTTCCTAATAATTTTGTTTTGTTCTATCCACCAATTATTTTCTCTTCTCAAGGTATTTGTTGTTTTGCTTTATCATTTTATTGGTAAAATGCTTACCTTTATTGGAAATGAAGATAATAATTTCGACATTCTGCTAAGATTTAGTAGAACCTGATATTTCTACCTATAGGGTAATTTTCTCTCCTTTTATTTTACTATCGAAATTGGGTTCCACCTCCTGAATTAGTTGTTGGTGGTATACCTAAATATTCAGTAAATTTAACGCTGCCTACTGTGCTTTCTGGTCTTAAAAAAAACAAACTTTTATCAGTTTTCGCTGCAATATTGTCCTCTTTTGATAAATTTTGGCGGTATTTTTAGCGCCAAGCAGCATGTTACGCCATTTGTTCTCTTTTCAAGAAAATCTGTGACCGTTTGGATTTGTTCAAATATCCATATCTCTCTCTCCTTGTTATCCACCCTCTCTGTCTTGGTCATTCCTCTCTCATTCATTGTCTCTCACTGACGTATGTATTAGTGGTCTGTTCCTGAGGACAAAGCTTAGCTGCGTAAAAATATATTCCTCTGTTGCTACTACTGCTTCGTTGGTGCATCGTAGAAAGTAAGCCTTTCGAATTTCAATAGGAAATTTCAGAATTTCGTCGCAAATCTTGACTGCAACGCTTTAAAGATTGTCGTTAAAAAATATGAAACTAGTTACGCTTTCGAGTTTATTGGACATTTTACAGTATTTGATGAAAACTATCAGCAAGCATTCAACATTTTCGCAGATAATTTTTGGACAGAAAAGATATGATCGAGTCGACTTTTTTCTTCTATATTACTTACTGCCAGACTAAATAATGTTTCAAGGCTCAGATATATGAGTTCAAAATACGTTTCGATTGGATTTTTTGGAGATTGACTCTCCTATGACTAAATTGCTTAGCCCCATAACTTTTTGCAAGTTGCCGGTGTTCTTTCAGACATAATTAGTTCACAAGTTTGGAAATAATTTTCTATCAATTGAGGAAATATTAGATAATTGTTCTGAAATTTTACGTACATTTGATTTTTATAAGCAAGATTCTTATCCTCGTAAGCTTGTGAGTCCTGTTAAGAAGTTTACTTATAAGCTTAATTATATGTCTGCTATCAAAAAACCTTTTTTTCTTTGGAAAATGTTTATACCAAGGCGACTAAAGAAAATTACAGTTGTAATTTTTGCAGAGCAAATGGCCGTCGGTGTATGTTTGTAGTTCTTAATCTACTTATGCTGTACGGTTTAAAAGATGCGAAGGGTTTGGGTTATGCTCTAAATTTTCTGGTTCTCTTTATGATGACAGAAATGTTTCTGTGACACGGTGGAATGTTATAATTTTTTGACTTGCAATAAAGAGGGAGATTGCAGAATTTTGTACCCCAAGTCAGTTAGTCCCCTATAACGGCTAATGTCTCCTAACTTAATACAAGTTCGTCAATTCTACCAGTCGTAAAATTTTTTGTCGATATAGATTGTGACAAACAAGTATCTTACAACAGTTTGCTGGATACAGATAGCCAAATATCTTATTCATCTCTTATCTTGTTTGATAAGTTTCCTGCTTTATTTTTTTCCTTTCAGGGATCGTAAATTCTTAATTAAAACTTTATTGGGAAAAGAGTTAAAAACTTTGATATAAATCGACCTTAACATGAAGTTCTCTCAAATAATCCGTTCTCTATCTTTCTCGATTGATGAGAATTTGGATTATACTTTCCGCCTAAATCGATTGACTTCCGTAATTAAAGGTCTTATGAAACATAAAGTCGAGCCAGTTACTGATTAGTCTGAGTTTAACAGGGACACCTTGTCCGTCATTGGAATATTGGGAGTTCATTTGATTTACTTTCTACGACCTATGAATTTAAGCCGATTTCGCGAGGGCATGTTTGGAATTGCTCTCAGGACAAGCTTGGGAAGCATAGCTGATTTTGGTCTACCCAGACAGAAGTATTTATTTTGAATTATTTTTAGCGTGCCGACAAATATTCTTCTTGCGATATTGCTCATTTCTTTACATGGGGGTAACCACTTATGAAGGCCCGGAGGCCACTCAGGGATAAGGGTTATTGCGTGTACAGTAATCAATGAGATAGTATTGTAGTAATCATTAGTATTGGAGATTTGATAGCGTGTCTTACTTAAGGGGGTGATTTGTCAGAAATTTGTTTATGTTGGACTTGAAGACATCCAAGTTGTAGTCAAGTGGGAAACAGGCGAACGGAAGAGAGTTCCATAGCCGTGCACTTCTGAGAAAGAAGCTCTTCTCATGGAATCTACGTTTGGATTTAGGCACAGATAAAGTGTGGGGACCAATATTGACAGTTGTTTCAGCCAGACCAGTGTTTCTCGTGAAAGATTGGCGAGGGGGGGACGAAATATTGGAGCTCAGGCGAGCACTTGCCATGGAAATAACGATAAAACAAAGACAGGCTCGCAACGCCTCTTCTGTGGGAGAGAGGCTTCAGGGAAGAGGAAAGGGCATCCTCACCATACCACGAAGTCTATTTTGTACTCTGTCAAGGCAGGATAGCTGTTTTTAGCAGCTCCTCTCTAGATGTGGCAGCAGTACTCCATCCTTAGACTGACTTGGCTTTTATACAGATAGAGAATTTGCATCACCAGTGAGATATCTTCTGGAGCAGTAGAAGGATCCCACCATTTTCCCAGCGTCCATGGCAACAGATTTGATGCACGTGTTCCATTTCAGATCAGGAGTAAAGGTCAAACCCAGAAGCTTGTCAAAACATGGAGCCTCCCCAAGATGAGAGTCAGCTATTTCAATTGATGCCAGATGGGGATCAGAGCGTTGATGAGGTAAAGATAGAAGCTTGGTTTTTGATGCATTAAAAGGGACCAGCCACCTCTTCCCCATTGTACCACGCGCTCAAGATCAGAGGAGAGAGAATTAGAGATAACTCTGTCATTTACGGCCTTTGATGTGTTGCCATAGATCGTCGTGTCATCAGCATAGATGTCAACGAATGATTAAAGTATGTCTTTTGGGAGATCATTGATGTAAATCAGGAGGAGAGTTGGGTCCAGGATAGACCCTTGGAGGACTCCAGCATTAATACTGTGACCTCTGATTTCTGGCCATCAACCACTACTCTTATGAACCTATCAGAGAGAAATGATTTAATGATTGAGAAAACATTTCCAGTAATACCGTAGCTGCAAATCTTGTGAAGTAGGCTCTTATGCCATACATTATCGAAGGCCTTTGATATGTCAAGAGGAATTGCCCTGGAAAGGAAACCTTTGTCAAGAGATTCACTAATCCTATGTGATATAAACGTTAGCACATCTGCTGTAGATCTTGCAGAGCGGAAACCATATTGCATGTCACTAAGAAGGTTGTTTCTGTTGAGGTGGTTGACTACTTCTTTATTTAATATGGATTCGAACAAGTTACTCATGACACACGGGAGACTTATTGGTCTGTACTGAGAGGGAGATGACTTTTCACCTGAATTCATAAATACATGGCATACTGATGAGTGTTTCCAGGGTGTTGGAAAGCACTTCTCTTTAAGGCAACGCTTAAACAGTTTGGTAAGTATGAGGGTACGTTCTGGTTATAGCTTTTTCAGCACTATAACTAGAATGCCCTCAGGGCTAGTTTCTTTACTGGAATCAAGGTTCTTGATTGGCTTGGCGACCTCACACACAGATATTTGTATGTAGTATAGCGTGTTGTCTGTTATAGGAGGAAATACAGAGAGTTGATGGCCATTGTCGCATAGGGTAGAATTAGCTGCAAAGTTCTTGGCAAATAGTATGGTCTTGTCTGATGCTGACGAGATGACCCCAGGTCCATTGATGATAGTTGGCATAGAACGCACGTTTCTGTTCAGGATCCTGTTTGTTATTTTCCAGAACTGGTGGAAACCAGGCCGCTGCTCAGCTACTTTGGATTTAACAGACTGAGCATATAGCTCTCTTGCATGTTTTATTACTCTTTTACAGTTGTTGATGGCAGTCCTGAAAGCAGTTTTAGTCTCAGTACATCTATTACGTTGGTAGCTATGGAAAAAGTGATTCCTGTGCGCGATGGCAGGAGCACATTCAGGGGAGAATCATGGCTGGCTGTTAGGTTTTTGTTGGAGTTTTTTTGGATAGTATGAATCGGTCTATGCCTATCATTAACCATTCAGTCAGGTCTGATACTATAGAGGACACATCCTTTTTAAACAGGGAATGCAGAGGTAGATCGGATATGAATGTACGGAAGCTATCCCAGTCAGCCATAGAGTATCAATATACAATACGGTGGAGAGGTACGTCTGAAGACTTATTACATTTCATTTATATCTTTACTGCTACAACAGAGTGGTCAGAGATAGAACGGAACATGAACACAGCTCAGGGGAAGTTGCGAGGAAAATGTCAAGAAGGATTGCATATTGACCGGGTGTATCGGGCACACGGTGGGTTCGTGAATAATCTGAGTGAGGTCATAGGCAATGCCAAAATCATGACAAAACCTCCCCTTGTAATCTGTCTTATTTGAGTGGGCCAGCCATCCCACGTTATGGTCATTGAAGTCATCGCAAATGTGAATGTAAAGCGGAGGATGAGCAGACAGGATATGGTCAATTTTCTCAGATATCCTCTTAAAGATAGTAACCCCACTGTTATGGGGACGATAGAGGGCAAATATAAATGCAGTGGTGTAAGCTAGTGCAACCTGGAAGCACATATAAGGTAAATTAGGATCTTCTCTGGAGATATCCCTACCACATGGAAAGCCATCTTTGATGTAGGAACATATTCCATGCCCATGGTGATCTTGGTGGTCAGATGTAGATGTTAAGTCACAGTATCCTTTAATTATAAATTCGTCTAGAGAAGTGGTTGGCCCTATGACAGATCACTTAGAAAGAATATGTCCGGTTTCATCTGCTGTAATTGTGGTTCAACCTCTGAAAGGTTTGAACGTAGACGCCGTATATTGGAGAAGGTGACCTGGTAGTAGGGGTCTACGTTTGAGGATGGGATTCTAGGTTTATTCGTGTTTCTTTTTTTTGGAGATTTGTCATGATTGTTTAGGTTTTGGGGTTTGTGGAACCGATCAGTAGACTTGGTTGGAGCAGGACAGAGAGGGAAAATAAGAGCGAAAAAGACAATAATTTTTTTTTGCTCATTTTTACTTTGAGTTCGACTCTAAATCCGAACACGCGAAACTTTGAACGGTTACAAAAATTTCACTGTTGATATAACCCTTGATAAGTTGTATAGTTTAGGGACGACGGGTATCGTAGAAAATGAGTTCAGGGACTACGATAAGAAGAAAATACAAGGCTTTCACTCTTGCATAAGCTTGGTTGACACCTGTTATCATAGAAATGTACACCGGTGCGAGTATAAACAAAGTATTATACACTCTAACCACCAGGTAACACTGTAAATTAGATCCTGTTTGGCGTAAATAATCAGAATAGGGAGTTGTACTTTGAATTTTATTAGTCTTTTTTTTAAGAAGAGAAAGGATGTATAATCAAGAGGATAAGTATCTAAGTATACAATAAAAGATTCGTCCTGTTTTCAATTGTTATTTGAAAACAGACATGAAACCTCCTCTATAAATCTGTGCTTATGCCGGATTAGATTTATAATCGGTATGCTGGAATTAATACTTACATTCAGGACTAATTGGTTCGTTCTTTTAGCAAGCTTCCAGCAGGCTGTCCTAAAGATTAAGCTAAAAATGAATTTCGATAAAAACAGTTTCTTTTTTTAATTAAATCTTGTAAATAAACTAGTATTTTTTTGGGAGGGGGGACACGACACTCATATTTGGATTTGTATCCAGCCCATTTATTTTAAATTACATTATAAATTATCACGAGGAGAAATATCCATCGGGTTTTTGTAAAGATTTATTACTTGAAAGTGTTTACATTAACAACTTAGTAAAGACGCACCATCTTCTACAGTTGTATTTAGACGATGTATCAGTTATGAAGGAGGGAAGTTAGTGTTTTAAAACTTGCTGTAGTAGTAGCGAACTGAGAGTTGACGCATGAAAATATGTTGGGTTACCTTTACAACCAATTATCTGACAAGACGAAATAAAGTTCTTGCATAGTTGGAAGGAATGTATCTACTAAACGCGTAATCTTGTCCGTGAATTCCTTGGTTTTTGATCCGATAGGGTTGGTATTACCTGTACCTATTAGAGGTTGGATTATTTTGAGCAACCTATAGAAATTAGGGATTTCCTGGGACCAGAATGTTCCGCATGATATTTTCGTCTCTTGAAATCGTCTTTCTCATAAAGCTAATCGGTATTGAAAATCTTGAGTCAACAGACACTTTGTTGATGCAAATTCTGTTGCCTTCCTGATAGTATTTTGCGACATTTCTAATTAAGCTTATGATATTGCATAATATATATGTATATATATATATATATATAATGAAGGTAATTTAATTTTTTACAAGGCAAATGTAGCCTTTTCTGTAAAATTTAAATTAATCGCTGTTTACATGTGTGTCAAACACGTTTCTGTGCTGATTAATATGTCCTTGTCCAAATTTTTGAATGCAATCATTATAGCTGTTGATGCACAAGTCGTGTTTCCTGGCTTCTGCCGGATACTATTTACTCGAAGTGCCAATTTGCCATAAATCGTTTATAAAATATAAAA
This sequence comes from Euprymna scolopes, assembly GCF_053919585.1. Taxonomy (NCBI): domain Eukaryota; kingdom Metazoa; phylum Mollusca; class Cephalopoda; order Sepiida; family Sepiolidae; genus Euprymna; species Euprymna scolopes. The sequence continues at coordinate 83,850,133 of NC_136485.1, forward strand.
ACAATGGTTTGGGATTTACGTAACAGGAGATATAACGTAAATTTCAAATATATCAACACAGGAGATAATCCTTCAGACGTTATTACGCGAGGTATCTCTCTAAATAAATTTAGAAGGAAGATGTAATTTTGGTTGAGAGTTCCTGTCTAGTTCAAGGGAAATAATTTGGACTAGCCTTCCTTTGGCTTGAAATGCTTTAGCTAAACCAATAAAATCTTCACTAATGCATGCACTAGGTGGGAAGATGAGTTGAATGATCCTTCCGTAAATCATGTAGAAACATGTTTTTTTATTTTAAATAAGTTGATGAACATAATGATTTTATTTTAAAATTATTATTTAAAACAAATGTGTCGATTGTGATTTTAGTTTTAAGGCTAGATGTTATTTAATAAGGCTAACTCAAACTCAATTTCCTGTCAGGGAAAAATTATTTGGACGAATCTTCCTGTAATGAGATCCCTTCTATTGGTATCTGAATTAAATCTATATATATATATAGATGAAGAAGGGTTGATTCCTTCTTGGAGACGAATTGACAACAGATATTATGCATCCTATTTTATTGTCTAGGTCATGGCTTATGACTCGACTGGATGTTCGTGGATAGGCATGTTAAGTGCAAACATTTGTATATAGCTGCATCTCTTTCAAAGCTGGTATCTCATGATTTCTGCTACCTAGAGGCAGGCAGACCATGAAAACGATAATCTCTAGTTGTACTATCTGTAAAAGATACAACTATTTGTCCTTTTAATACTCCAGTAAAAATATTATTTGAATTTATTAAAATATAAGGTATTTTTTTTATATTTTTTGAATAATCTTGTAGCCAATTATAGTAAATTTTATTTATATATTAGTTTAATTAATTAGAAAAGGTTTAATATTTTATTTACATTCTGGGTAGACTGGGCTAAAAGCCTTTTTTTATTTTAAACTTTAAATTATCTTTAAAATTATAAAACAGGTTTATATTATTCTGCTTTTAACATAATAAACTTCAGGATTTTATCTTTCTGATAAAACACAAAATATATTCAGAAATAACGGATTTTCCTAGAGTTTACAAAGCTTTAGAAAAGGCATTTTTAGACCGATTGGCGGTCGCTACCTGGATAAGCGCTAAACAAATCGGATCTATTTTGTAAATAAACTTAAGTAATTAAAAATCAAGCACAGTGAATATAACACTTATGCAAGTAAACATTTTTTTTGAGTAGACAAGAATCACTTCAAACAAAACTATCATCGTATGCTGATAGGAACAACTTAAAGTATAAGCAATTCATCTACATTTGATGAAAACAGATGGGATATCTTCCCAGAACAACCTGCTTTATAGCATTTTGATTTGGTACAGTCAAGGTAGATAACGCAACGCATTTCTCTTCGAACTCCTTAACAGTTATGTACGAATGCATACAACATTTTTCCCGGTAATTTGATACGAATAGTAGCTACTAAGGCCGGAGTGCGTAATATTTTAGTGTAATTCTAGCAAATAGTACCAAAATCATATTTGTTTATAACTTTGGAACTCATTCCATTTGTTGGTTAATTATCGATTGATAATTAATACTAAATAATAAATACAAAATATGCATGAATTAAAATATAATATTAATGTTATTTTACGACCGAGTCACAGCCTCCGCATGCTAGTATATATATATATATATATATATATATATATATATATATATATATATATATATATATATATATATATATATGTATGTATATATATATATATATATATATGTGGGGGGTGTATGTGTGTGTGTGTGTGCCGGAAAGAAAAAGTCCGCACTTGTAATTGTAACACTAGAATATTTCAATTAAATATCAAATATGAACCGGTGAAATTATAAAAGAATAAAAGTCCAATCAAATGAGGTGCGGTTTTTTTATTTACATAAGAATCACCACTTATCAAGTTCCAGAGACCAATCTAGGATAAGGATTAAGACTGTAAATTTGACAATATAGTAATCGTTAATAATGGAAATTCGGTAAATTTGTTAAATTAAGTGGAACGGCTTATCAAGAACTTGTTTCCCTTGGACCTGAAGACAATCAGATTGTAGTCAGCTGGAAAGCAGAAAAAACGGAAGAGAGTTCCACAGGCGTGCACTTCTAAAGAAGAAGCTTGATCATGGAATCTATGTTCAAGTTTAGGCACAGATAAAGAGTGGGGGAATTAATGATAGTGTAGACGAGTATTTATTGTGAAAGTTTTGCGAGGGGGAAACATAAATTGAAGCTCAGTCGAACACTTTCCATGAAAATAACGATGAAGCTGAGACAAACTCGCAACATCTCTTCTGTGAGATAGCGGTTGCATGGAAGAGAAAAGGACACCTCCTACGAGGCTATGAAATCTATTTTGAACTCTATCAAGGCAGGATAAGTCCTTTCTAGCAGCTCTTTCCCAGATGTGGCAACAGTACTCCATCCTTGCACGTATCTGGCTCTTATATAGATAGAGAATACCATCAGTAGTGAGATATCTACTGGATCGATAGAAGGATCCCACCATTTTTCCAGCGGCCTTGACAACAGATTTGATGTACGTGTTCCATTGCAGATCAGGAGTAATGTTCAATTGAAAAAAATTACAAATGCGGACTTTCTTTTTGCCGTCTTAATATATATATATATATATATATATATATATATATATATATATATGCGTGTGTGTGTGAGTGTGTATGTGTGTGTCTGTGAGTGTGTGTTAGCGCGTGTGTGTACTATATATATATGAATATATTTGTTAAGGAAGTATGAATACCTTTTCAACATCAACTGCGAATTTTTGCCTGATACGAAAAAAGTGCGTCTGCTTTTTACGAATGTTAGTAACTGCTGAACACAGGAATATTCGTAAACTACATACAACATTAAAATGATACAGATCTTGAGTTCGAGCAAACGACTGTAGTATTACAAGACAGTGTAAGTCACAATAGATTTCCGTTTTCGAAAAAAGTTTTCCTGAGTGCTCAGCGTTTCCCCGGGTAGTGAAATGTGTTTTGAGCTAAAAAAGAAAAGTGGTAGTAGAAAGGCAGGCTCGATCCCGTACCTCGAAGGATTAAAATACCATAAAAAAGAACCATACGTCTTTGCCATTGCGTCTATCGCCAAACCGGAAGTGGTGAAGTTTTAAATAGAGGCTAGTCAATCCAAAGTAGGGGATAACTTTCGAAATTATCAGTGGAAAAAGCGGACCCTTTCTTGTAGAAAAATGCTTACTTAGAGTGAAGGAGGTAATGTATTTAGTCAATGTTTCGATATTTGTCGTCCGAAGGGTCATGCTCCAAAATGATACCGATCTTGTGAAAATCCGTTGCATTTCCCAAAAGTTCTAGGCAGATATACATACATACATACATTTAAACAGACAGGTGAGCTTTATATTATAGACTAGTCTGTGTGCTCGGCGTTGCCCGGTGTTTGGGGGTGTGCGCAAAGCAAAAAGAAAGTGGTAGTAGGCAGGCAACTTCGATCCCGTACGGCAAAGGAGGCAAGGAACGCACCAAAAAAGACGTGAAGTCTTTGCTGCTGCGTCCATCGCGAAACCGGAAATGACGAATCTTTGAATTATGACTAGCCAATCGAAAACAGTGGATGACTTTCGAAAATATCGGCAAAAAGGCGACCCGTCCCTGTAGTAAAGTGCCCAGTTGACGGTGAAATAAAGAATGTTTTTAGCCAATTTTTCGATATTTGTCGCCGAAGGGTCGGGCGTCAAAACAGTACCGATCTTCTTAAAATCCGTCGTTTCTGTTGAAAGTTTTAGGCGGACATATATACATACAGTTAAATAGACAGATAATATTTATAGTATAGACGGGCCTGGATGCCTGACGTACCGGGTGTTTGGACGTGTGTGTTGGGAAAAAAGCGTTTTTGCCAATTTTTCGATATTTTTCGTCCGACGGATTGAACTTCAAAATGCGTTCAATCTCGTGAAAATCCATTCTGTCTGTCGAAAGGTTTGGACAGACATACATACATATATACATACATTCAAAAAGAGAGGTGGAGCCTATCTTATAGACTAGCGGAGGTGCCCGTCATTTCCCGCGTGTTTGTAAGCGGTGTTGAGCAAAAAAAAAGTGTTAGTAGGCAGGCAGACTCGAACCCGTGATGCGAAGGCTGAAAAGAAAGTGATAGAAAAACTGGCATTTTATTGATAAGCCATGACGCGACAGCGTTTCAAATTTTGCTGGAGATGTGCATCAAAATGCAGTTGCAGATTTTATTAAGGCGCACAAAAATAAACACAGAAAAAAAGATGCTTTTAAAAAATTTATCACATACAATAAAACATTTTAATTACCGGTTTACAAAATGAAATATTCAATCACAGATAAATCAATGTTCTTCATTAATCGACAGGATATATCGATTTAAAATTGATCAGGGATTCGCTTTTTATATTCGTTAAAAATGTATTGCACACATTTTAGCCTCAAATTTAAAAATGATGAACTTCAAATAAAAAAAAAAATCGTCTTCAAATAAAATGGCACTTCCAATTAAAATATTCTTTGGTGAAGAAAACAATTTGGGTGAAAATTCTGTTCGATAATAATAAAGTATTAGCTATTCAAGAGATTAGTTTGTTGTTTTTATTTAATAATAATTTTTTTCTCAAAATGCCCCCCTTAGGTTTGTAGAAAGATTTTCAATAATTACGTTGTTTTGATTTGAAATTATAAATAAACTGTGCGAAACGATAAAGGATTGGTGATGATTAGAGATAACGAAAATAGTTGATTGTTATGGGAACATTAAATAGAAATAAAAATTTGATTTCAAAGCAAAAATAATTAATGTCACCGGGGGTTAATTGCTAAGAAAATAGACGAAAACAATCTTGAATATTGAACAACGTGCAGTCTACGCAGCAGATTATGTGAAAGGAGAATATGTTAAGATTGAGGCTATCATGCGCGAAATGATCGGACGAACATGACTGTTAAAATTTATATCTTATCACGTAGAGAAAATGATGGTATTCTTAATTATGATTGCCCTTTCAAGATTTAATGTAAGTATTTCGTTTGAAGCTCAATTTTATATCTACATCACAGTCAATGAAAATCAAACACCTATGATAACCCCTTAAAAAGCCATGTTAGTAGAAAGGTCATCAAATAATGAAGCAATAAAATACAAGATTCGAATATGTAGTTAGACATCTTTCGATGATCGGAAAATACATTGTTTTATGGGGTTTTCCTTCTTCATAACGTCAGCAGAATAGTACATGAACCATAAGTTACTTAGAATAGTATCTGGTCAGATCAACCCGGGTTTTATGGTTAGAGAGCCCCAGGCAAGAAAGAGTTATTCCATCTCTCGTTTCAGCGGAGATGATTCCTGAAAAGCTGACCTTAAAACTGTGAAAACATTTTACATCTGAGTTGAATTTAATTTTTATCACGGCGTTTTGAGATAAACTCAAGAATATGTAAGACTATGTCTAAAAGTTAATTCACCAAAAGTCGCCAGCGTTTTCCTGATAGAAGAAACCCCTCTTACGGATCCAATATAAAGTATATTACTGTTCCAATCCGTATGCTAATCTCAATTCATTAGAATCACTTTGGCTGATGTAACATTCGGTTGTTTTAAAGAACCTGACAATTTGTAACGAATTGCGACAAAATTTGTGGGTAAATCTATGCAGAGAAAAGTTCGCTTTTCGTCTGTCATAATCAGATAGAATTATAAGTATTGTTTTCATCATGCTAAGCTCCAGACGACTGTCAATAAAAAAACTGAGTATAGTTCGTACTTTATTACTTTACGCAACGAGTTGATTTGGATAAGTAATTTATTGGTATTAGAATCCTTAATCTTAATTGTGTTTTTGGTGAGTTGCTTTCCTTCCTATTACTACAAATTTACACACATATTTACAATTATTTTTTTGTATTTTACTTTATAGACTACTATCCATTATGTATGGTTCGAATACGTCATGAATTCTCATTCTGCATTTACTATGTAGACCGTTGTCAACCAACATATATGCTGCCCCTTTGAGACGACGGACTACACACTGTTTCGCCTTTGCTAGCAATTTTTAATTGTTTTATTGGTGAAAATGGTATCTTCTTTCATTCATATCAAACCTTTGTATAGTTTAGGAAATGTACTTGAATAAATTTAGTCAGCTAATTATTATTTCTCATCCCTATGTTATACGTATCAAAGTCAAATTGCTGAATGCGAGAAATGGCGTCAACAACAACGGAGAGGTGATGGTGCTAGAATGGGTTCCCATGCGAACAAACAAGCTAGATGTGCCAAATTCGAAGCACCTAATTTAACAGAAACATTTTCACGTAGGAAACTTGGCAACTGTCACGAGGTAGGCCGATACATACTCGATATCATTCTAGAAAGAATTCCTTATAGAAAAATACTGATCCCCCCAAAAAAGATTGCCAACAAAGAGTCGTCGTCATGAATTATGTTCAAGAAGCAACTATACAGGCAGCAGCAACGAGATATTTTAAAACCAGAAATGAAACAGGTAGACAGATTTCTACACATTATAAACTGTGCTATACTAAAGATACGATGGATAACACGATATTAGGGCGTGACAAATTAGTGTGAATTATAATTATTTTGTTTTTTAATCACTCCTTATATTATTAGTTTATAAATGAAGGCTCTATATTTGCAGTCCAATCAGATTTTAATTTTAAATGATTATGTTTTACTGCTTAAGTTGTAATTTTCTTAAAATTGAGTCATGGTATATATATCTTTTATTCGAAGTTCACTTTTTTTAATTTCAAAGTTAAAAGTGTAGTTTTATTTCAATAATTGAGCGTGATATTTTCCGATTACATAAAATAATCCATAGTTTGAGATAATAAAACAAGAGAACGAAAATCAAAATAACAACAATAATCATGTAATAAAAATATCATTTCATGCAATGTCACAGATGGTTACGTTTTTATTTTAAAAACATGTCGTTATTTTTTAACCAACAGAAAAAGTTCTCAATAGAAAATAAAATTTATTGACAAATATGAGTAAATGGTTCTTTATATATTTGGCACAGGTATATGATCGTATTTCAAGCAATAATATTACAAGCTTTATTTTAATTGCTTTTATGGTTCATACGGATTCTTTTTGAATTGCTAATGAATAACAATACGTTTTGTAAAAGTTTTTATTAATACGATGATCAGAAGACTTAACACAAGCTTTATATTTTTTACATAATTCTCGGAAATGGAAATTCAGATTTTTTTTTCGAACATTGCTGTGTAATTAGATACAGCATAACCAACAGTTTTCTAACTTGGGGTAGTATTCTGCTATGAAAGCAACAATTAACAATAGAATTATCATTACATTTTATTAACATAGAATCACCTTTCTTGGACGGTGTTTTTGTAGTGAAATCGTATGTAACTGACCTGCACTACTGTACTTATACTGCCTTAAATCTGATATGAATATTTATATTGGTGAGTTACGCGGAGAGATACGCTTTATGAAATAATAATACAATAATCCCTGTAACATCACGCTGAACACATTTTTGCCTACATAATTGGGATACCCAGATATTATGTATTTTACAATATATATTTATATATATATATATATACATATGTACATATATATATATATATACATACACGCACGCACACACACATCTATAATATAAAGCTGAATGTATGTGGGTGTGTCTGGTCACGAATAGGCTCCTATGTGGATGACTATTATAGAAAACTGATTACATATATTGATAGAAGATGTATCGAGACACAGGAATAGGTATTTTTGATCTGGCATAATAATTAATTAAAATTGTGGGGTCTGCGTACGCGCCTGGTCCACAAAGTATGGAAATAAACAATTAAAAAAAAACGTTTACAGGTGTTTTTTATATAAATGTACATATTAATACTTTGATAAGTATGTTTTAACTTAAATTAGGATGGTATAATAAAATTGTGGGGTCGTCGTTCGCGCCTGGCCTTCATAAAATAGAAATAGGCACAAACTTTAATAAAGACTTTTCATATCTATCTGCGTAAGCATACTTTGATAATTATGTTTTAGTTTGAAGAAATATGGTATAATATAGGCACCGCCAAAACTGGGGGGGGGCAGGTCAGTACTTTTTGACGGACCGTCTTTTTAAAAATCTACCAAAAATCAGGTAATTATCCGATCAATACGAAATTTTCAGCGATTATTAGGAGAAGAATGAACTTTATAACAGTGTACTTATTTTTCATAAACGATATTTATATATATATTTTTTTTGCTAACAACCCCCCCCCTTGTTTTGAAGTGGGAACAAATATGCTTAAAATAATCATCTGAGACTGAAATCAACATATTGTGTTGTAAGGGACAGAATTATAGATTAAAAAAAAAAAAAAAATTGTTTGCATACCTTATTTTGACGTCTGAATATCAGAACTTCGATTGTGTTTAATTATCCCGCTTTTGAGTTTTGAAGTGTGAAATTCGGTGAATATGTTAAGTAAAATAATTAATTTAAGTTAAGCAAAACAAAAAAAAAATTTTTTTAATATTTATACGAAAAAAGCTATTTTAAAATTTTTGATAAATAAATTAACAATTTTTTTTAGCGAGCCGAATAATGCATGACCATTATTAAACAGGGCATGCTTTGAATAATCGATACCAAAAAAAAAAATTCGATAAATATTGTGCCCTTTGTGTTAAAAATAGCATCTTTTTTTTCGATCCCGTTTGAAAACGTTTGCCGCCTTTGACTATGGTGGACCAAACGCGCTGAAATATTTTTTTTTTATTCCGCTTTAAATTGCCCCCCCCATTTTGGGGAGTCTGGCCCCCACACACATACACATTAAAAACCAAACGCATACAAATGGTCACCCATCTGGTACTGGCCAGCCTCAGCTTAATAATACATTGAAATTTTCGTCACTGAAAAATAAGTTTTTTTTGGCCTGTTTGGTCTTCCATAGTTTGCTTTTTATCAGACGAAAACGTAAACAGAGTCGATCTGAACTCTACGTCAACGCGAATATCTGGTTACCTATATGAATAAGTGGAATTATTTGAAATTCAGGTACTTATATTATAATATTTTTGCATATTCTCTTAGAAAATCATCCTAAATCTTAGTTAGACAATAAATAAATTAATTAATTATTTCAAAAACCCTTTTTTTTAATATTTAAGTACGTTTTTTGTGCAAGACAAAAAATGTCAATTGTTAACTTTTTGGGAAAATTTAACATTTAAAATTGAATTAAAAATAGTAGAAAAAGTTTTACATTATTCTGTTTTCTATATGATAAAATTCAGGGTTTTATCTTTCTGGAAAAAAAAAGTTACTCAGAAATAATGGATTTTAATAAACGTAATTTCGTTTTAAAAAACAACAACAACTTGATTTTGCGGCCATTTTTGGCGGTGCTAGTATAATAAAATTATGGGGTGTTTGTTCGCGCCTGATCTCCATAGAATTGAAATATGTCACAAAGTTTAACAAGGTTTTTTTTATATACACCCACAGAATATTGTGATAAGTGTTTCAGTGTGAACAGGTATGGTATAATAAATTTTGGGGTTGATCTATTTTATCTTTACTTTCATCATATTTTGCTTGGGATTTGATAACCCCAAATTCGAAGCCATCTCTTTACAACCCTTCCTTTTCATAACCTGTAATACTTTCATAAATCAGAGTCCATGTTTGTAGGCTGTTTTTGAACCCAGTCAACGACGGACCCTTTTGCTAGTATATATATATATATATATATATATATATATATATATATATATATATATATGATTTTGTATTTTTTATTATTTTTAAGTTCTTAAAATTTAGAAAACAGGAGTAAAATATTCTCTAGACTTATGTTCCGTTCAACCCTGAGTATTTTGAGTGTAACAAAAATTGAAGTAGAACTACTGCTTTAATAACGTTTACTCTTCGTATTCCTATTTTCTGTACAATCATATGTGTCTGTTTCTTTACAAACAGTATACATTTTAATGGCATGTTTTTTATTTTACTATTGACCAAATTTTTGTTATGTAGTTTAAATACGCGCTGACACAGAAACTTATTTTGAGTTAAATCGAATTGTCTTTTAATAAGAGTTTATGTTGAGGAATATTCTGCAAGGGTCGATATTTCATAGAACATAAGACTTTCAGCGTGAAATTCATCTCAAACAAAAGGAAATAACCGAATAAATAATGGATATGATCAGAATATTGCAAGATTATCGGTGATAATTTCACTTTTAAAAACTATAAAACGTCATAGTAAAAAATCTGGCTTTTACATTCTATTTCTAAGCAAAAACGTACTTATTCCTCCGAAAGTTTATTATACTATGAATGATTAATGTATGCTAACTTTTCGAGCAAATGCTCGTCTAAACTACACTCTGTGGCTCCCTTTGCCAAACCGTCATGAAAATACTCGTCTACCTAAAAATAAGATAAATATTTTTACACGCACTTTATCTGTGCCCAAACCTAAACGGGAATTTCATAAAAAAAACTTTTATCTTATGACTGCACGTTTGAGGAAATCTTTTCGATTAGCTGATTTCCAGCTGAAAACAATGTGGTTGTCTTTAATTCCAACATAAACCAGTTCTTAATAAGCCGTCCCCTGAGGTAGGTACGTGCAAAATGAATGCCAACGCTTTAAATGTATTTTGCCCTCTTCCTTTATCTGAGAATTCACGAAAAATCAGGAAATTAACCAATTCTAACGAAATATTCAGTATTTATCAAATAAGGATCGACGATCGAAGGAACTAATTATTTTTATTTCAATCCTAGTGAAAATGTATTATTTTGTTTAAACAAAAAATACCTCTACTAAAGTTATGGTTTTCAGTAGTAAATAAAAAACGCAAGAATTTAATTATTCTTTTTTATGTAATAATGCACGTAATTTTTAACAATAAAAATAATATTTTTTACAGGAACATTAAGAGAAAAGCGCCTAAAGTCCGTATTAACGAAATCGGTATTATTCGTAGAAAAATTAATTTCTCGAACTACCAATATTATCATTGAATTAAGCATTGTTTATTTAATATTTTCACACACACATTCAAAAAATATAATTGCAAAAAATCCATTCTACTTTTTTTAACGCTTAAATTTCAAGATTCTACTATTTCCATTACACGCATGTAAGATTCTAATATTTCCATTACACGCATGGACGTATAATCTTCCACGATAGGTAATATTCATATAATCTTGGTAAATAAAGTTTTAAAAAAATAAATTTAAAAACAGGCACATAGGAACATAACTTCATTAAAAATGATCAAAAATTATACGAACGTTGCATGTCGGAAAGTACGGATTTACAACTTGAAAATAAAAACAGTCTGTTTTGGCCACCCTCCTCTACTCTTCAACTTCCAGCCTGTTTGTTTTTATTAACTTTAAATTTCACGTAAACATTCTGATAAATTGTTACCTAGACTTGTACTTTTTAATGTGTAATTTTGCAATAATTGTAAATTGTTTTACTTAACCAATTGCAATGTTCTATTAATATTAATAAATAATGGTGCTAAGTTTTTTTTTCAATGAATAAATTGTCAGTAGTATAATTAATGAATTTAGTTAACTTTTATACATTTTTAAATGTAGGAAGGGAGGGGGCCTGCGACTCAAAAAAAAAAAAAAGAAAAATGTCGCTCGGTATACCGGAATAATGTTAAATAAAGAAATAAATTATTTCAAATTTGTCCTTCGATACATATTTGAATTTTGCTGCAAGATTATTTTTTGATATGATAAATATGTCTCGTTCCTACCAGTGTCACATTTTTGGATAATTATTACTTTTTTAGCCAAAGTTAAGTACATGTATTGTATTGTTCATTATGTTAAGTCTTAACTTTTACTTAACGTAGAAATAATTCAAGAAAACTTATATTTGTCTTGCCAGATAAATATGAACACGATCTTTGTCGTAATTAATTTTTACGTTAAATGTAAGGTTTTTCAGATTTGAGATAAAATTATTCCATGTATTTTTTTTTTTATTTCACACACTTTTTTCTTTGGAGAAATTAACTGAAATTATAATCTTTAAAACACAATAAAAAGTAATCGAAATTTAAAAAACAATATGATAAACCGGCGATAAAAACCCATACCCCCCTATCGAAGCAGCCATTAAATTGCCCTTAAGTTATGCAATTTACCAAATTTCCACTATTAACGGTTACTTCAATATTGTCCTATTGACAACCGTACACGAGTAACCTACGGGCATTGATAACTGGTGACTCCTATGTCAAAATAGAAACATTCAGATAATTTTATGGCAAGAATATAGTCATCAGAATAACAAGATTAGTAATGTATGGGTGTTCGTGTGATTTAATCATTTCAATTCTCGTAAAGAAATTTGATCAATAAATATTATTCTGTCGTGATTCTTGTAGCCAAGCGATTAACAACACTAAAAAAAATTCTTGAATACGCCAATTTCTAATCCAGTTCATTCCCCGGAAACGATTTCATAAAATCTACACTTGACCTAGGCTAAACGCTGAAGGATCCGGTAAATCAAATAAGCAGTAATTACGTTGTAGACAAAAAAAAAAAAAAAACTGTTAAGCCTTTATATGATTTTTATTATACCATATTTCTTCAAACTGAAACATAATTATCAAAGTATACTTACGCAGATAGATATGAAAAAGTATTTATTAAAGTGTGTGCCTATTTCCATTTTATGCAGGCCAGACGCGAACGCAGACCCCACAATTTTATTATACCATCCCTATTCAAGTTAAAACATACTTATCAAAGTATTCTTATGTAAATCTATATAAAAAAAACACTTGTAAACGTTTTTTTTTATTTTTTTATTTCCGTACTTTGTGGACCAGCCGCGAACGCAGACCGATCCATTTTAATGAACTACTCTTCTGACAAGTCAGACATACTCATTCCTGTGTCTCGATACATCTTCTATCATGATATGTAATCAGTTTTTTTAAAATAGTCAACCATATAAGAGCCTATTCGTGACCAGACACAGCTTTATATTATAAATATATATATATATCACTTTATATAAGGTCGGGAAGACTCTAGGGGCCCCTTTCATCAACAAGCTCATCAGGAGTATATCGTTGAATTCCAATCAAGTGTAAAACAAATGCCACGCAAGAACGAAGACTTAAGTGGAGATTGCTTGTAAAATTATAAGGAATGGATGAAATGAAAAAAATTATATAATATATATATATATATATATATATATATATATATATATATATATATAAGTAAATGTGGGCCGAATGGGATTACGAGTAAAAAAATTGAGAGTAAATTATACGTTGTAGAATATATACAATTGTATAAAATATATGTACAAAATGGAATATGTGGGGAAGTTAAAATTTACAATATTTCCCCACCCAAAGATTTTACGAATTCCTTCTGTCGACAGAGAGAGGGCCTGCGTGAAAGGATAGAGACTGGCTCCAGAATCTTCAGGTGTAAAATCCTAAACCAGTCCATTTTATATGCATTGGCACACGCTGGATTTTCAGCGAGGTGCTGACCAAAAGCAGATTCCAAGGTGGACGAGGGGTGACTAGGCTTACCTAGTCTGATGCTTGCTGGTACATGTTGGTTTATTCTTGTCTGCAAATTTAAACGGGTTCGACCTACATAGACAGCAGCACACTGACAGTATAATTGATAAATCACATTACTATTTGTGATGTAGGTAAACCATCTTTCACAAATGAAGGAAATGCAGACTTAACACGATAAACCAAGCGAAGAGCAACAGATGGGAAACAATTTGATGCAGACTTGATAGCACGTCTACCCAAACACTGAGAAGTGATTTTTAAATAAACAGGACACTTGCAGGGACCAAAAACTGTAGGAGAATTGTCAGCTTTAACTTTTTTATAAATAATATTATCAACCAATTTCTCCGGATAACCATTGCCAATAAAAATGTCTTTAATCTTCTTTAATTCACAATCCAGTTTACTAGAAGAACAGATTCTTAGGGCTCTATACACTAATGTCTGAATGAGACCCTATTTTTCTTGAAGTAGGACGAATGAACGTCAATTTGTGTAGAGGCCGGTTAATGTCGGCTTACGATAAACAGTCATAAGAAAAGAGTTCTTACCACGTTCAATAAAAACGTCAAGAAAGGGCAAGCAATCGTCATCCTCCATAGTAAATGTTAATGATTTATGGAGTGAATTAAGTTTATCGAAGAAAACTAATGCCTTGTTTTCTGATGCAAAAGCTACAAAGGTGTCGTCGACTCATCTAAAGTATATCGATAGTTTCGATATACTGTTAAATAGTACAGGCTCATAATATCCCATAAAAATGTTGGCTAATGTCTGGCCCAGGGGACTTCCCAGCTGAACCCCATCAATCTGACTATACATGATGTTATCAAAGCTGAATTCTACAGCTTTAGTACAAATTAATAGGAGTTCAACAAATATATATCTAGGGAAGGTGTGGGGGATAAATCACTGTTGTAAAGGGAATCAGCACAAATATTTATAGTCTCTTGTAGCGGGGCATTGGTAAATAAACTGGATACGTCGAAAGAACACATAAAGCTGTTCTCAACATCGGGTGGCAATCAGTGTAAGTAAGCAGCTAATCTAAATGAGTCACTAATACTATTTTTAATGTATAGAGCCTGAACCGGTTCTATAATGGTTAGAAGTCATTGGCCTAAGGAGAGCTGGGCAGAAACCGCCATCTAAGCGGAATACCTTCTTGTGGAGTTTATGAAGGCTATACAGTCTAGGTCTCAGAGAGCAAGAAGGCCTTATTTTTTCATATATATCTTTTGTAAAATAACCTTTTTTGTAGAGGTATGAAAGGCGTTTCTGAACTTTGACTTCATTTTTATAGGTGCTATCGTGAATATCTGCAGGACCAATACAAAGGAATTTATAAGGATCATTTAAAATAATTGACATTTTCTGGACATAGTCTGCTCGCTCCACGATAACAACACCAGCCCATTTGTCAGGTCTACAAATATGAATATATTTGTTAGATGTAAGTGTTTTAATGGTTTTAAAGTGGGTGCTGGATCAAACAAAATCTTCATAGTTAATGTTTGAATTTGAGTAAGTCCTTCACACTGGCCTTCACGGTGATTACATGTTCAGGTGTAAGAGGATCGCGGTGCTTAAGTTGAGAAAATAAAACTTCAAATGCTACAAGTGTTTCTTCTTTGTCTAATCGAGTCGGGGGAACACAAAAATTCAACCCCTTAGACAACACTAAAGTCTCAACTTTAGAAAGGGCAAGATTTGTATAACTAAAAATATTATTGCCTTTATTTATTATTAAACCGAAAGAGAACGTTCGCTGGTAGTTATTTTACTACTTATTAAAGGGCAGTCTTATAATTTTATTGTTTACATCGAAATAGATAAGTCCATTCATACTTTTCGTTGTTATCCCTTTTAATCCATTAATAAGACAATATGCAAGAAGAGCATAGAATTTAAGTATAAAGTATAGTGACAGGAAACGGAGGTAAATGGAATTGCACTACTCTAAATAAGTTTGATAAAAATACTAAATTTAATATTATATAATGTCAGTAAATATAAAGGGAAAATTCACACAGATTCATAATTATTTTATTTCAATATACATATAATGTATCTATGTTATATGCAGACAATTAAAATGTACGAAATGACTTTACTATGATCACCACTGATTTGTTTTTTTGAAATTCCGCATACGTGTGTGTGAATTTCAAGTGAGATATGTAAGTTTTATTTATCTATATGCATTTTTAATAATATTTGCCGAGTTTATATAATAACTAATTGAATGTGTCTCAATTTAAATCTTACACAGACAAACACAAACACACACGCACACAGATGTATAAATATATATATATATATATATATATATATATATATATATATATATATTCACTCCCCTCGTTAAATCGTGTATAAGTCGTGCTGCATCACTTAATATATTAGTTAATATCTAACCTTAGATGATTGTATTCTATTTAAATTATAATTTAGACAAGACATAATATTTAAATGCATTTGTAATTACACAATGCACTTGGAAATCGCACGAAACTGTCATTCCAATTTTCGTCTGTGATTATAAGTTAAAGTTATAAGATTCCATAAAAAAACAAGGATATTTAAAGAAAAACATCTAAATAACATAAATCATCGAGATTATTCCGTAGTTTCTGTTAGATGCTTTAAAAAAATTCCATTGCATCCTTGTATTGCGTCATAAAGCGCTAGGTTGCGTTTAATCTAATCGTTTTATCTGTGTGTCTGACGGTTTCAATTGTCTCCGGTGCAGAAAGGGATAAATGATGTTTAAATTTATACGTAAGTTCGGATATGCATTGATTACATGAAATAAACACATACTTCATAATATGTATGCATAAAATACAATAATACACGAAATAATTACTTGTAGCAAGGCAAGACTGTTGCAACAGAAAAAAGTGTGTTTAACACGAAAATCGACGTTCTTACACTTCATTATCAAGGTTCAAATACGGCATGGATCCTGTTGTTAGTAATAAAATATTTACGTACTAGCGGGGGTACCCGGCGTGCGTGCCCGAGTGTTTGTTTCCGGGACGGGGGGGTTAAAAATGTTATGGTAGGTAAGTAGGAAGGATCAAACCCGGAGTCATGAGTAAAAGTAGGAAAATAAAGTGTGAAAAAAAAAACATCTGCAACGTTAACAGTTCGGCCACCAAGAAAAGTCCATTCCAGTTGTTTAGGAAAAAAAAAACCGACTACGGTGAAAATATAATGTGAAATGTCCAGCACACTAACCACTACGCCACAGAGCACTGCAGCTTAGTTTAGTGATTTTAAATAACTTCACATGAAAGAACTACGAAGCCAAACCGGTGTTCTCTTCTCAACTGTTCCTTGTGAACGATCCCCAAACGGTGTTAAGTGGTGGCAGGGGGAGGAGGAATTAATGAGAGAGAAAATATTTTACCACTTCCATTGATCTTAACCGATTTTGGCCGTGACTTCTCAGCAGAAAAAGTATAGAAATCTAAGATTATCGAGGAATTTGAGAAATAATAAGCCTATAACACACCTCAGATATTGTTCTGTCGTTTGTGCATATTATATTTGCATGGAATATCTTGATTTTTAATCCTATTAAGGTCAAAATCAGACGCGAAAAATGAGTTCATTTTATTTATATAGAGATTAAAGACAAAAAATGTAAAACTTGTTATATCAGTAATTATCCTTGTTTGTAGATATAAGGATAATTACTGATATAACAATTATATACATTGCACATACAAGGATAATTACCGATATAACAATTATATACATTGCACATATAAGGATAATTACTGATATAACAATTATATACATTGCACATATAAGGATAATTACTGATATAACAATTATATACATTGCACATACAAGGATAATTACCGATATAACAATTATATACATTGCACATATAAGGATAATTACTGATATAACAATTATAGACATTGCACATATAAGGAACATTACTGACATAACAATTATATACATTGCACATATAAGGAACATTACTGATATAACAATTATATACATTGCACATATAAGGATAATTACTGATATAACAATTAGAAACATTGCATGTATAAGGATAATTACTATATATGTTTAAGAAAGAGTACATATCGACGAAAGGGTGTGGTTGTATAATAACACACATAAATATACGTGTTTATATGTGTATATATATATATATATATATATATATATATATATATATATATATATATATATATATAATAAATTCCACAGAAAAACATTTTATTAACCAACGCAGATCAAGCAAACCGCGCCGAAATCTGACTGTGAAATGAACCTACTTCGTCTCAACAAGGGACGCGGCCATCCAACCAGCTAATAACTTCAAGCCGATGTCTCACACGTAGGTGTTTTAACTCGAAATGACGATGCCATCCAGCAATGCTAACCAAGCGAGCAACTTATGATAAGATTTTCAGCATGAGAGATTGTATATAAAAAAATTACACCGCCCTCATTAAGGCTCATCAGTAAGACACATCCAAACTCAGGATTCGAAACACGAGCATCTTGCATGCGAGGCAAGAACTCTACCAACGGAGCAAACGCCCCGCACACAAGAATTTCTATTAACCAACACAGACCAAGCAAACCGCGCCGAAATCCGACTGTGAAATGAACTTACTTCGTCTCGACAACGGACGCGGCCATCCAACCAGCTAATAACTTCAAGCCGATGTCTTACACGTAGGTGTTTTAACTCGAAATGACGATGCCATCCAGCAATGCTAACCAAGCGAGCAATTTATGATAAGATTTTCAGAATGAGAGATTTAACTCGAGAGGACGATGCCCTCCAGTATTCAAGTATATCCACAACTTTCAGCGAGAGAAATGCTTCATAAAACCTAAGAGATACCAAAAAAGGGTTTCATTGTCTCCATCCCCATGGGAACGCAAGATTTCTATGTTAATTAAATATACTTGTTTCAGCGTGGTGTTTATTTCGATCAATCAACTTTTGGTAGAGCTGAGATATATCCATCTACATTTAAAAGTTAAAACGCGTAAGAACTTTCTTGTCAACCCGATATATATATATATATATATATATATATATATATATATATATAATCCGCGTGTATATATATATATATATATAATCCGCGTGTATATATATATATATATATATATAATCCGCGTGCATATATATATATATATAATCCGCGTGCATATATATATATATATATATATATATAATCCGCGTGCATATATATATATATTTATATATATATATATAATCCGCGTGCATATATATATATATATATATATATATATATATATATATATAATCCGCGTGCATATATATATATATATAATCCGCGTGCATATATATATATAATCCGCGTGCATATATATATATATATATATATATATATATATATATATATAATCCGCGTGCATATATATATATATATATATATATAATCCGCGTGCATATATATATATATATATATATATATATATATATATATATATATATATATATATATAGAATCCGCGTAGTTATAGAGCTGTGTTGTTATGATTCGCGCAGAGATTTTGTTAGTGTTAGTTATCATTTTTTATTATCTGATTACAGTTCTGGACAGCGTTTCTAGCAGTGTTTATTTATATCAAATTGAGTTTTTCTTGCTTTAGAAGCGTCTATTTATGATTGTTGTATGAACGTATTGCATACACATCTATCTATTTTCGATGTTTTTAGACCGCATCGGCTGATCATTGTAGAAACCAAGTGATTAATGACTGTTCCTTACCGTTTGGACGAGATAATTATCCATCGGAAATAGTTCAATCAACGTGTTCATCTAAATATTGCATGGCCTATTCCTTATGTGTATCTTGCTACTAAATCCAATAATTATGTATCTACTACAATTAAGTAGAGGTCTAATAATGTGTTCAAATGCTCGAATAAAGGTTGTTCGACGATTTGGAGGAGTACATTTTAGAGGTAGTGCGTATAGAGTCACATAATTCGGAAATATTTGCTTTCGATGGGTTTCAGCTCTAAATTGATTTTAACAAACATGTATAAAAATGTGCATTAACAAAAACATTTTTCAATTAGCACTTAAATAAAATAAAGCCATGCCAAATTTAAAAAAAAATGGACAATAATGAACACATTTTTTCAAATGCGAATTATTGGTTATTTGCGGAAGAAAACGCAGTTAATCGTGTTTTCACTATGCATTGACTATTGCCTCGAACACTTCGATAAGTGAAACGTGCTGAAAATCGATTTAAATATATAAAGCAGTTTCCAAGAGTAAAATATAACAGAAAGGCCGATAAAACAACAATAGATAGAAAAGACACCGTGATCTGCAGCTTGTAAAAATATATTTTGTGTTCGTTATTTATACACCACAATCAGCCATTTTTTCTAACAAAAGTATGTTCCATACCCTATATATATATATATATATATATATATGTGTGTGTGTGTGTGTGTGTGTGTGTGTGTGTGTGTACGTATACATAAATATGTACGCATACATAAACATATATGTATATGTATACATAAAGCTATATGTATACATCAATATATGTGTATATGTATACCTAAATACAGGGTGAACAGAAAGTCCTTGGACCAATTCAAAGGTGTTTTATTACAAAACTATAAATTAAACATGAATGAAAATTATAAGTTAGGAAACCAAGAATAAATTCAAATTATTTATTTTCAATGTGATGTCCCTTCCTTTCGATTAGACGTTCGATTCTCTGTCTGAAGTTACCAACCGAGGCACGCAGCGTTTCCTGAGGTATGTTAGCCCATTCACTCAGAAGAGATGTCTTCAAAGCATCAAGACTTGGATGAGCAACAGAACAGACCTTTGCCTCCAACAAAGACCACACCGAAAAATCCATGGGATTCAAATCAGGCGATGCAGGCGGCAACATCTCCTTACTCCAGAATCTTGGAAAATGACGTTGGCACCAGACCTGAGTTTTTCTGGAGGTGTGGGATGGTGCCCCATCTTGTTGGAAGGTGAAAGGCTCGTCTTTGAAGTGTTTCTTCATCTCTTCAAATGCTGGAACCAAAATATCGTTAATGTAGCGATCTGTGTTGATCTTAACCCCTGCTCCACGAAAATCAGAGGCAACTTCCAAGATTTGGAGACTGCAGCCTACACCATGAGGGAAGACGGCTTTTCTCGGCGGAAAACAATTCTCACGGAGTCATCAATGTCTGCTGAAGATTTTGCGTAAACTCTGTCGTTCTGATTTTTAACACTCGCTTCAATTGTGAACAGTTTTGCATCAGAAAAAACGATCTCTCACTCTGCCGTGCCAGCCTTCAGTTCTCCAAGAAGCTTTGCTCTTTCAAGTCTCTTGTGCTTTTGGGCATGTGTGAGGTACTGTCTCTTTCTCACCTTGTAGGGGGACAACTGGAGATCCTTTTTTACGATGGTTCTCAC
This sequence comes from Euprymna scolopes, assembly GCF_053919585.1. Classification (NCBI taxonomy): domain Eukaryota; kingdom Metazoa; phylum Mollusca; class Cephalopoda; order Sepiida; family Sepiolidae; genus Euprymna; species Euprymna scolopes. The sequence continues at coordinate 83,871,248 of NC_136485.1, forward strand.
AGAGGTCACGCTCACATTCATGTCTTTAGCCATTTGTCTTGCAGATCTCTTTGGGTTCCTCCTTACCCTCTCTCGGACAGCTTTAATCACCTTCTTTGTTCGAGCAGTGCGAGGTCTTCCACTCCTTAGACGGTCTTCAGATGTACCAAGTTCCTTAAATTTGTTCACAACATGGTTCACGGTGGATTTAGCCACTTTCAAGAGCTTAATAATCTCTGAGTTTGTCCTTCTCGCGCAATGAAGTTGAATTATGGCCTCTCGTTTGCTCATTTTTCTGAAAGTTTAAACAAAATTATTTTAATATTTTTGTTGAAAATAAGTAGATCAATAGTTAGACTAAATACTTACTTTATTCGAAAAGAGACAAAGTGATTTTAACAATATTTAATTTTAAAACTAAAAATTGTCCAAGGACTTTCTGTTCACCCTGTATATGTGTATATGCATACATAAATATATATGTATATGCATACACAAATAAATATATATATATGTATACATAAACATGTATGTACCTGTATACCTTAATATATATGTATATGTATATATATATATATATATATATATATATGTATATGTATGTATAAATGTATATACGTATATATAAATATGAACAAACGATTAATAAAATATGTTAAAAAACACTTTGAAATGAGGTAAAAACATATTTAATCTGAAAAGGAAACACTAAATAAATGGATAGTCCTTAGTCCTGGGAGTTTCGAAGAAATACTCTCCTTCTCATCAGAGGGTAGGAATTAGCAAAATGCGGGATCGGATTTTGCAGGCAGAAGTATTTGATGAAAGAACAAGTAAGTCAAAGATCTTACTTGAAAACAAATTAAGTTAACAGAGGGAATATGGTAAAGAAAATGTGATTACACATGAATGGATAGTCTGGTGGAAGATAATAAATCCAGTGACGGTAAAATCCAAATATAAAACTTCAAAAAAGTTAAAAGAATTTCCATTTGTACAAGTAAAATCCAAGGAAATCCCGTAATTGGAAGAAGATGGTCCATAATAATCCAAAGGTAGAAATCCATGGAATAATTCACAAAAATGTGTACAGGGAAAAAAATAATATTAATAAAAGAAAAATAAGATGTGCTTTTCACTCTACATCCGAGACATAACTATTGACTTACTTGTTGTTTCATCAAATACTTCTGCTTGCAAAATCCGATCCCGCATTCTGCTAATTCCTACCCTCTGATGAGAAGGAGAGTATTTCTTCGAAACTCCGTGGATTAAGGACTATCCAGTTATCTAGTGTTTCCTTTTCAGATTAAATATGTTTTTAACTCATTTCAAAGTGTTTTTCAACATATCTCATTAACTGTTTGCTCATATTATAAGCTATTTCCTATTTTGTTTTATCGAGATTTTATATCTGGCTGAGATAATTTTATAAATATTAATTCTTTAATATTTATAATTTACTATAATTTTACCATCTTGGATCATTTTGGTGAATTCAATTGTAATTTTCATTTTATTGTATATATAAATATATATGTGTGTGTATATATATATATATAAATATGTATATATATATACATATTTGTTCATTGTTTGTGAGTGAGTATTCAAGCAAAGTGTTTGATTAAAAAGAAATAAGTTCAAATATATATGTTTAATATTTATTTATCTAAAAACTGTCTAAAATATTTTAGTTATGTTTTAAATGATGTAATAACATGTTTTCGATCTTCTCTACAGTGTACATTTTTAAATATATGTATGCGTATATATATATATATACTTAGATCGGCACGAACATATACACATATACGTAGATGTTTATGCGCATATATATTTACACATACATGTACATATCAGTGGTTTATTCAATTCAGTATTTATTTTACATTTATTGCAATTTCTATTAATTTATTAATAATTCTTTCATTTTCAACAAAAAAATAATATCAATAGTAATAAAAATAATTAGAAGCAGAAGAGGATGAAAAATATAAATAATTATACCCATCAGAAAATAAAATACGAAAATTATTAAATATTATTTAAATAATAGTGCAATGGTCACTTTCTTCATTTCTGCTATGGTGTACGGTTAATTAGCATTTGCACAACATAAAATTGGCATGTACAATTGCAGAATCAGGAAGGGAAACAATGGACAGATATCGAGAATATTTTTATGTTTAGGGAAAATTAATTTCAAGCAAATTCCAGAACACTGCACCGGCGTCGAGCAGCAAACAATCAACAGTTAATGAATGTTGTTAGCACACAGAAATATTTGCAATGATCCACCTCTGCAACTCTTAACATTTACATAACATATGTTGGCAAATTTGCATGCCGAGTTAAATCCATTTTATCATTTTCGTGTAGAGTTAGGTATTGTTTTTTTTTTTTTTTTGCGAAATTGTAATGTTCGATCATTTTGCGAAGTGATGTGAATGATGAATATACCGAGCGATTACAAAATAATATTTCAGTGATGAGAAACGTTTTACGAGAACGAAACTAACCAATCATGTTTGCTGACTACTACTGGGATATGAAAAAGGAGGATAACACTCAACGCAGGAGAGTTTGAGGGACAGATGCTGATAATCTTACACATATTTCGTTTTTCATTCATGACAAATAATAATGAAGTTCATTAAAACTGCACCTAATCAAAAATGAATAAATAAATACAATTCAGTATTAGGATAATTTTCTTAGACGTATACGGGCTTTGTGTGACATATATCTTTTTCTGATCGATTGCGCAGTGTTATAAAACAAGAGCCAAGTCAGCTGCGACGATGTTTGATTGTGGAAATTATTATATGATTTCTTACATTTAGAAATTTTATTACAATTACTCGCTAGGTTAGCATATTGGATGGCATCATCCTATCGAGTATAAAATTCTTAACTGTGAGGCATCGGCTTGGGTTATAGCTGGTTGAATGATTAAATTCCTTTTATCGAGACGAAATAGAATAATTCTATAGTTGGATTTCGTCGCGGATTACTTGATCTGTGTTAGTTAATAGACTTATTTGTGGGTGGCGCATTTGCTCATGTGACAGAGTACCTGCCCATATGCATGTTGCATGTTGCTAGCGAATATAAAATTTCTACTTGTGAGAATTCGGCTTCGGTTAGAGCTGGTTTTAGTATCACGCCATTTGTTTAAGAAAAGGTATGTTTATTCCATAGTCTGATTTTGCCGCGAATTGCTTGATCTGTGTTAGGTAATACACTTCCTTTGTGTAGTGCGCTTGCTCATGTGGCAGAGTACTAGCATCGCATGGGCGAGGCTCAAGTTTGGATATGTCTAATTAATGAGCCCATATGAGGGCGAAACTCGAATCTTCCGGTTTGTTGGCTGGCATTTCTCTTGTTAGCTGTGACGTTGTCTGACTGACTAAATAATTATATATGCATATTTATATGCATATAGACATTCATATTATATATATATATATATATATATATGCATATACATATTCATCCATTATATATATATATATATGCATATACATATTCATCCATTATATATATATATATGCATATACATATTCATCCATTATATATATATATATACATATATATATATTTATATATATATATATATAATAATAAAGATTGCAATTACATTTGTCAAAATGATTCAAGATGGTAAAATTAAAATATATTATAAATATTAATATTTATAACGTTATTTCAGCCAGATGTAAAAGCTCGATAAAACCAAATAGGAGATAGAGCTTATAATACGAGCAGACAGTTAAAAAAACGTTAAAAACACTTTGAAATGAGTTAAAAACATATTTAATCTGAAAAGGAAACACTAGAAAAGTGGATAGTCCTTAATGAGCGGAGTTTCGAAGAAATACTTTCCTTCTCATCAGAGTGTAGGAATTAGCAAAATGTGGGATCGGATTTGGCATGCAAAAATATTTGATGAAACAACAAGTAAGTCAAAGATCTTACTTGATAACAAAAAAATGAAGCAGAGGGAATATGGTGAAGAAAAATGTGATTACACATGAATGGATAGTCTGGTGGAAGATAAATAATCCAGTGACAGTAAAATCCAAATATATAACTTCAAGACAGTTAATTTAATTTCCATTTGCACAAGTAAACTCCAAAAATCCCGTAATTGGAAGAAGATGGTCCATAATAATCCAAAGGCAGAAATCCATAGAATAATTCAAAAAATTGTGTACAGGGAAAAAAGGAAAAAAATCCAATAATATTACTAAAAGAAAAAAAAAGATTTGCTTTTCACTCTTCTGCGGAGACATAAATATAAATAAGAAAGATCAGGGAAGAAAAAGAGGAGACAAATTCAATTAAATTTCTTGAAGTTATATATTTGGATTTTACCGTCACTGTATTATTTTTCTTCACCATATTCCCTCTGCCTCACTTTTTTTTGTTATCAAGTAAGATCTTTGCTAATTCCTACCCTCTGATAAGAAGGAAAGTATTTATTCGAAACTCCGCGAATTGAGGACTATCCACTTATCTAGTGTTTCCTTTTCAGATTTACTATGTTTTTAACTCATTTCAAAGTGTTTTTTAATATGTTTTATTAACTGTTTGCTCGTATATTATATATATATATGTATATATATGCATATATATATGTGTATATACATATATATATATATTTATATATATATATATATATATATATATATATTTATATTTGCATAAATTCACACGGACATATTTATTATTAGTCAAAAAGTTTTTAGGCTTAGGCTGAATAGATTTTTTTTATTTTAAAATCTAGAGCACAACTAGATTATACATAGAATGCTAATTTCAGGCTGCATGTTTTATGCTCGGATCACTAGGCTATTTGTTTAAGGGATAGTTTCGCCTCCTTATGTAAACATGAATAAATCCTGCATTTTCCGAGTGTACAACGCCTTAATTGATCAAATTTCTTTAATGTATTTGATTGGCAGTTGTAGTGGACACCTGAAAAATCGCATGTACGGAAATTAATAATATATAACCATATATTCAATTGTTTATGTGTAGACAAACGGCCCGACAAGTTTACATGTTTTTAATGCTTTATAATGACATGACCACTGGTAATAATGAGTTTATTATTCGTTTAGATATAAACATACATGTATATATATTTAAATGTAAATATGTACAAGTTTATATATATATATATATATATATATATATATATATATATATATATATATATATATATATATATATACAGAGCGAGGAATAAATGTTACATAGTACTTTAAGAACTAATCAGATAAATGAGAACGAAAATGATAGGAAAGTCGAAAATCTATTTATGCCATGGTATTTTTAAACTCAATACTATTCATCAGATCTGGATACCACCGGCATTATAAAATACCGCACGATTTCACATATAGCACCGATTTAAGTGTATTGTGATAAAGAAAAAAATAAAAGTGGGATAAATTTATGGAAACTATTGCAAGGTATTAAATGAAAATCAAGAATATTTGTAGTTGATGTCGTAAACAGCAGGAAATAAAAAAAGAAAACCTAAATACAAGTGTAAAAAGAAAAAGAAATAATAAAAATTTTGTGGACAAATGAAAAAATAAATGAGTAGAAATAAGATAGGAAACAATAAAAACATAATAGATAGTCCGACCAAAGTACTTCAAAATATACTCTTAGGTGGACGACAGCAGTTCAGTATAAATAAATTTGTCAGGAATAAACTCCAATGCAATGGATATTGGGTAAGATAATCGACAATAGAACCTCAATATATATATATATATATATATATATATATATATATATATATATATATATATATATATATATATATATATATATATTCTCAAACATATATATATATATGTATATATATATTCGCAAAAATCAAGACAATGGATGAATACGAATATAAAGCTTAAAATTTTAATACTAATATAAAGCTTAATATTTTAATTTAAATTTAAATGCTCCACAAATCTTTCCTTAATCTACCATAGTTTCGTTTCAGTTTGTTTAGTATCTACTAAATAATTATGTTTAACATGCTATTTCTTAAGAAACAACTGTATTCTAATTTATAGATTTGTATTTTGGAAATAAATCAATGAAATAACTACATTGAGGAAAACACTAATTAAGAAAATAAAGAAAATACAAAAGAATTAACTAATATTAAAATAGGTTACTGGTTAAAATATCATTAAAAAATAGAAATACAAAAAGGGGACCATTACTAAATTCGAAGCCTATCGGAAAAATATAAAAATAGAAAGTAAATCACAGAGTGAGGGAGCGGTAGGTACAACTGTTTGATCTGTTAAAATAGTGATTATGGGTGTATTCTTATACGTATAAATAGTTTGTTTTGCCGACTGAAAAGTAACTATTTCTAAATATTTTTTAAATAATATAATATTAAAAATGGTTCAGAATTTATCAAACAATGTTTTTACATTATTTTTGGTGTCTTGATTTTTGTGAAAATATTATATGCATGCTCGATTATAGAACCTGATAATTATGAAGCTTAAATAATTGAGTCAATTAATTTTGACTTTAACTTCATTGGTATATGAACATTATTGTAATTTTAACATATTAATATTTTCGTTAAAACATATTAATGATGTATATACACACACAAACACACACACACACACACACACACACACACATATATATATATATATATATATATATATATATATATATATATATATATATAAAATTTAAGTACTTCAATATATTTACAAATTTATGACGGGAAATGTTTAAATTTCAAGTCCAAGGATTTTTATTATCTTATGTAAGACAAAGACTGCGTTTGGATTATTATAACTCCTTATCCTATAGAATTTCGATGCCTACAACTCTTCAGAGGAGAACATATGAGCAAATACACAGGTTTCAATACACATTGATTGTGAGATAATTTTATTCTGAAGTATATATATATATATAAGGAACTGACCAGAAATCATTCTAAAACTTATTTCTTTATTACATATGTTAATACAAATCTTCCATGAACAACGTTTACTGTGTTTTAATTCATTATTAATGTCTAAATATTAATATCAGCTTATTATGTAATCAATTTATTATTCAGAAAGCCGAATTAGATAATCTTGTTATATTATACCATGCATAATGTAATCTACATTGAATTCTTGCCCTCGTTATCTTTAAAGAACAGTATAAACCGAAAATGTTATTATTGCATTTAGCTAAATTTATATTATAAATTCCTTCTTATATGCTCACTTCCACGATCAAATGACTTGCAAAACTATACCTCTACGATAATTAGTATGCGAAATCACACCCATTTTAGTTTAGTGGTTTTGATCAAATTAACTCATTATTTGCGGCAGGACATAATCAGATATCTTTCTCTCACATTTCCTCTCTCTATCTCTTCCTCTCTCTCTCTCTCTCTCTCTCTATATATATATATATATATGCATATATATATGTATATATATATATATATATAAAATAGACTAAGAAAAAAATTAAAACTATTTTTCTAAAATGTGTCTTTACTTGTAATATTGTTTTTTCAGTATGTCAATTAATCTCCCATATCGCTGAATGTATTTTCTTACATGCACTAACAAGAGTACCGATGTTGTTATGGAGATCGTCAGTTGTTTACCATAAAACACTGTTTCGGGGCTTTAATATATATATATATATATATAATATATATATATATATATATATATATATATATATATATATATATATATATATATGTACACACACTATTCCTCATCCCAATGTTAATTGTTCTTTCATCCTTGCTTTTAATTTCATCGCAAGAATAATTTCGCTGTTTTTACAGTATGCCCTTTTAAAACATGCCTTTGATTTGTTTAAAGCTCAACGTCGCGCCCGTCGTATGATTTGGTCAGGCTCTCCAATGTTTGCGTGCTGATACTTTTTCCGTTGATGCTCTGAGTTTGGGTAGCCGTCGTTGATCGACTGTAGGCGCTGCTGAATGAACTCGACCTTTTGAACCGGTGCGACATTTCAACTTCTGAAACAAATGGAAATATTTTAAATTCAAAATGTCGTTTAAGTTTACAACTTATTACAAAAAACAAAATATCAACAACTGCACTGTTTCGATGTGTACACATCATTCACTTACTTGAGCGGAAACAAACAATTAACGTCTATAGAAACAGATTATACCTGTATGAACCCATCGCATTGAGCCAAACAAACGATAACGCATTAAGCCAAGAATAAAGTTTAATCAGGAGCAACGTAATTCTCCTTGCCATATTGATGTCAAGGATTTTTTCATTGGCTGATATTTTACATTTTACAAAGCAAACGTTATGAATGTCTGTTAGATTTTTCCAAAGCAAGCGTTGAAACTATACCTTCCGATAGAAAAGCATAGGAAAACCTAAAGGGAGTCGACTATCTTTAATATCAAAATAAAACTTAAAAAAAAAAACTTTGTAAATCCTTAACACTCTAGTGATTGCTCACGGTACGGAGAGTAAATAATATTTTGTAGGCAACCAATTTTTACCGTTTTGTTTTGAAAATTAATTTCTCGCATTTTATCTATTTTGATTTTGGTAATTTCAATGAATTTATTTTCAGATCTTCAAAAATACATGATTGATTACATGGTTGTTAGTTTTTATTTTACTCTTAAATGCAAATTAAAAAAAACGGCAAGAACTTAGTTTCCATCATCATAAACTATGCATAGGCGGTTTCAATTAGGCTTAAATAAGATTAGAAACTGGTTTAAGATTCTATGAAAGGAAAATTCATTCATACTAATAGTGTCTGTCTTCTGTAATCTTCTCAAATGAACATTGAGCCATGCCTAAAACTTAATGAAACACCGATACCAATGACATATTAATATTTTTTTCATTACTTTTAGTAAAAGTAGCATTTTATCCCCTACTAGCTGTACCCTGGCAGGCGTTGCTGTGGCACGATTGTGTGTAATGGAAGAATCCGCATCACCACGGTTTTAGCACCCCGAAATTAACCCAAAGAAATATTTTGTTATATACGAACGTGAGATGGACGTTTCCACCACCACCAACCCCCCAAAAAAGAAGAAGAAAAAAGAAGAATGGGAAAAAATGGGTTCCTAGTGCGGCCTGTAAGGAGAATACTGAAAAAAGGGGGGGAATAAAAGATGAAAATAGAGAGAAAGGCATCTGACAAAGCGAAATGTAACGGAAATGATTTATGATATGTTTATAAAGAAAAAAATAAAATTAAAATTAAAAAAAGAGATTGAAAAGTCCCCGGCTTTTTTACAAAGAAAGAAACGATGTTAAACTTACCGAAGGAAGAGGAAAAACGGAAATAAATAAATAAATAAGCAAAATTGAAAGATCGTGTGAACGGAAACAGAGGAAAAAATAAATATAAAGAAACGATGCCGAATAAAGAGGAAACATGGAAAGAGAGAAGAAATAAATTTGAGAAATAAAAAGATGGGGAAAACAAAAAATAGAGAAAAGATAAATGGGAAAATCCCCCCAATAATACAATTTAAAAAGCAAAAGAAATGATGTTATAATTGCTGAAGAACGCGAAATAAAACGAAATTGAAGTATTGTAATTTTTATTTTAATGAAAGGAAATGTAAAGTTTTGTGTTTTGTTTTTGTTTTTATTTTTAACCAACGTAAAAGTAAGCCTGGTGCGTTTCACTTAAATTGCAGTCCAGTTTTTTACGAAAACCGAACCCGGTTTTCGTCCGTAATTGTCTACTATGAACGGTTACGGACGGTGTAAATGGGTGGCGGTGGAAGCATGAATTTATTAGAGAGAGCAGACTTTACTACTTCCATGGATCGTAACCGGTTTTGGCAGTGAATTCTCATCAGATAAAATATAGGAAACTCCGATCAGCGAGGTAATGGAAAGGTAATATGCCTATAACACACCTAAGATATCATGATGCAGATACATCTGCATAATGATATCGTGATACAGATACATCTGCATAAAATGTCTAGATTTTACCTCCTAATATGGTCAAACACGGAGGGGAAAAATGAGTTCATTGTATTTATAAAGAGAAGATGACACGTATCTCAGACAAACATACAAAGCAGGTTGCCTCATTCGAATGATAGTTCAAACTGATCGAGGACTTGACAAGAAACTCTTATTCGCAAATAATAAAATGGTTGTATGATTCAAATGTTATTATGAAATTCTTTCTCTGATGACCCGTATATCTCCAGCAATAAAGGACTATTCATTACAAACCACTAATACTTGTATAGAGGGCATTTTAAATGTCTCAGTTGATATTTCATGCGAAGAAGTGTTCTTTATATCTAAAAAGAATAAAATTGGCACTTTAATATGAGACAAAATTATGATCTGTCTATGGCTGCTTGTTTTCTCCACAATATAAAACTCTTTTGGGAAGAACAATCATTGTCATTACTGTTTTTATTTACCTTATACAGGAATTAATAGAAAAACTAGAAGAAGGTTCTAGTGCTATACATAAATCTGTTTTTTAGAAAATTCCACAACGTGAATAAAAACAATGGTCACTTATTCGTAAGTAATAACTTAAATCAAAATATATTTCAGGATTAAATTGAAATTGAAAAAAACATTATAACCAATCTACTCATTGGGATCTAAAATAACATGAGATGCCCTTTAAGTTATTCAAATATGCAAACTGCGTGATAAAGAATGTATTACCAGTGTAGAATTCGCAGCCATATACGTAAATAGTAAGATTTATCTATTCATCAACTTTTTCGACTCTAAATCGGCACTTACAGTTCTGCAGAAACAATTGCTAACGATTGAACTCATTATTTAAACATGATAACTAGAGATATTACAAGAGAATATTCTTCTCAATGTTCTCACTCTCGATTATATATTTGACACAGTTAGACACAGTTAATCAATCGATCAATCGAGAACCACGTCACATATGCGATATTAACTGCTATATACATAAAACACGAAGCAAAGTAAAATTAAAATTATACGTGATAGCGAGTCATGGATGCTTGACATCCTAACAAACTAAACTAAACCAAAATATATATTTAAAAATTAGAGGAAATTATTTTTATCAAATAATTACTATTATAAGACGCATCTACTGTGCTACGATTTGCCTCTGCAGTTTATCTTATTGTAATTCGATGTAATTATTTTACAGGATTAAATGCGATATTCTTACAAACGTTTCTAAATTTTTGAGATGAGGATAATTTATTCGTATATTTTGGATACATCAGACTACTGTTCTAATCTGGAGTCAAATTTTCACAATGTTTCGATCGATGTAACCTCTGACCTTCTTCAGACGTATCTTGTCGAATTCGTGGATGTTTCTGTCAAACTCAGGAATTTGGACGGAATTTCCAGTGGAACTCTTTATTAACTTCAGGGGGGTAGCGTGCTCTTCTACCATCAGCCATGACTGAATAGAGATCCTAAGTAATTATCAATTGTATTTTTCAGTCGCCCAAACTTACTGTTTAAGGCTCCTAAAATTCGTTCTAGAATTGTCCCCAAAAACACATGACGCAGTGGTTAGTAGTTAGAAAAAAATAATTGTAAAAGGTTGTATTCTGAAGGTTGAAGATTCAATCCAAATAATACTATACTCTTACTATTATTAAGTGTTAATAAGATTGTCGGAGCTTGGAAATTACATCTGCTTTGTTTATAGAAGTTGTTTACTATAACACAATATAGCATTTTATTTTTGAAGTCTATGCTTAAACCTGTTCAAGATATTTTTATTCTGAGAATGTGGATTTTCTTTTCCTTTCGCATGACTTAAAATATTTTTACAACACCTTTTATTTTCCTAGATTCATTGTAATATTTGTCTAATGTGACAACATCATTTTAATCGTGCGCTTTTCTTTTTTAAAATAAATACATGTTCAACATAACTTTTATTTACAGATATGCAAGTTGTATAATAAAAGATTTAAATACAAAATGTTTTATATACAAAAGAAAAGCGGGTGATAAACATAGAAGACGTAACACATTCTCATCATATAAAATCTATTGGATACTTGGCGATTTAAATAATATACATTTTAAAACGTGCTTGCACATGGAAATCGTTTCCAAAATAAGATTGTCGAATAAATATGAGTTACTTACCATCTGCTTGTGTTCCCGAGTCGACACGAGTCACTGACAAATTTGGTTTAGTAGCCACCATCTTATTGCTCATCATAGATTGACGAACGTTCCGTTCAGGATGAAGCAGGATAATATATAGTTTAGGTGTGAACATACAAACCAGCGCCACTGTGGCACTCAAACTTATGGAAAAGCACATGGTCGCCATGCGTACCTTAATATTGTGCGCTGTTGTGAAATAAATTGGCACAAATGCCAACCATATGATAAAAGTCGTATACATTGTGAAGCCGATATATTTGGACTCATTGAAAGCTTCTGGAATTTTTCTGGTAAGTATGGCATATACCGTACATATATTTACCAGAAGGATTGGGTAGGAGAATCCAATCATGTAGGAGAAACCATGCGCAGCCTTACAAATTAATTGGTGGTCATTGCGATTCGCATAGAACGCGATTGCTGTGGGTGGGCTCATCATTAACCAAACCATTCCAATGGTCGTCTGTAATGAGACGAGCGAGCCGCAGATGAAGAGTTGCGATCTAGGGCTAATAAATTTCGGTCTTTTAGCACTTCGTTTTCCGGCCCGAAATATCCGTGCGATTCGGTTGGTCTTTGTCAAAATTGCTGCGTACGTTATAGAAAAGCACAATCCGATTCCGAACTGCTGCGCACCACACGTAATTGGGTTCGGTTTTGTTACTACCAGAAAGGTCATCGAATAACACAGAAAGATTCCAACCAACAACACAAAGCTGAGTTCACGACCCGAGGCTTTTACTACTGGAGTAGAGCTGTACCTATTAATAAATAAAGTTAGCACGTTTTTATTAATAATGCATACACCAAATATAAACAAGTTTTCACTTATAATTTAAATATACGAATTTCAAATGTAATTAAAATGTATCTTTATCTTCCACAAACATCATGTATTTCAAACACGATTCGAACAATCATCAACATATAATAATTGCAGCCGAATGAAAATATTTTGCTCTTGTCACTGCAAAAATTATTAAGAGAAAAGGCATTTGTACCCAAGGAATAGTAACATTTCATTATAAAATTTCAAATTTTGATAGTAATTGCACACTAGAAATATTTAATATTTTTCTTTTCTCAGGACAGGCAATTTGTCATTACAGAATGACAAAAATGCTATAGATACACGGGTGCAAAGAACGATAAAAAAGTCTGGTTAAAAAATTGTATATTTAATTGTAATTTCTTCTAAACAATATAGGACAACATAAACCAGACATGCAAGATCAATAGAACATTTATTAATATATGCAACAGATAAAGGTGAATATACGAAGTTGGGCCAATAAGTCTTACAAAGCAGCAAAAATGTGTGTGCATTTTTGCGGAAAAGTCGAACCCAAACACGACTTAAATATATACTTCCCCAATCAGCGAAAATAGAAAGGAAAGCTTGCATGATCACGCGTAATTAGGCCTTCATATTAGTATTCACATGTTATTTGGTTATATAAAGAATTTTCTAATAGACAGTATTAACATAAAACACTTTTTTAAGGGAGATTATTTTTAAGCTGATAATGTTGTCGATTAATAATTCGATTGAATATTACAATTTAATCAGAATCGACTAAATATGTACATTGTGAATGCCATTAAACTCGTGATATTTTAGAATCTAAAAGTATCTTCTAACAGTTATAACAAAAATGTTGGCGGGTTAATTTATGATAAATTTAATGTTACCTTGTTTGCCATTAAGAATAACAATCACGTGTTTATAGACATTAACACTGTCTAGAGCAAATAAAATTGTTATTTGAACTATGAATGTTTAATAAAACTAACATAGAAATTCGAAAAGACAGTGAATATAAGAATACAATTTTCATACATTTATTTTTATTCATATATGTAAATGATCAACTTTCGAAAACAAACACCATATATGGATTATTTCTGATTTATAAGCATGTTACCAATGATATGACACAATTCAATGTGTATATATTTAATTCAATATATTAGGTTTTATCCTAGTAAATGAGACATATCTTAATTATCGGTTAATGTAATATATATATATATATATATATATATATATATATATATATATATATATATATAAGAGTGTACACAGCAACAATTGTTGATTTTAAGACTTTTTCCATTTGTTAATATTTTTTCATATTTTTATAACGCGTTCGATCCTTATTTAGCTCATTCATACAATTTTAAATAAAAATATTTTAGTTAAAAGTTTGTTTTTTAGAGAATGTTTATAGAATTACTTTTTGGAGATCATTTTAGTTTGGCTAGCCCAACTGTGCTTTCGAATAATATGTGAATGGCAGACTGGATGTCTCCAGTGAGATTGGTTAGAATTGACAGGGTCAGCGTAAAGTCAATTTGATGGGTGGAAGGTGTTAAGTCTATTTGGTTAATATTTTTATTATTTTCCCCTTTAATGTGTTTGTGTCAGTGCACGCTTGCGTGTGTATAAGGGTGAGTGTTTGTGCGTTTGGTGCGTGTATATGGGTATGGGTTATAATCTGTAATTGTTTCTTTCCACATGTACGTGTGCCCGTGTGTTCTACTATTTACTTGTCTCACCACGAGAGCATAGTTGGGCACAAGGTCGGTCATGTGCATATACATGTTAGAGCTCAGTCGTCTGTTCTTGTAAGTAAAAATGAGGTAGGATGTCCGAGAGTTCGAACCTGTGACGCTAGGTTTGGTAAAAATTCCCATTATAAATTTTAAAAAATAATACAGATATGTTATTGGAAAGGAATGTGTTGTTAGTAATGTTATTGAAAAAGGAATTTGATGATTCAATTTTGTTTATGAAAATGAAATGAAATTAAAATAAGGGATTTGAAAATGAAAAAGATATTTGTAAAATAGGTTAGTCGGAAATGAGGTTGGAGAATGTTTCTTTGCAAGCATGTGTTTTGGGCATATTATGGACAACATGAGGCATGTCAGGCCACGAGTCCGATATGCACAGCTTCTTTGGTCATGCGGTGACGTCATGAATTCTCAATATAGTTAGAGTTTGGCAGTGTAGACAGGGAATTCAGAAGTCAGTCGGACAGACAGAGCTGACATCCGCCTTGGATGCGAAGGGTAGAAGAAGGGAATCATGTAGAGACTTTGAATTCCTTGATGCGAAGTCATTGATCGGTGGAATGGAATAAACGAATATCATCATATTTTTGTAACTGTTGTCCTCGTGTTATGTTATTCAACAGACAAAGTTATTGTGAATGTGTATTATAAGGCTTGTGTTCCACTCACCTGTATTTATAAGAACGTGTGTATAAACTCATCTAAGAATGTCTCTCTATCATGTAAGAAGTTGCCTCCCTCTCAGTATAAAGAATTAATGAATGTTCATTCATTATGATAAAAGACTGAAATCCTCATCTCCAAAATATGTGCTAAACAAATATCATGCTTATAGAAACACTCCTAAAACTGTCAGACATGTATTAATGTTAATCTTTGTCTATCAATCTCTTCTATCTATATATCTAATCCCTCTCTCAAAGTGTAACACACCCACTATTAAAATGCCCCTGTCTGTATTAAAATTATACCCTGTCACTATCTCTCGTACTAATGTGAACACTCTAATATGAACAGTCAACAACAAATATATAACATATACCATCCCTTTTAATATAACCCCTATGCAACACACACACACACACACATATATATATATATATATATATATATATATATATATGCATATACACATATATATGCATAAATATAATGGAATAAAAATGATAAATATATGTACAAAATAAGAGTATACATATATATATATGCATATATATATATATTTATATATATATATATATATATATATATATATATATATATATATATATTCATATATATATGATGGACTCTCCCGTCGATTTCGACGTATGAGGTTCGGGCAACCCATATTTCTAAAACTCATTTATGCTTTTGCCTCTGATGACTTTTTAGTTCAGCAAGGGACTTGCAGACAATGCCACAAATAGAACATGAATGTGGATTTAATGCTGCAGATATTGGTGCGGCTGGAAGTCGTTTTGCTCTTATTCTGTTTTCTTTCAGTTGCCTTAAGCTTTCAGAGTGAAACCTCTGGAGACCTTCAAAACACCTTGATCTCTATCTTTTTCGGTCAACTACCTCATCTTCAAGACTCCTGTATGGTATCTTCACTGCAGACAAGTTACTCTTCAACTTGTCCTTGTACCTAATCCAAGGACATCCGACAATTCTTTTACCACTCTCAAATTGACTGTACATCGCAATTTTTGGAATTCTGTCATCGGGCATCCTCAATACATGACCAGCCCACCGTATTTGCGGTTGAATAAGGAATAATTCAATGCCAGATATTTTGCATTTTGTGAATAATTCGGTATTTGATACCTTGTCGCGGAGGCTAAGACCACATATGGAGCGTAGACAGCTTTTGTAGAAAACGTCCAACTGATTAATGTGATGTCTGTATGGAGTCCATGACTCAGACCCATAAAGAAGAATGGAAAGAACAACAGCACGGTAGACAAGGATTTTTGTGTCTAGTCGAATACCCCTTCCATTCCACAAGCGATGGCTAAGATTTCCAAAGGCAGAAGTGGCCTTAGCAATCCTGTTGACAATTTCATCATCAAGAGAACCGCCCTGGTTCACCTTGCTACCAAGGTAAGGAAAGGACTTGACATAATTGATATCATGACCGTCGACTTTCAGCTTGCGCGCAGGAAATCTATACTCTGGTGGATTTTGCTTTACGCCTTCAACTTGTTTGGGGGTAGGGTGTGGCTGATACACTACCTCAGTCTTCCTTATGCTAATTGTCAGGCCAAAAGCCTTGCACGCGGCTGAAAATCGATCAAGAAGAACCTAGGCTTCCTCAAAGGACGTGGCTACCAGTGCGGCATCGTCAGCGAAGAGCAAGTCGCGAATAATTTCTGTGCGAAGAAGAGTAACCGTTGATGGTTAAATAAGCCACCGGATGACCGAAATTGAAACTTGACACCAGTGTCCAAATCATCAAATTCATGTTTCAGCATTAGTGAACAGAAGAGCGCAAAGAGGACTGGCACCATTACACATCCCTGTTTGGTCCCATTCGTAACATCAAATGGATCAGACATCATACCATCTGAGACAACACTGGCCTTCATCCCCTCGTGAAAGGAAATGGTCACGTTCAGCATGTTTTCTGGAATACCAAGCCTTCTTAAAACTTGCGAAAGAGCATCGCGATTCACAGTGTCGAAGGCCTTCGTCAGGTCAACAAACACCATATACAATTCCTGATTTTCTCACGGACCTTTTCTGCCACCTGACGTAAGGAAAATATCATGTCAATGGTGCCGCGACCCGACCGACACCCACACTGCGATTCTGGACACACCTTATCAACGAGACGATTTATGATTCGGTTTAGAATGAATCTAGCCAGAATCTTTCCTGCAATTGAAAGCAGAGATATCCCCCGATGGTTGTCACAGACATTCTTGACTCCCTTATTTTTGTAGAGATGTTTGATGCAGGCATCTTTGTAGTCCTGTGGAACTCGGCCTGCTTTCCATATCTTTACAAAGAGAGCATGGAGCTTTTTACCAGCACATGCCCACCATGCTTGTACCCTTCAGGCGGAATTGGATCCTTTGGTGATGGGGACTTGCAAGAAGCAATTTGTTTGATAGATTCCCATACTTCCTGATAAGCAGGTTCCAATGACAATTCTGGAATATCTGGATTCTTAGGAATAGAGGACACAACATCGCTGTCAATGAGAGATGAAGTGTTTAAGACAGTTTCAAAATGCTCCTTCAAACGATTGAGAATATCTGATTTATCAGTCAGCAATGCCTCTCCATCGGCTGTGCTTAATGGGGAAGCACCACTTTTCTGAGGACCAAATACCTCTTTCAGACCATCATAGAAGGCTTTCGTGTTCTTGCTGTCAGCAGCTCCCTGCAGTGCAATTGCCTTATTGTACCACCATTTTTCTTTCATAGCTCGGAGAGCTCGCTGTACCTCACCTTTACACTTTTTGAAGGCTGTGTGCTTCACTGTTGAGTTTTTGTCCTCAATCCAAGATTTGTGAGATCAGTGCATTTGGTTAATCAGTGCTTTAACTTCATCGTCACTTTCGTCAAACCAATCCTGGTGTTTTCTTTTCGGTATTCCAAGGACTTCTACTGCTACAGCTTGAGTTGCTTCTCGCAATGTTTCCAAGAAGATTCAACATCATAAGTTACAACTGATGATATATATATATATATATATATATATATATATATATATATATATATATATATATATATATATGTATACACTATATGAAATGATAGAGCATTCGGTCAAAACGGTAAAACCTATTTATAGAATAACGGAAAATATACTACGATGGCTGCTTCATCCTATGAAAACCCACATGAGGTACATCAATGACTTACACACCATACTTCAAAACCTATATCCAAAAATTTAATACAAACAAGAACAAAGCTCTACAGAATGACACTTCCTAGGCATGCTAATAAAAATCAAAAAGCAAAAACATTATCACAGACATCTACCACAAACCTACAGACACCCAACCATATCTACACTTTTAAAACATCACCCTAAAAGCTGCATGAAATACATACCCTACACGCTAGCACGCACAATCTGCACCATAGTAAAAGATAAACACCTACAAACAACCCGAATTAAGGAACTACGAAATAATCTAAGAAGGAGAAAATACCCACCACAACTTATAGACAAGGGTATCCAACTGGCTAAAATATACCCGTAGAAGAATTGAAAACACTCCAAACGCGATTAACAAGTCCTAACATAGCACAAACAACCAATAACTTTTCACAGAGATAAAGAAAAACCTCGCCCTACTTAACCAAAACAAAAACTAAACGATTTTCTTAAGACAACAAAAATAATAACAAGCAAACTCAAACCAAAGACCTAAAACGCATTCTTACTTCATCCAAACTCAATCAACACACAACACCACGAGTGACAAAATGCAACAAGCAACGATGTGGAGTTTGTAACATTATGTTAGAGGGAAAAACATACACATTCCTAGACTCTACACCAACATTCAACATAAAAATATCGAGACTGCGCCTATAGAAATATTATCTATGTAATAAAATGTGCAACATGTGAGTAATTCGACATAGGCGCCATTAAAACCGTCAGTACTAGAAAAAATATTGCATCGATTCAACAGTAAAATTGTAGAAAATAGACACCTGCATGTTTCACAACACATAAATACATGCAGTGGCGGCAAATTTAGTATACTGACCATTTATTTAAACCGACAACTATTTTTACTTACTAAGACAAGAAAAATAATTCATAATAAAATTCACTCCCACATTAAATGAATCCCAATAACCACACATATGAATAAGCAAAAACCATGTTTATACAAGTGTGCAGCCCTACACATGAATCAAGAAAAGCACAATGAATCGCGCTCACATACGCACGAGTACCCTACACATATATACACACGGGTACGCACAAGCACACCCAATATAATACCGATTCCCCAAATTAAGCAAGCAATTAGAAGCAAAGTAAACTATTCTGCACACATTCAATGAAAAAATCCCTCCAGACTAAGGCAATTTCAAACGATGAATATATATGTACGTGTGTGTATGTGTGCGTGTGTGGATTTATATATGTGTGTATATGTATGTATACCTTACTCTTATTTTATTTCTTTTTTATGAATTTAACATTTATTTTCCATTTCATTCATGTATATACATATATGTGTATGTGTATATATATATATATATATATATATATATATATATATATATATATATATACGTATGTATGTGTATGTGTGTATGTTTATACTGAGGACTGACCTTCTTAATAACTATGCCATTGTGGTGAGATAAGTAAATAGGAACGCATATAGGCAAAGGCACATGTGGAAAAATGGCAGAGTCTTACCCATACACATATACACGCACACAACGCACAATCACTTACCTTTACACACAAGAACACATGCACTGACACAAATATGTCAAAGAGGACAAATACAAATATTCACCAAATAGACTTCTCACCTCCCAATCACCAAATTGGCTTAATACAGATCCAATGAATTTTAACCAATCTCATCGGAGCCATCCAGTCTCACATCCACATATTATTCGAACTAACCGAACTAAAATAATCTCGAAAAAGTAATCCCATAAACTTTTAAGTAAAAAAGTTTTAAATAAAAATATCTGAAGGGAGTTAAATAAGACTCGAAGCGCGTTATGGAAATATTTTGAAATATTTAAAAATGATAAATCTTAAAAATGAACAATTGTTGCTGGCCCCACTCTTTAATATATATATTTTTACTCCCATTTTACAACCATTGTATATATATATATATATATATATATATATATATATATATATATATATATATATATATATATATATATATATTATTCAATTTCACTGTTTTTAAATACTGTGTATATACGGAATATGAATGCAAACTCTAAGGGGTTTAAGACCAAAGAAAGATCAAACATTTTTTCATTAAAAGAAATTCAATATTTCGAATTATAAGAAATTTTTATCGGGATATTCAAGCTTTCATTTAATTTAAATAATTTTTAACATCGTGTGGCGTTGGTGATAATAATAAGTTTTGAATGTTTGTTCCGGTTTGAGCGTCAGTCAACGCGTGTTATATCATATAGGGATTCACTGTTGTTTTTAAACACTTGGTATATGTAACAAAAATTAGAGCATTAACGATTTTAAAACCAAAACAAGTACAAATATATTTTTCATAAATAAATAGATTTATTTATTACAACAAATTCAATATTTCGAATCATAACAAATTCTTTATTAGGAAAATCCAGGTTTCATTTTATTTAATTTTTTTACGGCCTATGGCCGTGATGATAATACTTAGAGCGTTTTCGTATTTTGTAGGAAGTCCTGAATCTTCGTTACAGTGAAAGCGGCGGCCAATGCGTGTCATCTAATATAAGGATTCACTGTTTTTTTTAACACCGTTGAAATATGAAATAGAAATTCGAACTTTTACGGTTTTAAGACCAAAACAAATGCAAATAATTTTGAAAATTATGTTATTAACCGTTAAAGTTTTAATTTATATTCCATAAATCAACATTAGTTAAAAACATTGAATGCTTATATTATATGACATGCGTTGACTGACAACCAGGCTGGGGCAAACATTCAAGATTTCGACAGCATCTGAAGACGTCACACAAATTATTGCAACAGCCATGCGACGTGAAAAAAAATAATTAAATAAATCCAGGATTTTCCTGATGAAGAATTTTTTTTATAATTCAAAATATGGAATTTGTTTTAATAAATAAATGTATTTATTCATGAAAATATTTTTTTACACAGACATCACCACATTATCTAGGCAACGAGGCTACTCGAGGATAGGGTTTAAACAGTGTATAGTAGAAATTGGACAATATAGTAATCATTAGAAATGAACATTCGGTAAATTTGTTAACTTATATGGAACGGCTCATCAAGAACGTATTTACGTTAGACATGAAGACCACCATATTGTTGACAGCCGGAAAGCAGGAAAACGGAAGACAATTCCACAGGCGTGCAGTTCTAAGAAAGAGACTTTGTTCATGGAATCTACGTTTAGGTTTAGGCATAGATAAAGAATGGAGGTAAATATTGATAGTGTTTTCAGCTAGACGAGTGTTTCTTGTGAAAGTTTGGCGAGATAGGACCATAGACTGAAGCTCAGTCGAACACTTTCCATGAAAATAACGATACATCAGAGACAAACTCACAACATCTCTTCTGTGAGATAGAGGTTGCAGGGAAGAGAAAAGGACATCTCCTACAAGGCTACGAAGTGTATTTTGTAACTCTATCAAGGCAAGTCCTTTCTAGCAGCGCCGGCCCAGGAAGAAATATTGGGGGTTGGCGGCCTTGGTCGCAAAGGGTAGAATTAGCTGCAAAGTGCTTGGCAAAGAGTTTGGCTTTGTCTGATGCTGACGAGATTACCTCAGGACCATTGATAATAATTGGGATAGAGCACACGAATCTGTTCAGGATTCTGTTTGCTATTTGCCAAAACTGGTGGGAACCAAACCGCTGATCAGCTACTTTGGACTTGACGGATAGAGCATACAACTCTCTTGCGTTCTTTATTACTTTCTTACAATGGTTGCTGGCAGTCCTGACAACGGCTTTAATTTCCGTACATCTATTACGTTGGAAGCAGTGGAAAAAGTGATTTCTGTGCGCAATGGCAGCAGCAGATTCTCAGAGAACCATGACTGGCTGTTAGGTTTTGCTGGAACTTTTTCGAGGGTATGAAACGGTCTATACCTACCATTAACCATTCCGTCAGGTCTGATACTATAGAGGACACATTCTTTTTAAACATGGAACGCAAAGGTAGATCCGATATAAATGTACGGAAGCTATCCCAGTCAACCTTAGTGTATCGATATACTGTACGATGGAGGGGTATGTCTGGGGACTTATTACATTTCATTTTTATCTTAATTGAAACAACAGAGTGCTCGGAAGATCCAAGAGGAGACAGAACAGAAACTGTACATAGTTCAAAGCAAGTTGCGAGATAAAGGTTCAGTACTGGTCATTGTCGGACACACGGGTGGGTTCGTGAACAATCTGAGTGAGTTCATAAGCAATGGAGAAATCATAACAGAGCCTCCCCTCATCATCAGTCTTGTTTGAGTAGGTCAACCATTCGACGTTGTGAACATTGAAGTCTCCACATGCGTGAATGTTAGCTGAAGGATAAGCAGATAGGACTGGGTCAATTTTCTCAGATATGCTTTTAAAGATAGTAACTCCGCTGTTGTGGGGGCGATAAAGAGTAAATATAAATGTAGTAGTGTGCGCTAATGCAACCCGGAAGCAAATATAGAGTAAGTTAGGATCTTCTCCGGAGATGCCCCTACCACGTGGAGAGCCATCTTTAATATAGGCACATATTCCATGCCCACGGCGATCTTGAGGGCCAGATTTAGAAGTTAAGTTAGAGTCTCCTTTAATTGCGAACTCTTCTAGGGAAATAGCCAGTCCAATGCAAGTTTCGCTTAAAAATAAAAGGTCTGGTTTAGTCTCCTGTAATTGGGTTTCAACCTCTGGAAGGTTAGAACCTAGACCGCTGATGTTAGGGAAGGAGACATGCTAGTAGGGGTCAACGTTGGAAGTTGGAGAACCGGGTTTCATCGTGTATTTTTTCTTGAAACTTGTAAGGATGGAATTTTTGAATTTGTGGACTAGGTCGTCAGACTTCCTTAGAGCAGGACAGAGAGGGGAGACTAAGAGAGAAAAAGAAACGAAGAATGTTTTTTGTAGAACATGATAAAGTAAAGCCGTAACAATTACCCACTAATATGGCATCGAGAGGCCCCAACCAGAAGCTAATGTATGGTCCAGAATCCATTCACCAAATGGCAATACAGCAGCCGCAGTACTTTGCACCTGCTGATAGGACAGGCTCCTTAGTGGTTAATCCAAGGTCCGGGTCCCTGACTATCAGGCGGATAACGTCAGCCCAGATAAAACGTTTACCTCCAGCACCCTTACTAGTGACATGGCTACAAGTATAGCCATAGAAACAGAAAATGTCCGCCATCTCTGCCAACTTTTCACGTAAAATACTGCCAACATAGAAAAATGAGGACTGAGGCGCAAATAAGAAGCGAGAGTCACGCTTTTATTAAGTATTATACTTGTTTGCATTTGGTTTAGTCTCATAACCGTTAAAATATTAATTTGTATTCCATATATATATATATATATATATATATATATATATATATATATATATATATATGCGTGTGTTTGTGAGTGTGTCTCTGTGTATGCATATGCTTGCGCATGTACATTTCCGTACAATTCATGAAACGATAAAGTAATATTGAATAGTAGAGTATAAAAAAAGTATTCCGTACTTACAAAGAAAGATCTCATGAAATAACAAACACCGTATTTTTGTACAAATTCAAACTGCAATCTCAACCCTGTTTTACATACTGAGAACGTAGTATAAGTCATTTTCTACCGCATTTGCATTATTTAATAGTCGTTTTCATTCTCTGAATTCTTTTACTTCACTAAGAGAACGGTATTGACATCTATAGCGACAAGAATATATCAGAGTAAATGTATTCTAATGTTTGGAAATGATAATCAGATATTTTAGA
Source organism: Euprymna scolopes (assembly GCF_053919585.1). Taxonomy (NCBI): domain Eukaryota; kingdom Metazoa; phylum Mollusca; class Cephalopoda; order Sepiida; family Sepiolidae; genus Euprymna; species Euprymna scolopes. The sequence continues at coordinate 83,895,642 of NC_136485.1, forward strand.
GGATACTTTTTTCAGATTCTTCATTCATACGTCTACGATCTTATTTGTAAATCACTGACTTTCGAGATTTTATTTAAAAACTTAAAAAAAATTGGTCTATTTTAATAAAAAAGTTGCACATGAGAATATATATATATATATATATATATATATATATATACGGCTAATCAATCATTCTACAATAATAACAACAAAGTCTATTATAGCGGAATGTTTATATACATATCTATAATATAAAGCCGAATATCTGTGCGTATGTGGGTGTGCATCTGGTCACGAATAGGTTCCTATATGGTTGACTATTTTAAAAAAAAACTGATTACATATAATGATAGAAGATGTATCGCGACACACGAATAGATATGTTTTATCTGGCAGAACGGTGGATCATTAAATCGTGGGGATCTACGTTCGCGCCTGATCCACAAAGTATGGAAATAAACATTTTAAAAATAAAAACAAAACGTTTACAAGTGTTTTTATATAGATGTACATAATACTACTTTGATGAGTATGTTTTAACTTAAATACGGATGGTATAATAAAATTTAGGGGTCTGCGTTCGCGCATGGCCTCCATAGAATGGAAATAGGCACAAACTTTAATAAAGACTTTTCATATCTATCTGCGTAAGTATACTTTGATAATTATGTTTCAGTTTGAAGAAATATTGTATAATAAAATTTGTTGTTGTTCGTTCGCGCCTGACCTCCATAGAATGGAAATATGTCACAAAGTTTAACAAGTTTTTTTTTTAATATAGATCCACAGAATACTGTGATAAGTGTTTCAGTATGGAAATGTATGCTATAATAAATTATGGTATCTATCTATTTTATTTTTAATTTCATCATATTTTTCTTTGGTTTTGATACCCTGAAATTCGAAGCTATCTCTTTCCAACCCTTCCTTTTCATAACCTATCATACTTTCATAAATCAGAGTCCATTTTCTGTAAGCTGTTTTTGAACCCAGTCAACGACAGGTACTTTTGCTAGTATATATATATATATATATATATATATATATATATATATATATATATATATATACAGAAAATATCTAACTGATGAGCCCAATTAAGGGCGAAACTCGAGCCTTTGACTTCCGTTTTGTTGGCTTTCTTGGCTCCTGTGGGCGGCGACATTGGTTCGGCTGTGGAAAATCATTATATATATTTTCTCTCACACTTTCTGAACATTCTATTGATTACTCGTAAGGTTAGCTTGTTGGAATGATATCGTCCTTTCGAGTACACAGAATTGCTACTGGTGAGGCGTCGGCTTGGCTTTAAGCTGGTTTGATACCTCGTCCCTTTTTCGGTATGAGGTAGGTTCTTTCCACTGTCGGATCTGTGCCGCGGGTTGCTTGGTCTGTGTAAGTTAATAGACTTTCTTTTGTATGTGGCGTGTTTGCTCAATTGGTAGAGTGCTCGCCTAGTATGCAAGAGGTTCGGGTTTCACATCCTGCGCGCGGATATGTCTAACTGATGAGCCAAAATGAGGGAGAAACTCGAGTTTTTGACTTTCGGTTTGTTGGCTTTCTTGGTTCCTGTGGGCTGCGACATTGGTTCGGCTCTGGAAAATCATTATATACAGTCTTGGTCCAAATCATAAGACCACTTAAGAAAGTAAGCGTTTACGCATATTATCGAATTTTTAATCAAACAAATGGTTGAAAACATTGCCAAAAGGGGAAATATGATGGAAAAATTAAATCTGCTTCATTCGATTCCTTAACCCTGATCTAATATTTTTTTTAAAATATAAAATCACCTAGAGACTTTGGGTTCATTCGGAAAATACTTTCACTACGAATCCCTTAGCTAATATAACATGATTTTCAATCCTCAGACTCGCTGACAAAATATTTCTCCTGGATGAACTCTTACTCTAGATTTAGAATGACACATCGTTTAATGCAACACTCTTTATGCACATTTCATAGGAGGACATATTTTCTCTTATAATTTGAATAAATATTATGTTCGAAACTCAAATATTATTTTAATTATCAATTAAATATAATAAAAATGTAATAACTGATATAATAATTATAACAGAAAAACTATTTAAAATATTATATAATAATATAAAATCTATATAATAATAATTATTAATATAATAACTATAATAAAATAAAAAAATACTGGTTTGTTTGAAATTGAATTTACAAATGAGACCGCGGACTAAACAGTGTAAGCGTTGCGCTACCGGAAGTAAAAATGATAAAAGCCAAGTCAAAAGCGAATAAACTGCACTACTCGTGCAGGAGCAAATCAAAACTTATGTACAAGGCAAATGCACTGTAGTATATAATGCTGATAATGTTTATCTGACGCGTTACATATTTGTTGCCGATGTGAAATCAAGCAACAACAAAAAAAAACGCGAAAATAGCCATGACATTAAGCGAGAAATGTTCGTAGAATGGAATATTTTAAAAAAAAATTCATGCGCTGATTATATGTGTAGTTCTGCAATACAATCATTAATACACTACTACATATTTAGATGCCAATATAAGACCTAAACAAATTGTAAGCATGTTACAAATATAATTTTGTAATTTCAAATATCATGTTGTAATTTCCACAGTGCTATGTTTTAGACATATTTTTAGTTCTATTATTGCACGGTGTTAATGAGAATGTCCGTGTTATTTATTTATATGACAAGAGCATATGTTTATCATTGTTTTTATTCTCGACTATATACCGACACAGAAACAAATAATCAATCAAGAACCACATCACTCTATCTAAAACATATAAAGTATTAACTGATATATACTCGAGAGTCAAAATGATGAAAAGAATATTTTGTCATAGACCTAGTAATTACTATCCCAAGTAGAAAAATTGCATATATCTATCTATATATATATATATATATATATATATATATATATATATATATATATATATATATATATGCTAGCAAAAGTACCCGTCATTGACTGGGTTCAAAAACAGCCTACAGAAAATGGACTGATTTATGAAAGTATGATAGGTTATGAAAAGGAAGGATTGTAAATTTGGGTTGAATTTGGGGTTATCAAAACCATAGAAAATGTGATGAAAGTAAAATTAAAATAGATAAACCCATAATTTATTATACAATACCTGTTCACACTGGAACACTTATCACAATATTCTGTGGATCTATATTAAAAGACCTTGTTAAACTTTGTGACATATTTCCATTCTAAAGAGGTCAGGTGTGAACGAACACCTCATAATTGTGTTATACTATATTTCTTCAAACTGAAACATAATTATCAAAGTATACTTACGCAGATAGATATGAAAAGTCTTCATTAAAGTGTGTGCCTATTTCGCTTCTATGGAGGTCAGGCGCGAATGCAGACACCACAATTTTATTACACCATCCCTATTTAAGTTAACACATACTTATCAATGTATTTTTATGAACATCTATATCAAAAACACTTGTAAACGTTTTTTTTTTTAATTTTGAAAGTATTTATTTCCATACTTTGTGGACCAGGCGCGAACGCAGACCCCAAAATTTTAATTAATCACCGTTCTGCCAGATCAAACATATCCATTCTGTATCTCGATGCATCTTCTATAATTATATGTGATCAGTTTTCTATCATAGTCAACCATATAGGAGCCTATTCGTGACCACACACACACACACACACACACGCATTCAGCTTTATATTATATATATAGAAAGAGAGAGAGAGAGGGGGGACACGGAGAGACAGACAGACAGAGTTTGTGAGAGAGGGTATCTGTGCAAGTAAAAAATTGGCACTTTTTTGTCAAAATGACGTAACTCGGCATTAAATACTCAAAAAAGCTTGATATGCCGTAAAACAAAACAATCCAACCAAATATTGTAAATATTTGAGTGTAAAGAAGTTGGATGGGTGAATGGATTCAGCATTAAATAATCACAAAATTGTTCACGTACTGTAAAGATTGAGCGCGAAATTCTTCAGAAGAGGACTTGAATGCCTACGAAACACTATAATCTAGTGTGTATGGTCTATCTGTAAAGCGGTTAGTCGGGGCAACCTGACATGAGGATACTTTTAAAGCAAGTAAACTCTGACGAAATATTAAAAATGGCATGGTATCGAAAGACCAACTAAGATCTCCACGGAATGGCCTTTACTAGATATGGTTCACCTTCTGAAATATATTTTACTTCAAGTAAAAACACGAAGCTGGATACACTGCTAAGCTAGAAAACTTGTCATTGAATTTAGTATGAGAATCCACAAGAAATATATACCATAACATATTTAAATTTATATATATATATATATATATATATATATATATATATATATATATATATATATATATATATATATATATATATATATAATTTATGTCATAATTGTAATATTATCAATTCGCTTAATAAAATAACTTTTTTTAAAACAAAGAAATTAAAGCAAGACTTTCACGCCATTCAGCGCGTAAAACCTCCATGACGTCATAAATGGATTCATTACTTTTCTAGAATCGCCTTAACGGTTGAATGCGAAAATTATTTCGATAGTTTGTATCTTCGATACTGCCTTGTCATTTCAATCATACAAACATTTGAAAACTCATGGCTCCTCTCTTGATTATCTTTCGACTTATCTTTCATGTGGTATGTTTTCTAATTTTCGTCTGCCCCCTGATAACTGATGGCCCTTCAATATGGCCAGTAATTTACTATCATTCACTGTTCGTCACTTTCTGGTATAAGTGCCTAGTGTCTGTATTCATCCTTATCAGCTTCCCGTACGACATCAACTTATTGATGAAGAAAAGAAATTCAATGCGATGGCGAGCAGTGTTAGCGTGTTTTTATAACGCAGTTATCTTTCCTTTATCTATATACCTTCTGATTTCATTATGGATTATAACATTAACCGAGAAACTGTTTTCCTTTGACAACTTTGTCCGCCTTGCTTTGCCCGCTATTATAACATTTGAAAGAGTGATGATTTATCATCCTTACTTTAAAATGAAATTACACGTGATATTCATATTTCTATTGACCACGATCTATCAGACTTATGCATTATATATGGGATCAAAAACAGATCTACTTACGGATTCGTCCCTAATGAATATCCGAATTTTGCTGTTTATTTCAATGTGGCCGATAACTACTTTAGTTTACTTGGTTGGTCGACGAATAACATCTTTTTTAAGAAACAGATTCAGGGAAAATGATGAGAAAACGAAAATAAGATTACAAAAACAGAAGAAACACCAGAAGAATTTTTCGCAACTCTCGGGTGCGTTCAATGGATATCCACACTCATTTTGGAAATATTTCGGAATGAATACCAAAGAATTACGAAAAAGTCCTAGAAGATTTTACTAATATTATCTCTGATACTATAGGAATAAGTTTCACGCAAAACTCTTCTGATTCTATTTGATGAAAATAAACGTTCATATTCAAATTCTGTTTTACAAGGATTCAAATAAAATGGAGAATAATATGGTTTTATGTCACCTACTTACTTGTACTAATATTATTAGTAACATGAATTGTTTTATTAAGATTTGCATATGCTTACGAAATACATTTCAAATATGACTCCGTTAATTATTCTTAAGTGTTAAAGAATTAAAAGAAATTTATGTATAAAATATGAATCTGATACCAAATGCAAGAACATTTTTTATTTTTTTCAAATTTACCGAGCTTCATTTATTAAATTACTGAAACGAATATTAAACCGTTTTTTATAAATGATTTCCATTTAATATTCGTCTATTGTATGTATGTACGTAAGAATATATACTATTCGTTGTTGAATATAAAGTGATTGAATATTATTTCTGTGTAGCTATTAATTGTGTTGTATGTTTGTTTTAAAGTAGGATCACATACGACTACGTATGCTTCTAATATAATATGATAATTTCAGCTTCTATTGCCGCTGTCAAATAAAGTAACACCCCTCTACTGATAACAACTACAATTCATCCTATATAATGTCGAGTTGCAACTGCCTATCGTCATGAATACTTTATGTCGTCACATATTTATTTTTAAAAAGCTATTGCGCATGTCTAGAGACACCACATATATATATATATATATATATATATATATATATATATATATATATATATATTAGATACTATATACAAACCCTAAGAAATGTACAACACTGTTCATTCGGGGGAAAATTAGTATTACGACTATATACAGGTTTCACGTTCACCTAGATTTATATAAATATTTTACAAAAGAATAGTTATTAAAAATTTAGTAGCGGCAACGTTAGGAAAAAGTAAAACTCATCAAAAAAGTTATTCTTCTAAAAATAAATATATTTATCTGTTGAAAATTATCACAGTGTGTCTCGCAAATAATAATTTAATTCGGACGTTCTATAGTCTGTTGATTGTTCAAGACTGCAATTTTATATGATCTAGTTGCCAACGGCGTGCATGTACAATATATTGACACCAACAAGTCGGGATTGTTTATGATACCATCAATCAATGGCGCTACCCAACATTACATTACGTGACCCCGCACTTATGGCGTGTCCGGACATTACATCAAACCATTACGTCGGGATTGTTTTTACACAGTAATAATAAATTAAGGATATCATGTCGCCTAAAGACTAAAAATAGTATTCGTTCTTAAAAGTAGTTTGACATTCATTTCTATCAACGGATAAATAACTAAGAACTGTGCAAGGAAAAATACCAAACATATACCTCACTCAAATAAACTTTATTCATTTTGAAGATTCAGCTAAATTGGAAAGTAAAATATCTAATAAAGGATTATAAACATTCATTAAACTTAAGCATTATGCTTTTTTTCGATTTTGAAGAATGCGCTTGAGTTTTATTATTTTCATCATAAACTGTTTTCTTGCTAAATTGTGTAAGTTAAATCTCCAATGTAATTAACCTTGGTAATATACGTTCCTAAATAAATAATACACTATTTTCATTTAGTGGAATAAATGTACACATAACCCCAGCGACAACTATTGAAACGTTATTTGTTTCCTCGTAAGTTGAAATAAGAAATTGTTATTTTGGTTTGCAATAGTTATCAATTAAGACATTTTTCATAATAAATTAATGAGTATTAAGGCTTATAGATTTTCAATTGTAAGAAGTATATTAAAGTGTCATATATCTATAGATATTTAACGAAAGTAACCTGGAATCTGATGTGAGTTATTGTCTTTTATACTTTGCTGCATGTCGGAAAATATTTAATCGTGGCTTTTTTTATTAATTCTACAATATGTCAGTAAAATATAAGAAAATGTAATTATTCAGTGTCTTAAGGTTTACTTTACTAAGAAAAGTTATAGAAATATTTAGGTACTATTGCATAATTCGAACCAGACGGAAGCCAAAGTGCGATCGCTGTTGCTTGGAACATGCCGTCAACCGGTGAGCTCCGCCGATTCTGAAAGCGTAACAAAAGCTACTAAAAATAGGGAGGAAACATGTAAACATAATAATTTTAACAAAAGAAATAAACAAAGCTAAACGTAAACCAAAAGCTATCTTACTGTAATCTGTTGGGTGTTGTTTATTTTGTCCAACGAAAAGTTCCAAACAAAACAGATAAGCTAAGTTTTTTTTTTTTAAGTTTTTGTGTAACAATTAAAGAATTTATTTTTTTCAAGTAGAAGACTAATATTTTTTTTCGGTAATAGTGGTTCTTAAGACGAGAAGGTTGGGGGGGTTATTCCAAAAGCCGTTCTTAACATGGGGAGGGGAAGGCGTTTATTCCGAAAGCCATTCTTAATACGGATGTGTTGGGGGGGGGTTATTTCGAAAGTCGTTCTTAACATGGAAAGGTTAGGGGTGCATTGCATGCGCGTGCATCTCCACCCACATCTATTCTTTTTATGATCTTCTTTTGGCGATGATGCCCTTATCGCCTGGAAAACGCAGTTTTTTTTCCGTGTGTTTTTTACAGCAATAATTTTTATTTTTCTTGACAATATGAGACCGCTTGTTCTGGCGTCATCAAATATTTTTCCAAACTGGAGCTATTCATTTTTTTTTTTGTTTCCCCCAATTTTTAGAAAAGGGTTGCTGAGTTACGTCTGGTTCAAATTATGCACAAGTAAAAACCAATCCCCAAAATGTATAAACGTCGTGACTTCTCTATTTATGTATTATATATTAACCAGAAGTCAGGAAATCAGCATACTTTAATATAATTTTAAGTATTTATTTAATAATGAGCACGGTATATAATATATCCATTACATGTATTTAAATCTTAATGAAATTGTATTATTTTGTATAAATAAAACACATTTACTAATTCTATAGTAATACTAAACATACCCTCTTCATTATTTTATGAAAATAAGCGATCGTTAATGATAAAAATAAACATTATTTAATATTTCAGGAAACACAACAGCATATAATATTACACCAAGAACAAATCTCTCTAAATAAAGATAGTGGCATTGAATACAGTATAGTTTAACGATACTGTCATAGAATTAATCATAGATACTTTTCAGTATTTGCACCAAAGAATCATGTAATTACTCAAATATTTCATGTGATTTTAATTATAACAGTTTTCGGGGAAATTGCAAGTGTACTATTATAATATTTATCTTATACGCATAAATGTGTAAACATTAGAGTACGATATTGTATAATTTTGAAGAAATGAAAGAAGTTGAGATTTAAGGAAATAGAAAGATGCTACGTAGTAGGAGGGTATAATAGTTCATGTTCATGTAATCGTGTGTATATATAATTTAGTGTGCATACTTCTCGCTGTTTCTCGCCGTCGTCTGGTGGTTCTTAATTGTTTCTTTAGTTGGTGTGTTTGTGACCTCCAATACACTCCAGCACATAACATTTAATACTCAAATGAGGACGGGATACAACCTTAAGTTTATTATCGTTCCAACAACAATCAATATATTAATTCGTCCGTGTCATGTTCAGTGAATTGACCAGCTGGAATTGAAGAGCCTTTCTAGGAACCGACCAGTAACGTAACTTGTATTTTCAAACAATTTTATTCGACTAATGCTTTCCATAACGAAAGCCTAGACACTTTTCTGTTCTACTCCTCTTGCGTGCTGTTAGGGACTCAATTATTCCACAGGTTCTTACTGTCTTTCCTCAGCTACTCCCCTGGACTTCTCCTTACAGTAACTTACCCGTAATATCAAAACTAACAGATCCTATTACGTAGTTTACTTCCACGACCTGGCATATGACTTCTAAGCACTTTTTCTATCTCTCAAAAATATATTTTAAACATCGCATTTTTTATCATTCTTAGTTAAACAAAATATTTTACTAAATATTCATTGGTTTCAATAATATTCTCTTTGCATATCTGTAGCACATAACAGTTACAACACAATAATAATGTTCATAATGTAACATTTTACTTTTTTTTTAAATAATAGTCGGTGTTCGAAATCAACTATCAGCAAGGTTACTGTATGTTGTCCCAGAATAATATAACAAAAAACGAAACAATATAATTTTAACAATTAATTTGAATAAATATGGGTGGAGAGAAAATATCAAATATAAAAGAATTTATAACTACCATCAATAAAAAATAATCTTTGAATTTTGTTTCGTTTTCATAAATAGTTTCTTAGCTTATTTTTAATACATGATAAAATTTAGAATAAATAGGGTGATATAATTAAAAAAAATTAACTTGGTGAACTATATTTTACACATATGAAATTTCAACGCTTAAGTAAAACATTGTTAAACAAATGTCACTAATAATATTAGATGATTATTGTACAAAAACTCATACCAAATTTTATACTTATACAGTTTTTTATTTTAAAATCTATGTACTTTTTCTTTACTTCGATATTTAAGTTATTAATTATCGTTCAAATAATTTTAAAAAAACTGATAACTATTTCTCCAGAGATATTTAAAGTTGATTTATTCGAACTTGAAATCTGAACAATTTCTTTGTGTTTTTCAAATTCTTCACTCAAATTTTTAACACATGAATATACATTTTTTCGTTTTCGAGATTGACCTCGGCCTGTAATCTTTTCAAATTGATCAAAATTTGGATATCTAAAAAAACTAATAATGAAAAACGTCATTTACGAGGCATAATGGTATGTTTTGTAGACCAGTTTTGCCCCCATTGATGTGCAGGCTATATTTAGATACTACGTTTTATTTAGTACGACATAATCGCGTTTACACACCGGTTTTCATAAGATCACCGAAGCTAAGCAACGTTGAGCCTGGTTAGTACCAGATGGGTGAATATTTGGGAATTCTAGGCGCTGTATGTGCTCTCCGCTTATCTCGGCATTCGTTTCCAGTCGTTCTGATCATACACTTTACTTGCCACCGGTATCTAACAATGTCGACTCAGGAGAGATGTGGTTGGAGATTGCGCACAACCTGCCACAAAAATTTTACGCATAGGCACCACTTCGTGGGTATCCATACTCTGTCAAAGACTGAAGGAGCCTGTACGTTTTAGCTAAATGAACACACAAATATTATGAGAATTTTGTTAGCAAATATATATTCTCTATAATCTCTGCCCAAATTTAAACGACTGGTATAAAACTAGCATATCAACCAAAATGGCTAAATGATTGATAAGACTTTGATGTGTCGTAAAATAAATAATGCTATTTGGAATCCGTGTATGCCGCTTTTCCACCCTTTCTCTTCGTTTCCCATGGACACACACACACACTCTCTCTCTCTCTCTCTTTCTCTCTAACTATATTTTAATTATGTGCACGATTTGCCTCCAGCATGGAATTGCAATTAAATTCTACATTGCTTCACACCAGGTAAATATGGATAGATGTCATTAAAGAAAGGAAAATTATATTTCTCTGTCAACACTATTTCATTAAAAGTACGCATAATTTGACAGGAAAATTCTTGCGATGTTCTACATTTAAATTAACAGCTAAAACAGAAATGTATAGCTCGAAATAAGCACCATCATTATCAACTCTTGCCAATGCAAAACAAATGGGTTTCCATCAGTAATATGAAGATCTTGCATTCTGAGGGCGATGAAGTCGCTGAAGGTGATTTGATACGCTTAAGTTTTTTAAGCATGTTTCACGCAGAAAGTTGTCGAGATGTTTGGAACGTAGTAGTCGGTAGGAGGAAGGTCTGGATATTACGGCGGATGGGGAAGATAGATTTGTGGCCCAAATCGTTCAACTTCTGCAGTGTCAGTTTAACAACGTGCAGCTGGTCATTGTCGGGAAAGAGAATTAGGACTTTCTGTAGTCTAATAAGTTGGTGATACATTTCATCAATTTATTCACAGCACTTCTCCACAGTAACGAGTTCACCTCCATTAAAAAACAAAACAAAAAAAACTCATATATGAAACCGGTTGCTGACCACTAAATAGTGTGCATGATCTTCTTTTGATGCAACGCTGGCTTCGGGAAGTTCCGTGGAGCTTCGTCGGCGTCAAGCAATTGAGCTGAGTGTCGCTAATTGTCGAAAAGAACGCACGTTTCATAGCAAACCCGGTCGAGAAAAGTTTCGTTTTTGTAGCGTAAAATGGGGGAACTGCACTGAATAAGGGCATTCCTCTTTGTTGTCATTCAGTTCGCGTCTTTTTTTGTATTTCCAATGTTTCTCAAGTGATGACAGATCATCATTTACGTTACGTTAAATAAAAAAATTAAGTTCTTGAAGGGTTGTTTGTGGATTGGCTTCAACTAAGGCTCTTAATTGAACGTTGTCAGCGTCCGATGCCAAACCACTACGCTCATCAATTTCCAAACTCGTCGCTGCATCGACATTTCTTTAATCATGCTTGTGTTGTGCGTTCAGTAGTGGTTCTCGGACAAAACGCTTCAATAATATCGCGAGCTGTTTCAAAAGTTTTCGGCCTTGCTTGAATTGATAAAATTGTACAAATTTGCTCTTTCCATCTCGAACTAAACGTTATGAACAGAATGCACTCGTTTAAAAACGATTGCAATTAAAATGAATAGATATACCTATTCATTTCCCTTAAAATGATATATAAAGTAAAGGTATAAAAAAAATTATTTGAAAATACATCATTTGAAACTAAAACTAAAAAAACATCTCAGGAATATGAGGGCGGAAACCGTCCTAACCAAATATTTTATTAGTTACTGTTCTAAAAAGGTAACTCGCGAAACCAAATCATGATTAAGTAAACTAACTCACACGCACACAAACGCGCACATACATCTCTACATGCAGTGGAAACGCCTTAGAGACCCCATTGTACAATTATCATAACGATAGATTTATTTTAGTGCTTCCCCAATATTTTTCTTTCCGATAGTTTGATTTAATTTTAGTCGTTCACCCAGTTGAAGTCGTTTTCTCATACAAAAAAAAAATCGACTCGGCTTTGACAAGTGAGGGTGAAACCGGGTCGGCCGACTCTGCCCTCTTATTTATCTAAACAATTTTTCAACCTCTATTGAATGTTTTCCCTCCGTCCTTCTTTTCACCATGGATAAAAAAAAACAGTTTTCCCTTTTTAATTGTTATAATAAAGTTTTGTACCCCCCAAAATATAATATATGTAAATATATATATATATATATATGTGTGTGTGCGCGTGTGTCTGTGTAAGTAATACAAAAAGCTATTATATAACAATTAATCAAATTTTTTCGCGCGTCATCTCTGAATAGTACTGAGAAAGAACATTATATTTTCTGAACATAGGAAATCATCTATTTTATATATTACTATTCACAATAAGTAATCTCTATAACCAGAACGTGATCAAAGTAATTATGCACACATGTATATATATATATATATATATATATATATATATATATATATATATATATATATATTAGTTTGGAAAAATATTTCTTTCGCGCCTCATTTCCATATAAAACCTCAGTGTAGCTTAATAGCCATATTTATTTTATTTATTACGTTTTAGCATTACTTACGTAATGAACACTCTTAACATAAATAATGAACATTGAAGCTTGAAATATTATATTTACTTATATATTTCTATGTGGCTCATATTTCTATATGGGTATTATTTACATAATGTAATAATATTACAAAATCTTATCTAGAAGCATTTAGGATTTTTAAAAAAATCATTACACATTTGTTAACATTTAAGGTGCCTTATATGAACGACCAAAGCTTGATGCAGACTGAAAAATATCACGCAGCATTCTCAGTTTAGGTATGAGGATTACTTTGGAAAACCTCATGCAGTAAATAAGATGTTTGATTTTCTAAACATACTTAACTCTTCCATTCTTGAATTGATACCGAATGCGATGTCAAACACAGATAAATGCTTGGATTAACGGGCTTACATACCAGGTACGCATAATATCTTTTGTTTGTCGTCCTTAAAGAAAACGCAACCCGGTAACAGATGACCAAGTTAAACTGTTTGTAAACGAAAGGCTTTAGAATAATCGAATTCTTTCATGCCCTAAGATACTTCGAGATGTTCTATCTGAAAGAAATGTCATTCTCTCATAGAAACTGCGCGTTTACTGCACACTGGCCATGTTAAATACGGAATTCCAAAGCAGCAAATATACGATGGTAGCAATGAAGGGCAATTTACGTTTAAGCAAATGATTCCTAAGACACACTTTAAAAGTAGAGATCTGGAACGAACTTAGTGTAAATGCAATAAATATAATAGAAAGGTTGAACATCAGCTAGCATATCTTACTGTACCTGTGTAAAGAGAAATATATTTCTTTGTCAGAACAGAGTACTAAAAACATATTAATCTTTAATCTTTAGGGAGATTATGTTGGTTATGTTTTTGATGTACAACCAATGAAGTAGTCTCACGGTTCAGGTCGGGGGCAGTTAGAAAAGCGTACAAAATCGTAGCACTCATTCTGAAGACAAGCTAGGGCTTCTTTGGACTTATTGACTGGCGTCGAGTCCTGCCATACCCAATGTCTGTCAGCGGCCACTTGATTGCACCAGACGCTCACCAGTCTTCAGCACATCCAGGTACCTTTTGGTGTTGGCTATCAAGCCGATTTCGATAAGGGAGATGCCATGATGTGGCCCTTACTTAAAATAACACTAAAGACTATAACCGTAGCCGAAACTTCGTTGAGCTGTACCCTAAAACTTTGAACCGCCCGGTTTTGCATTTTGAGGGTGGTGGAAATGATACTCTTGTACTAACTTGGATCGGTAGAGAGCGAGGCTTGTCGCTCGTTGAATATTGTGTTACTTTAAGACATGATGGAAGGCTTCTATCGCTCTAGGGATTTGTACACAACTGGCCAAGTAGTAAATGCTCTGCAACAAAAAAAGAAAACCGGTTCTCATCAAATGGAAATAGAACCATGTCGGCTTTTGTTAGCGACAATTATTTTCTATTTCAACCTTTAATACTACTTGTTATTCATTATATTTATAATCATGATTTTTTACTCTTTTTCAATCATAAATTGAAACTAAAACTATAGGGAAATGACACCACAATTGGTCCGGATTTAGGACTTTATTGCCGCGTTTAAATAATATGCGCATTAATAGCAGAGAAAAGGTGTTTAATTGATTATCCACAAACAGAGGAATTAAGAAACGTTTTTACTTTACGTTCATCTTTAAAAAAAAAGGTAAATGTTGATGATTTCAACTGCACTAATGTAACTCTTCCTCTCCAGAGTTTCCTGTCTTCCATCAGCTGCCTCGGATAATCAGGTTCACACTTGGAGCCGTGTGCTATTTGCTAGATGTACGTGGATCTAGGTCGTCCATTGCTTGCGCGTCCGTGTCGTAGAGTTCATACTGATACATGACTCATCAATTAATGCTTGCTCCTCGGACAGTGACCGGCAAATCGTATGCGTCTCTCCCTGATGGTATTAGATATGAGAGGTAGGAAGACAAAGTTGCTTTTTGTGGAATGATTTTGTCAAGATATATTTAATATTGTTCGTAGCATACGGGCGTATGTGCAGTCTAGTTTTCTTTTCAATATTTTGGTGAGTGTGCAGGCTGTAGCACCGTAAAATAGGACAGACTCTACCACTACCCTGAAGAACTGTCTTTCAGTTTGCTATTTAGCCTTAAAGTCCATACTGAACGCAGCCCATCCAATGCGGCACATGCTTTTGAGATGCGAATTTCGATATTTCTGTGAACACTATATTGCTGCCCAGATACGAAATCTAAGCGAATTTTTTCAGTGTTGCACGTTTTTGATGTCTCTCTCAATCTAATATTTTAAATATTTACTACAAATGAAAACAAAAGAAAGAAAACTCATCCAGTCCGGCGAATTTTTTTAAGTTAATGAGGGGTTTTAAGTGTTTCAAATGGCTATTGTTGGTTTCAAATAATATATTGACGTTGCCTCTCTCTCTCTCTCTCTCTGTATATATATACAGAGAGAGAGAGAGAGAGAGAGGCAACGTCAATATATTATTTGAAATCAGCAAAAGCCATTTGAAACACTTAAAACCCCTCATTAACTTAAAAAAATTATATATATATATATATATATATATATATATAGTCCTGGTCAAAATCATAAGACCACTTAAGAAAGTAAGCGTTTACGCATATTATCGAATTTTTAATCACACAAATTGTTGAAATCATTGCCAAAAGGGAACATATGATGCAAAAAATTAAATCTGCTTCATTCGAAACCTTAACCCTGATCTAATAATTTTTTAAAAAATAAACATTTTCACCTGGTCAAAATGATAAGATCACTTTAATATCACCGGCTAGTTTTGAAAAAATGGATACGAAAAGCTTTCTATGTTACTAAAAGCAACTTGTTAGTGGATAAAAAACATCTTAATAAATTATAAATGACAAAAGGGAAGCCATTATCAGAGAGAGAGAGAGAGGAAGGATCTTTGAGCTTAATAGGGGTGGACTCTCCCATAGATCAATTGCAAACGAGGTGAATCGTAGCAAAACAGTCATCACAATTTTCTTAAGAAATCCAGATCAATATGGGCACAAAAAGAGTTCAGGTCGACAAAAAACATAAATAAATAAAAAAAATAACCCCATCACTGGATCGCCGTAGCAGAAGAAGTTTAAAAACACTCCAGTATGAGCTCAAGTCGATTGCAAAGCCAAACATCAGCAGAATGTAGTCCTAAAACCATCAGAAGGCATCTGAAAATGAAGGGTTTCAATCATTTAAAGCGACTGCAGAAACCACGTCTTCTTGAACAGCACAAAACTAACCGGCTTAAATATGCCGCCAAATACCAGACTTGTGATGAAGAGAAGTGGGAAAATGCAATTTTCTCCGATGAGAAAAAGTTTAATGTAGATGGTCCAGATGGATTTCAATACTATTGGCTTGATAAAAATTTGCCCAAAGAGACTGTTCAACTCGGCATAGTGGAGGAGGGTCTTTAATGATCTAGGGTGCTTTCTCGTCAGCTGGGACCCTAAAGTTGCAAGTAGTGAAAGGCCGGCAAACATCATTGAAGTATATTTCAATGCTTGAAAATGCTTCTATCAGGACTGAAGGCCCACGTCTGTATGGGAGAAATTGGATTTTCCACCAATACAACGCTGCGATACACGCTTTTAGACAAGCCGAGAATACTTTTCTTCAAATAATATAGGATTGTTAGATCATCCAGCCTGTTCTCCGGATTTCAATCCCATTGAAAATCTTTGGGGATGGATGGCAAAAGAAGTGTTCAAAGATTGGAACTCTGTATGATTCGATAAAGGAACTTTCTGATTCAGTTTTCAGTACATGGGACGAAATTCCTTCGCAACTAATAAAAAACTTAGTCGCAAGCATGCTGAAGAGAAATTTTGAAGTAATTCGTAATAATGGAGGCTGTACTTAATGCTGAGACCCTTTTTAGTAATTTATAATTGCCTTTTGTTAGATAAATTATCAGTTGTCTTATCATTTTGACCAGGTGAAAATGTTTTTTTTTTTAAATAATTATTAGATTAGGGTTCAGGTTTCGAATGAACTAGATTTCATTTTTTTTTTCATCATATTTTACCTTTTGGCAATGGTTTCAACCATTTGTTTGATAAAAATTCGATAATATGCGTAAACGCTTACTTTCTTAAGTGGTCTTATGATTTTTACCAGGACTGTATATATATATATATATATATATATATATATATATATATATATATATATATATATATATTAAGCTTCTTAAGCGAATATGAAACTCGTCAACCTGATAGACTAGTAAAGTTATTTTCATCTGAATTCCCCTTTATATATATTTGGTGGCGATGTAGATAGGGCGAGATATGTTAGCTGAGCTGGGTTATGTCAACTCCAAATAGAAAATTACTGTGCGGAGAAATGAAGCATAGATTAATGGTATATTATATCGTCTCCAATAAACGTGCTATTATGCAAACTGATCAGCGTCTTTAGCGGTTGATGAATTCGATAATAAGTTACAAGAGAAAGTAGAAAGCTAGAAAAAAATGCCTCGTTTGCGACGTTTTTTGCCATCGTCAAAATTCCATCCCCCCCCCCAATTCCCTCTAGTAATTCTAGAGTCGTAGTTTTCCGGTGTGCGTTTCAAATTGCACTATAACACCTAATCTTGCATACCATCGTCATATTACGCATAGTAAACGATGTGACCGTTTTCAGGAAAATGGGAACGGTGACACATCTCTGAAAAAACATGATTTAGGGGTTAGATGTCAGAAATGTACCGGAAAAATGCTACTACTTATATGACCGGTTGGTTTTAGATAAAGGATAACAGTAAATTGAATGTAGAGCCGGTTTAAGAAGCGATCACAGATGACAGCATTCACACGGAAAAGATTGCATGCGACAGTAGCTGCAGATCAATGTTGTATGAAGGGAATTCTATGGTGTATATGATAAGAGAATTGAAGTTATTCTCGTGTCTGTGATTTTATCTTTCTCAAAGAGAAAATTATAGACAAGATTAATTCTTTGTAACCTATGATAGGTTTGATCTTCTGATAAGGGCCAATACGATTCCGACCTTAGGTGACCCTTATTGTTGTGTAGACGCGATTATTCAAATCGGCAAAAGGAAACCGTAGCAGGTGCAACAATATAGAGCGATAAACTTGATTTTAATGTCATCGATCTCAGAAACGGCAGTAAATCCCAGCGTTGATATTATCTGATGAACGAGTCGACCAGGGTATTAGAATCTGATTCATACGTGAATGGAAAAATGTTAGCTCGAAGTTGATTGTGTTAAGTGAATCGGTAAACACTCCAAAAATTATTTCAACTACATATAAATAACCAGAAGTCATGAACAAAATAGATCTTATTACATTATTATTAGCAGTCTACTCCGGATCTGCTCAGCACTATGTACCGATCATAAATTCATAGTGCATCTATATCTATATATATATCTATATATATATATATATATATATATATATATATATATATATATATATATATATATATATATATATATCTGTATATATATCTATATATATATATCTATCTCTCAATATATATATATATATATCTATATATATATATATATCTATATATATATATATATATATCTATATATATATATCTATATATATCTATATATATATATATATTCTATATTATATATATCTATATATATAATATATCTATATATAATATATATCTATATATATATATATATCTATATATATATCTATATATATATAATATATCTATATATATCTATATATATATATATATCTATATATATCTATATATATATCTATATATATATATATCTATATATATATATATATATATATATATATATATATATAAAGTTTGACTCCTGCCCTGGAAACCAACATACAAAATTTCAAGTGTTTAGACCCAAAATTCGCAGAGGAGTTTGGTAGAGTCTGCAATGGTAAAGTATTTCAACTTTAATCTGTTAGTAGCCACATTTTCGCCAAAAAAACACTTAAAAAGTTTGCTGCATGTCTGAATACCCTTTTTATAAAATTTAAAATGTTTAGATCGAAAATTGGCTGAGTAATTGGTAGGGACCGTAGAGGCAACATATTTTTAAAATTTGACCCCAATTTTGACCCCTGAACTTTTATTGTTTGGGACTCAAATCAAATTTGAAATTTGAGCCATGTCCACGTTACCTATATCTAAATATTTCAAGCGTTTAAACCCGAATTTGGCGGAGGAGTTTGGTAGAGTTTCAAAGGTTAACTCGTTTTACTTTTACCCATTTACAGCCTAATTTATGACAGACAACCGATTAAAAAGATTTTCTCAAATCTCAATACCTCTTAGGTCAAATCCCGAGTCTGTAAGCTGAAAATTGACAGAGTTATTTGGTAGGGAAATGCACACAGACAGACACACCCAAACAGACAATTTCATTTTATTAGATATATAGATTCAGTGCCCGGAGATTCCTTATCATAATACATTCACGAAATAATATCAGGTATTTTTTTGTTTCGAATTGGACTACTGTAAAATTAAAGAAGTACTGTTTACTGAAAAACTAGGTATATAGAGAAGGTTATAAAATATAAATGTCGATTAAGCTACATAAAGGTAGTGTGTTTCATCTCCGTATGAAATGGCAAACGTGACCTGCATGGCATATATAGTCTTGGGAGTTTTTTTACCCTTTTAAAAATATACAAAAGATTAGTCTTTCGTTGTAAAATTATTTTGTTAGTAAGTCGATTAATCTATCGCACTCGATTAACCAAGTTGTTTTCTTGAATTCACAATAGTTCTAATTAATAGAACTCGTAGAATTTCCACGAAAGTTGAGTTTAAAATAAAAAAAAACACGTACCAGTTAAAAAATTCTTATCACATAATCCAACAATTGCAATGTGGTTTGACTATGTACTATTAAAGACTTAACTAAATCACGAAGCTCATGATTCTTAGGTACTGGTTACATCAATGTTTTTACCTGAAATGCGATTGAATCTGTACTAATTTTATATGGCCCATGAGTAGTAGACATTTTTACATGAAATGCGGAGATTTAATTAATGCCTTAACAACAAAAGCACCACAATTCTTTACTTATTTCGATATAGCAGTGTTGTGGGGGAATCACCCCTCAAATGGACTATTCTATAAATTATATAAACCTTAGACATTTTGATACCAGGTGTGGATTAAAAACCAGAGCTCCCGGAGTCTTTATCGTCACGTTGGTTTGTTATTTTTCCTGCGATTGTTTTACATATTATTATCATTATTGTTATTGCCGTGTTAAATTTGTTTTATTTGTTAAAGTTGTTATTGCTGTTATCTTCCTGCTGTTATTTTTGAACGGGACTTTTACCTTATTTTCCCCCCTCTCTAACCCGTCGGCCATGGCGTCCGCCAGCAATGTGCCGTCGGAAGAGGACAAAAGTGGCGAACAAAAGAATGGGTGGGCAAAACCACCCAAAGTTAAAATAGACGTTAACAACTTTTTAACGGAAGCAAGGAAATGTTTGCAATATGTTACAGAAACAGGAGTTACGTTAGAAGCACCACGGCTACAGGAATTTGCCAAGAAAACGATCTCACTTTTTGTGGTAGATCGCAAGACCAAAAAATTGATCAGGTCAACTAAGGAAACTGTAACTAAATTACTGGCAACGGCAGGAATGCGTGCGGATCGTGTAACGAAATGCAGAGGCTACAATACCTGGGCCGCCCTGTTTAAAACAGAGGAAGAATGCGTCGCACTAACCAAAAAGGAAATTATCACACAAGATTACGTATTAAGAATGGAGTACCTAGGACGGAGGAG
Source organism: Euprymna scolopes (assembly GCF_053919585.1). Classification (NCBI taxonomy): domain Eukaryota; kingdom Metazoa; phylum Mollusca; class Cephalopoda; order Sepiida; family Sepiolidae; genus Euprymna; species Euprymna scolopes. The sequence goes on from NC_136485.1 coordinate 83,916,393, forward strand.
AACGACTGTGTCCATTTTCGAAGTGCCAGGAGCGGTCCCAGGTGAATATCTAGCTGCCTACCTCCTGAAATTCGGTGATATTACTGGTATAGAGGTGGACTAGTACAACGGAGTCTGGTCCTTCGACATACTATTAAACAAAGAAGCTTTCCTCGAAATACCCTACTTCCTGGAAGCGGGAGCTGAAAAACTCCCCATTGTGGTCACAGGGAGGAGGCCGACCTGCTGGATTTGTAGTGAAGTAGGTCACTTAACCTACACATGTCCGAAAAAGACCAAAACCAATGTGACAAACACAACAAACCCTAAAGAGGTGATTGTTGGGCACCTCGAACCTGAGGCTAGAACGCCAAATACAAGCAAAAAAATTGAAGTGATTAAAGAAATCACAACAGAAGAATTCGAAAAAAAATTCAACTCCGAGATGGAATCGCCTAAAAAGAGAGAATTGACGCTGGTACCGTTTTCTAAATCGCCTCGTAAAACGTACGCGGATAAACTGACCAAAGAGCAGATATTAGACATTAGGACACGGGGGGCAACAAGTTTAAGGCCCTGCTAAAAATAAAGGACTCGCTTGATGAAAAGCGCAAGCAAAGCGAGAAGAAAAAAGAAAAAATATTAGATTTCCCCGAATCTCTCTTCCCCGAAAAGCCTGCCCCTCCTCCAAAAGAGCAAAGATCACCCCGTAAAGCGCCACCCTCTCTCCCGCAAACGTACCAAAAAGAGACCCAAAGTTGACAACCCTAGGCTCCCCATCCAAAAAGACACCTAAACCGTCCCCTAAACCCTCTCCATTCTGCTCCCCAAACAATACACCTCAAAACTCCCCCCGCTTCCCCTATGAAAATTGACATGCCCCCTCCTCCATCACCTCGCCCTTCTACTTCTGAAAAGAAAAGACAAAGAAGTCCGTCCGTGGAAAAAGACCAAAAAAAGAAAAGACCCCCTTTTTTTCAGGGCAAAGACGTGTGTAAGATCACGGCTAATATAGAGACCATATCCAAAAATCACGTTAGAAAAGACTACCGAAACCTCTACGCGGTGAAGCAGATAAGCAAACTGGACATTACAAACCCAGAAAATGTTCCTAATGCCAAAAGACTTTTAACTGTGGTCAGAAGTCGTGAAGAGGCCAAAGGAGTTTGGACTATGCTGGAGGAAGCAAACTCTGCTTTTAATATCATTCCTCCAGCAGCCTTTTTTAGCGACTCCGACATACTTAAAATGGAGAAACTATGTGCTGGACGGGTCCCCATAAAAATCCACCCTTCACTTTATAGAGCGATTAAGTTAACATTTCCTCTAGACATCGGTGTTCTGTCCCCTGATGGGGCCATCACTAATGAGATGACCTCAGGATCACTGGGGACAGCTGTCGGTGTCTTGGCACCGTCCATGTTTGTTAAGGATACCCAACCCTAGATAGATCACAATGGCTTTAAGGTTAGCTACTTTGAATGTCCGAGGGTTGAGGGACGCCTCTCGTAAACTTCGAGTTGCACGCGACCTTCAACGCCTCGGGGTGGATATATGCTGTGTACAGGAAACGCACTTCATTCCCAGTGATTATCAGGGTGTGCTGCTTAGGGGCTTTCAGCTCTATTCAGCACATTTTGATTCCCACTCGAGGGGTGTTTCCTGGCTAGTTAGACGCACTCTTGATGCTTCGTGTGACCCAGTCTATGCTGATCCAGAGGGAAGAGTGGACGTGCTGGATGTTACCGTAAAGGATGTGGCATTTCGATTTATTGGGGTTTATGCTCCCAATAGCCATGGCGAGAGGGTTTCCTTTTTTCGGAGGATTGAGCCCTTCATGAATTCGTCTCGGCGGATAGTTTTAGCGGGAGACTGGAACGCGGTCCTGGATCCCGATTTTGATCGCGGGGGTAATACTTCAAGGGCTACTAACCAGAACCGGGATGCTAAGGCGTTTCGAGACTTTATTGACAAGTTTGATCTTGTCGATAAATTTCGAAACGAAAAGCCCGGGGATGTAGTTTGGACTTGGACAGGTAGACGCGGCTCCGATCCGGTGCAACTTTCGAGTTATATCGATCGGTTCTTAGTTAAGAGAGTCGACTTAGGGCTTTTAGACTGTCCAAGTTTTCATAACATAGTTTATTCGGACCATAGGTTAGTCCGGGTTCGGGTAAACTTAGATAGCGTTAAACCTAGGATGGCTAGTTACTGGAAGTTCAACACGTCGTTGTTCGACGTGAAGGGCTTCCGGGAACAGCTTTTACTAACAATACAGAGGGAATTGACGGGAGCCATTATCGGGAATAAGTGGTGGGGAAAACTTAAACAAGTAATTAGGTCCTTCGCTGCTGATTTTAGTCATCGAATCAATCTTAATTCTAGAGCATCGAAAGCGGCACTAAATGATAGATTAAAAAGGGCGATGGAGGAGGGGGATAGTGATAGTTATACTTTAATTAAGGCTGAACTGGACTCCCTGGATAACAGGAAGGACAAGGGTCTAGTAGTTAGGGCTAGGTTAAAAAGAGTGCCGAAGGAGGCAACAAACATGGCCGCGTCAATGCGTGCGGAGGAGCGTCGACGTGCGACTGATCGACACATCGCCAGTGTCACATTGCCGGACGGACTAACCGTAACATTAAATGATGGAATCCTGGAGGGTTTTCGAGCTCATTTGCAGGAGCTTTTTACCATGGAGCCCGGTCTGGAGATTGAACAGTTTGACACGTATTTAGCTGACTTTTCTCGCCTTGAAGCGACCGAAGCAGCTACGTGTGAAGGTAGCATAAAAGAGGAAGAAGTCCTTGAGGCTCTGAAACAAGTCGGGCTAGACAGGACCCCTGGGATTGATGGTCTGCCTTACGAGGTGTACTTGAAGCTGTCGCCCATTTTTATTCCTTTGCTGGCCACACTCTTCAACTCCTGGTTTAGGAACGGGTCTATACCTCAGTACTTTACCAGGGGAATCATTAAATTGTTTCGCAAAGATAAAAATGGAGGGGATGGGATTAGCAATTTCCGGCCCTTAACGATGTTAAACACAGAGTTAAAGATTTTGGCCAAGATCTTAGCAAATCGTCTGCAGGTTGTTTTACATCGTCTCATAAGTCCCGAACAGACGTGTTCTGTTAAGGGCCGGACGATTCAAGATAATTTGCACGTGATACGCTTGATCATAGAGAAAGTCTATTGGCTTACGTGTTGGTGCCTGGAGAGGAACGCCCCTTCAGGGGGCCTTTGGCTGGACTGATGGGCCCTGCAAGCTACTCGGCGTCTTGTTTGGCCCCGACCTCCAGCTGGAGAAAAATTGGTCGGAAGTGTTGAAAGCGGTCAAGACCACAGCTCATTTGTGGTCTTTGAGAAATCTAACTTTAAAGGGTCGGGCGGAGGTATGCAATACTCATATCTACCCCCTGATCCTATACCGTCTATCAGTGCTTCCACTCCCGAAGTCCTCACTACTTGAACTAGTGCGTGCTCTTTTCGCGTTCTTATGGCGCGGAAAGCAAGCCATGGTTGCTCGGGAGATATGTTGCCTGCATCCGTCTGAAGGCGGTCTGGGTATGCCGAATATCAAAATACGTAGACACACTCTAAGGCTGATATACCTAGACCGAATGTGGACACCTGACTTAGGGAACGGTTTCTTCTGGATGGAAGGCACTAAGAAAGCCTTTCCGGCTTTGGAGAGTGTCCATTCGGCTGAGGGGGAGGCACACAGGAGGCCCCGAAACGAATGCCATTTCTATCGCGAATGTCGACAGGCGTTGAAGCTCCTTCAACGGGTGAATGAAAGCCTCTCTGACACCCGGCTGTTGTCTCGCAAAGCGCTATACAGGGTTTTAGTGAGGGGATCTGTCCGAGACGAAAAGATTGAGGAGTTCGGTTTCACGAATGAGGAGCGTCGCTCGATGTGGCCTTGGGCGCCCGGGATGAGCTGTTTCGATAACTACGAGGCATCGCTCACCTGGCTGGTAATCCGAGATGCCCTCTGGGTTCACAAAAAACTTTTCATAGCGGGTTTTACAATGACACCTAGTTGTGTCCGATGCGGAGAATGGGAGAAAGACCTAAGCCATGCTTTCTTCCGCTGCGCTATCGTTCGACCGTTATGTGAGTTAGTTGAGAGCTTCACGGTTCGCATACTGAACGGGCGTTTTTTTTGTGATGGATGCGGTTTCCCCGGGCTGCAATTGGGCGCCGAGTATGAAGAAAGAGGAACGTTATGTTTTTCTGTGTTTGCTAGCTGTTATGAGAGGCGTGATTTGGTCGACACGACAGAAGGAGGTTTACGGAGATGAGACCTTCACTGCTCCCCAGCTTGTTCTCATGTTCAAGCATCGGTTGAAAATGCGAATTAAGCTGGAGAAGGTGAAACTCACTCCTGTGAATTTCAACGAAAGGTGGCTGAAAGCTTCGCGACTGTGTAGAGTGACTGGAGCTGGCCTTGAATTCGTTTCTGATTTGATTTAGGTCAAAAAGGATTTTGGGTATCCTGAACTAACAAGACATCAGTATCGGACCGATTAGTTTAGTATGGGTTAGTTAGGCTTTATTGTTTGATTTTTTAACTTAGCTAGAGTATGTATGTGTTCATCGTCCCAGTCCCTCTTTTAGTTTGCCCTTGTCCCCCCCTTTTTTTTCTTCTTCCCACCTTAGGTTCGATAGCCTCCATTCCCGACCCCAATTAGGTGACGGATGGACTGCTTTGTCAGTGATGCAGGTCGTTTTTGTGGTGTTTATTCAATAAAGTCAGTTTTCGTGTGGACCTGCGTCTTTTCGACTGACAAAGCTTTCTATCTGCCACAATTAGTAGTGGGGGGGGCTCTTTTACTAACTACTATTTTTTCATTGTAAATATTTCATTCTTTTTGTATATAAAATTTTAGCCCCCCCCCCACATCATGTATATATCATTTTTCGGGTTATAATTAGGATTCCCATAGAGTGATTCTGGTATTCTGGTGAAAGTCTAGTTAAGTTAACTTTATGTTAGATAGGTCCACATTAACCCCCTCCCCCTATTTTTGGCCTTGTGCCACATTTTGTGTATATTTATGCAAATAAATATTAACACCAGAGCGACCCATGCCTGCTCGGTGACGGTTACTACTTGCTTCAATTGTAACCTTTTTACGTTGTTGTTCCAGTAATTCATTGTATACGTTCTATTCTGTTCTTCTGTTTTCTTTGTGGCTTATTGCAAGCCCTAACACTGGCGGCATAGGATTCGGAGAACGTACTTACGTTTAAAAACAGTTTTCTAAAAAAACTAAATACTGACGACATTGGATTCAAGGAGCATACTAAAATCGAAACCAGTAACGACATTGAAAAAAATACTCGCGTTGAAATAGTATTCTAAAAATACTGACGACGTCGGACTCAAATGTTATCAAGCCTAAGGAAGTGTCTAACATAATACTTGCAACTGAAAGGTTTACGGTAACTAATTAAAAAAAACGCAGATCATTACGGAAAAAGAGTTGAAAAACAAAGTTCGTCACGACTTTCAAAGATAGCGCTGTACTTTTGCAAAAAGAAAAAAGGTTCATCGCGACTTAGAAAGGTAAATTTTTATACTTTTGGAAAAAGAATTCGTCACTTGTGGTTTTCGCTGCTAAAATCGGGCCTTATCTTTTTTTCCTCTGGATAAAAATATACACTTGATTTTTTTTTCCTGTAGACAATGAACTTTTTATATATTTATGTTTTTTTTCTATTCGTTTTATTGCCTGGAGGAAGAAAGAATAAAACGGTTTTGTAAAATTCAACGAACGTTTTGAAATTGCTAATGCTGACAAAGAAAAATGGCCGAATTGAAAGTAGCGTTGGAACATTTGACCAAGTTGCATATCGCTGCCGCAAAGCGTCAGTCCCAATTCGAAAAACACTGGACTGAACGTCAAATACAATTCGAGGAACAGCAAAAGGAATTGCAAAAATATTTAGCGGAATGCCAAATAAGAACCGGAAAATAGTTAGCCGAACGTCAATTACGAACAGAAGTTACTTACAGTAATTGTTAAAAATGCGAACGCGGAAAGCAATTCAGCATTTTCTCAGAATACAATATAGACCGCGATAAACAATTATAAATACAAGGAAGAGGAAAACCATTTGCAGCATATTTTCGGCGTTATGAAGATTTTTAAATATTGACTGCAGCCACTGACCTGATCACAAGAAAACTAGACTTATACTACGAAAATTGGAAACTGCTGATCATGATAAATTCTTGCATTACATCTTGCCTCGGAAAACAGCAGATTTATCATTCAATTAGACGGTAAATTTGTTAACAGAACTTTTCCCTCCGAAAACGTCTTTTTTCCATAAGCGTTGGAGATGTTTAGATGTAGTAAAAGACGATAATGACGATTTCGCCATCTATGCAGCTGTAGTGAACAAACACTGTGATGACTTTAAGTTGTCTTAACTAACAACAGACAATTTTAAATGCCTTGTGTTTGCGCAAGGTTAAACCTCGGGGGAAAATTCGGAAATCAGGCGCAGAGTCCTTACAAAATTAAAGAATGAACCGAACTTAACACTTCCAAAATTTACTGAGAATTTGTCAAAAAGTAGAAATTATAAAAAAAAGATGCAAGCAATATCGAAGCAGGCATCGCGAATATAAAAATGTAACTAAGAAAAAACCGTCGAAATGGTACACAGACACTAACCACCGATCCTCAAAAACAAAAAGCACCGAGCGCTTGCTTCAGATGTGGTGGAATACATTGGGTAAGAGATTGCCCATTTTTAACAAAAATATGCCACTCATGCAATAAGATAGGTCAGAAAAATGCACGCTGTAGGAAGACTCAGAATAAAAACCGTGTACGTCAAACCAGAACTAAGGATGTTGTAGATTAAAATCTACACAAATATGTAACGGTTAACATTTTCGGCAAGGCCATTAAATTCCAATTAGACAATGGATCGGATCTTTCAATAATAAATCTCAAAACGTGGAAAATATTACGACTATGCTAAAAACTAACAGAACGGCGACGGCCGTTTATGGTACAACAATTCATTTTGAAGGTGAATTAATTACAAACGTCACTTTACGGGGAAAACACAAAAACTAAGACTGTATGTGCTAAAAGATAGTGAGAACCTGTTCGGTCCTGACAGCATATAGGGAGCGGGCTGCTCCGGCAGTTTACGTAAAAAAGAGGCCCGGGGAAATTCGCGTCTGCGCCGACTTTGCGACCGGACTCAACGGGTCCTTAGAAGATTTTCACTATCCATTACCTAGTCGATAAGAAGTGTTAACGAAATTAAATGGCAAGTTTTTTTTAAAGCTTAACCTAAGCAACGTTTACCTACAAATTCTGATAAACGACAAAAGCGATAACCTCCTCTGTATTAACACTCATCGGAGTTTGTACAGATACGAAAGACTCGATATCAAGGTGGCACCCGCAATATTCCAGCAAGTAATGGATACTATGCTGTCCGGCTTTGACACCGCAATCGCATATCTTGATGGCATTATCATAGCGAACAAAATCAGGGAGGAACATAAAAAACATATCAGACATGTATTCAGTCGAATACAAGATTATGGATTTAAGATCAAAGCAGATAAATGCGAGTTCTTTTTACAAACAATTAAATACCTGGGTCAAATAATTGATACACATGGCAGACGCCCAGACCCAGATAGGGCGACCGCTATTAAAGAAATGCGTGCACCAATAAACATAACTCAATTGCAGAGTGTTTTTAGGTTTGGCAAATTATTACCCGGGGGTTAATCCCAAATATGCACAAATTGCGCGCACCACTTAATGCATTGCTGAAAAAGGATAAGGCTTGGGAGTGGACAGAAGATTGCCAGACATCATAAAAAGAATCCTGCTTTCAAAACTAATCCTAGCGCATTTCAACCCGTAGTCCGGCATAATAGTAGCTAGCGACGCTATTCAATATGGCATTGGGGCGTGCATTCTACATCGAATGCTGGATGGCTCGAAACAGCCTATTGCTTTCGGATCACTGACTCTCTTGCCAGCGGAAAAGAATTATTCTTACTTCGAGAAAGAGGTCCTAGGAATTGTATTTGCAGTTTAAAAATTCCACCGGTTCTTGCACGGAAGACATTTTTTTCGACAAACCGACCATAAGCTGCTGATATCAATTTTTGGATAAAAAAGGGCTTCAAACATGCGAACCGACTATTAAGATGGGGAACTATTCTGCTGAACTATAATTTTACAATTCAATTTCTCCCCTCAAAAAAACTAGCCCATGCAGATCGAGACTGATTCCTGGCAAAAATGGAACCTCTTCAAGATTCAGTAATTTTGGCACTACGTATTAATAGTGATGTAAAAACTATGATAAACAATATTATCCACGAACTGTCGGTCACACTTTAGGAAATTAAGTCAGAATCCCTAAATGACAATTTCATTCAAATCACGAAGCAGAAATTAGCACTGGGTGACACCAGTTCAGACATTTTTTTTTTTCTGGTTGCGACGAAATACTGTTATACGGTGAAAGGGTTGTCATCCTCCAAACCCCTCAAAAAAGAATTCTCAGGAATTTTCGCATGGGACATCCAGGAATAAACAGAATGAAAAGCCTAACGAGAATTTTGTTTATTGGTCAGCTATGGACCAAAATATTACCGACATGGTGAACAGATGCAAAGGCTGTGCTTTGGCTGCAAAAGCACCACCGATAACATATGAACCTTAGCCTAAGGCTGAACAACCATGGTCGAGGATTCACATCGATTATGCGGGACCTGTGGAGTATTTTTACTACCTGGTAGTACTTGATTCTTACTCTAAATGACCAGAGGTACTAAGATGCACAAAACCGACCACGGCAACAACGACACCTTTTTTATTGGAATCGTTGGGGTTGTAGACTGTTAGGTTAGCGACAACGCTACACAGTTCACCTCGAAAGAGTTCAGAGAATTCTGCGAGACGTATCAAATCAAGCATATTACGAAACCCCTTTACCACGCCAGAAGCAACGGTCAGTCCTAATGCTTCGTCGATACGCTTAATAGGGCATTAAAAAAGGCGTCCGGTACACCGACAGAAAAGGTCCTTCAGCAATATCTGCATGTTTTCAAGACTCACGAGAAATCAGAACAAACCAGATTGGGGATCCCAGCAGAAATCATGTTTGGACGGAAAATAAAATCCGCATTTGATAAACTGCTACCCAAACACAGAGTACACAACAGAACCTCTGCAATGCCAACGAAACGGTTTAACAGCGGAGATGACGTGTATTTAAGACATTTTAGAAATGATGTTTATTTTTGGGAACAGGGTACGATCTTACGAAGAATCGGCCATGTTACATACATCATTCAGGGCCCAAAGTTCCAACATAAGAGACACCTGAACCAAATCAGGAAACGCTTCTACGAGGATCAAGAAGAACTACCGCAGGACGGAAGTGAGGCGATTGAAACTGTATGATTGTTTTTACAAAGACCCTCCAAAAGGGATGTCAGAACCGAGACGATCCCACAGAAAGAGGAAGCGTACTGCCCCCTTGGTGGTCTGCCCCAAAAGGAAGAAATACTGATTTTCACTACTACGGAAATCAGCTTGGGAGGGGGTGCTGTGGGTGAATCACCCTCCAAATGGACTGTTCTATCCATTATATAAACCATAGACCTTGTGATCCAAGGTGTTGATTAAACATTAGAGCGACCCTCGCCTGTTCGGTGACATTTACTACTCTTTTCAGTTGTAACCTTTTTACGTTGTTGTTCCAGTAATACATTGTTTAAACTCTATTCCGTTGTTCTGTTTTCTTTGTGGTTTATTGCAAGCCATAACAGACACTTAAATAGGTTATATTATTTTCACATAAAGTGCGTTGAAATTTATAATGTCAACAAAAGAAATAAGCAGGTAATAATTTTTGGATTCGAAGTGCGTAGAATAAGAAGACCCTTAATAAACAAACACGCTATATGATTTTAGTAATTTCGACATCATACTTAAGTATGTAATATTTGCTCGTAAATGTGATGGAATTCAAACTGATTTTAACATTACATGTAAGTATGAAAATAAGGTTTATACCTGAAATATCCATGATCTACAAAAGCACTATATAATTTTATTTTTTTTCCACATGACACTTAAGTATATTATATCTTACTTTGAAATGCCTTAGAATTTTGACTAATTCTAACATGCCATGTAGGTAATACTGTTTTCACTTGAAATGCGTAGATTAAAAAGGTACATAATCAAAAGACGAACTATACAATTTTACTTATTTCGATATGACAAAGAAAGTATTAATGTTTTCTGCTTAAATGTACGAATGTGTAATTTGTACTTATTTCAACATGACATGTTAGTAGGCATAAATGTTTTTACTTGTGGAGATTTAAAGGTCCCTAAAACACAAAAACATCATATACTTTTACTCATTTCTACATGACAGTTAAGTAGGTAATAATGTTTGAACCTGAAATGCGATGGAATTTTACAAATTACAACATGACTTGTTAGTAGATTATAACGTTTTCACATAATATGCTTACATTGACATGTTCCATAAACTACAAAAGCACTATATTACTTTACTCATAAGGGCATGCCACTTAGGAAGGTAATAATGTTTTCACTTGCAATACGTTGGACTTATTACTTATTTCAACATGGTCTGTAAGTGGGTAAGATTGATTTTATCATAAATGCGGATATTTAGAAGATTCCTAACTAACAAAAGCACTATAATTTTGTACTTGTTTGGACATGGCACTTAAGTAGATAATAAGGTTTCAAAATGAAAAATGTAGATTAAAAATATGCATAATCCACAAAAGAACTGTGGTTTTTTCTTATTTCGACATTACACTTGTATATGTAATAAGGTTTTAACTTTAAGTGCGACTGAAATTCTACTAATTTTATCATGGCATTTAAAAAGAAAAATTGTTTTCATATCAAGTTCGGAACTTTAAATGGCCCGTAAACAACAAAAGCACTATAATAGTTTACATATTTTGACATGACATTTGAGTATATTATATTTTTGTAGAATACGTCGGAATTCGTACTAATTTAAACATTACATGTAAGTAGATAATAATGCGTAGATTTAGAAGATCTATAATCAACAAAACAACGATATGATTATATATATATATATATATATATATATATTTGTCATGACACCACTGTAGGTAATAATGTTTTGACCTTAAATCAGTTGCAAATTGTACTAATTTTAACATGGCAAGTAAGTGGCAGATAATGTTTGCACCTGGAATGCGGAGATTTGAAAGATCTTTAATCCACAAAATACTATGTGATTTTACTTATTTCTACATGACACTTAAGGAGGAAATGTTTTCACTAGAGATGCGTTGCTAGTTGTACTAATTTCAACACGACATAGCTAATAATGCTTTCACCTGAAATGCGGAGACCGTAAATGGCCATAAACAAGAAAAGCACTATCTGATTTACTTATTTTAACATTAGACTTACGCATATTATCATGCCTTATTGTAGAATGCGTATGTATTTGTACTCATTTCATGAGATATAAGTAGATAATAATGTTTTCACTGGAAATGCGTTTATTCGTAGATCCATAAGTAACAAAAACTTTATATTTTACTTATTTCGACATGGAACTTAAGTTTATAACAATGCTTTCACCTGAATGTCCGGGGAACTTATTCTAATTTCAACATGACCTTTAAGTAGGTAATTATGTTTCTAGAATGAAATCGGACATTTAAAAGATCCCGAAAAAAGAAACCCACAACATTATTTTACTTATTTCTACATGACACTTATGTTTTCATCTGAGATGCTTTGTCATCTGTACTAATTTTAAAATATTTAATTTTAATGTATATTTTAATCCGTTTTGGGGCGAACATTTGGCTGCCCAGAAATCAAGTTGAAAGTTCTGACCTTTGCAGACTCTTTCAAACTCCTCCGTGAATTTTTGGTCTAAACACTTGAAATTTTAGATGTAGCTTGCATGTACATGAGTTAAACATTTAATATATATATACGCACATTAAGTTATAAACGTAACATAGGGCCCGAACAAAGCCACGCTAAACTGCTAGTAATTAATACTTGCTTTTTTTTTTTTTCATCGTACGTACAAACAAATGCTGTGTATACCTTTTTTTGACATCGTACGTACAAATAAACGTAATAATATATAAATGTTGTGTAATGGAGACCTGCACAACACACACACACACACATTTTGTTGATAGTTTACACATGAAACTCTATTTCTCTTGAAGTAGTATCCTCCGGCTTCAATTTACTTCTTGTACTGTTCTAACATTTCTGAAAGGCTTCATGGAAGCTTCAATGTATTCTTGTGAGAGCGTATCAATGTCAATGACCTTCGCTACATCCTCTTTCATCTCTTAAATTGTTTCATAACGACAGCTTTATATATATATATATATATATAGCAAACATATCAGGGTTTTTCCCCGTTCTTTTTCTCATTTGCGGTACGGGTTCGAGCCTGCCTTCCTACTACCACTTTTTATTTTTTGCTCATCATACACCTCCAAACACCCGCAATAGCATGGGTGGCCGGCGTTGCCCGGGTGTTTGGAGGTGTATGATGAGTAAAAAATAAAAAAAGTGGTGGTAGAAAGGCAGGCTCGAATCCGTACCGCAAATGAGAAAAAGAACGGGGAAAACCCCTGAGATGTTTGCTGTTACGAACACCGCCAAATCGGAAGTGGCGTAGGTTTTAATGAAGACTAGGCAATCGAGAGAAGAGGATGAATTTCGAAAATATCGGTAAAAAAGCTAATCCCTCCCCTTAGAAAAGTGTCCAGTTGAAGGTGAAGAAATGCATGTTTTTAGCCAATATTTCGATATTTGTTGTCTTTAAGATCGAACTTAGAAACGATACTGATCTTGTAAAAATCCGTTGCCTCTGTCGAAAATTTTAGGCAGACATGCTAACATACATACATACATGCATACATTTATATATTAGTAACTCAAATTTTCGAGACAAACCGATTAAAAAGGTTGCCTTTTCTCTGAATACCCTTTATGTAACATTTCAAATGTTTAGACTAGAAAATGTCTGAATAATTAACTTTGGCCCCTATTATGACCTTAACATGAATTGTTTTGGGTTCAAACCAATTTTTAATTTAGATCCATTGCCAAGAAACATATCTAAAATTTCAAATGTTGGAACCAAAATTGGCGGAGGAGTTTGGTAGAGTCCGCAAAGGTCAACTCGTTGAACTTTGACCCGTTAACAACCAAATTTCTGTCCGAAAAGGGATTACAAAGATGTTTCTAAATCTCACTACTCTGTATATCAAATTTCGAGTCTGTAGACTTTAAATTGACATTTATTATGTAGGGAAATGTCGAACAGACAGGCAGACACACTTTCACTTATATATATACACTCTCTTGGTATTTACATAAGCAGTAATATATTGCTACACAGATAAAGAATGAGGTAAAAATTCTAGTCAAATTAAAAGCAGGTTTATCGCTGAATAAATCTGAAACCCTATCCAGCAGAAATATTTCAAATTTACATTACAATCTTCGTTGCACCTATTAACACTAGTATGTTTTAGATTTGGGGCGGCCATCAGACATGTATGCAAATAATATTCTTTCTAGTCTTCCATTTCCTCTATCTCGATGTCTTGCTCCCCCATATTTCCTATTCATTCCGATAGCTTTATATTTTTCATTCTTTATATATATACGAGGGGCGTGCAATACCTAATGCCCTGACCAACTTCCAGTTGTCTGATCTAGCTGAAATTTTGCAAGCGCATGGGTTATGTGGCAAATAACAGCTCTGAACTAATAGTGGTTTCTGTTTTACAGGTGTTTGAACTGTCAGGTGTGAAATGGAGCCTGTTGAATGTCGAGCAGTGATTCGGATTTTGTATTTAAAAGGACGCACACCACAGAAGACTTTTGATGAAATGAAAGAAACTTATGGTGATAATGCCCTATCATATAACCTTGTAAAACGCTGGCATCGTGAATTCAAACATGGCCGGAAGTCTGCTGAAACAGCTTCCAGTACTGGTCGCCCCCCTTCTGCCATCGATGAGGCATCTGTCTGTCAAGTTGAGGCTGCCATTTTTGGAAGATAGGCGCCAAATAGCCCAATATGTCAAGATTAGTACAGGGTCTGTGGACACTATCATGCATGACCATTTGTATATGCATAAGGTGTTTGCTAGATGGATTCCCAGGTTGCTCACACAATTCCAGAAGCGAGAACGAGTTCTCGAGGATGTATTTGAAGATGTACCAAGAAGATGAGTCAAAGTTTTTCAAAAGACTGATTACACAGGATGAAACGTGGGCCTATCACTATGATCTAGAGACCAAAGCCCAGTCAAAGTGGAAGCACTTGGACTCACCATCTCTAAAGCAGGCAAGGATGCAGCCCTTCGCTGGCAAGGGCATGCTCACTGTCTTCTGGGACCAGGACGGAGTAGTGATGACAGATTTCCTGGCAAAAGGTACCACAATTGCAAGAACCTATTATGCTTCACTTTTGAGGAAATTATGGGAAGCTATCAAAATCAAGAGGGGGGGCAAGATCAGCAAAGCTGCCCTCTTCATGCAGGGCAACGCTCCGGTCCACAACTAGCATGTCGCCCGATCAGAAGCACAGGTGTGTGGTTATGAAATCCTTCCCCATCCTCCCTACTATCTTGACCTTGCACTCTCTGACTTTCACATCTTCCAAGCCATGAAGTTTTTTTGAAAGGAAAGCCTTTCCCAGATGATGCAGCTTTGATTTCCGAAGTCACGTCGTGGTTAGAGGACCAACCTGGGGTATTCTACAAAAACGGTCTCCAGCGCTGCATCAAACGATGGAAAAATGCATAACTCTGGATGGTTCCCATGTAGAGAAAGACAAATAACTGTGACCAGTTTCGTTGCTCTACTGCTATGGGAAGTGAGCCAGGGAAATTACTTATTGCACGCCCTTCGTAAGGTTGAGAAGGAAGTTCTTGTGATATTTTTATTTTGATTTCAAATGGTGTATTAGCAAGGAAGTTTTCATTAAAATAACTTTAATTTATATATAATTTAAAACGGTTATTTTCGCTCTGTTTAAATACCAATAGTTTACAAAACAGTATGCCTTCATTTTAATATGTTGAATACAAGATAAAAAAATTCGCAGAATGTTCTTATTTTAAACGAAGCTGTTGAAATTGGTCGCCATATCAACGAAGCGTTTAGCCCAGAAACTACTACTGAACACACAGCAAAATAGTGGTTTAAGAAATTTAGTGCCGACTACGAAAGTCTTTAATATGATGAGCGTAGTTGTCGGCTATCGGATATTGGCAGCGTTCAATTAAGAGCCATAGTCGAAGACAATCAACGCACAGCTGTTCGAGAACTTGCTTCTGAATTAGACGTAACGATTATTTCCATCCACTTTAAAAAGATTGGAATTACAAAAAAAAATGATCAATGAATGCCTTACGAATTGAACGACAAGCAAAAGAAACGCCGTTATTAAGTCTCCTATTTCTTCTTTTACGCAACAAAAACGACCAGTTTCTCGACTGGGTACTTTATGACTACCGGCGACGCCCAGATATATAGTTACACACCGACAAATTTCCATGACAGATCCCGAAGCCAAAGTTGCCCTAAAACGAGGCCATGCTTAGTGTTTTGTTGCCTGAGACCGGTGTCATCAATTACAGTTTTTGAATCCAGGCGAAAATATTAAGGTTGAGCAGTACTTTCAACAAATGAATAAAATTCATGAGAACTTAAACACCACATGGCATTAGTTAGGAGAAATTGCCCAATTTTCCTGCACGACCATACCCGACCGCACATCACTTAATTGCCCCCAAGGGAGATTAACGAACGGGGCTACGAAAGTCTGCCTCAGCTTCCAAACTCTCCAGACCTCTCATTTATGGCTATCACTTCAAGAATCTCGACAACTTTCTGCATGAGAAATCTTTCAACAAACTAAGCGATATCAAAATCGCATTGTGCGATTTCATCGTCACCAGAACGCAACATTTTTACGTTCATGCCATTGATTTTTTTCTTTTTTCATTGGCAAAATGTGTTCATATCGATGGTGCTTATTAAGACCAATAAATTAAAAATCTAAAAGTTTAAAACAGCCAAGAAATATATATATATATATATATGACCATCCCTCTTGAAGAAGCCCGCATAAATCGGGCGAAACGTTGAGTATCCAGGTCCTTCCACCTACATTTTATTTCATATCGTCGGATTTAATCCAGCTCAACAATCATATGTATATATACATGTTTATATATATGTATATATACATATATAGGCATATACATATATATATATACACACACACATATATATATTTAGACAGTTAAATAAAAAATGTGGCAGCATAGATATACACGTGCATTGAAACAAACATACAGAAAAAAAACAGAAAGCTTAAAATATCTACTCACCTAAAAAATACAGCAATAACAAAAAAGGTTGCAATAATGCCAACTGTTGAAAACACCATCGCTCCCACAGCAATACCATTGTTATAGTTTAAGTAGATTTCTGGAATTTTATTACAGTAAGTCTTATTATAACTTGGAAGTGTCCCCATTGGGCATTCCCTACAATTGTAACGATTCGGTAGATACTGATATTTCGAGCAATTTATACACGTCCAGCAGCAAATGTCTCCTTTCAGGAATGTTTGTGCTTGACCATGTACACACGGCGTACTGCAGACAGACTCCGGATGTTTGGGATCTTCCAGTCGATACTGTAGTTTACCCATGTCCATCTAGGAATAGAGAAAATGTAAATTTAAGGTTAATCATCATTACATCTTGGTTTAAAAATTCACAAAAAAAAAATAAAAAATAAGTGAAACATTTCTGCTGGGCATTTTTTTTTACGTACTCTGTTATTATATTTCCTTTGTGTTACTAATAAATTAAGATGTTTAATATCACATTGAGATACTGCCAGTTTTTACATTCAAAAATATTCACACAATCCATGTAATTTCATTATGATATGTAATTTCAGCATTATATATTAACTAGCAGGGCTACCCGGCGTTGCTCGGGACCGTATAAACAATGAAAAAACAAAAGCAGATATTGAATATATGTTTTATTCTTAGGGGAGAGGAATCTTTCATCTCTATGTATTATTTGTTTTATCTACCCTAGGACTGGTATTGTTCATGTTTTATCCCTAGCGTAGGTAATTTACAGCATGTATATGAAATTGTTTTACCTTAGGGAGAAGAGAACAGGTAATATACAACATAATGTGTCTATATTACATCCCTGGCAACGCCTAGAAACCAGCTAGAACATGTATTTCAGTCAATCTTTATTACATCCTGGGCTATGCCGGGAAACCAGCTAATCTCTATTTAGTGTGTCCTTTCTTTTATTAGGTATCAGAATAGGTATCCAGATTTCTACTTCTATACAAATATGATATTGTAGTACAGTAAATGTCAAATTGTTTTTCAAGTATTAGTTTGTAACGTTTGTACTGACTTCATCAGATGTCATGTAAGAAACTGAATTCTATGTAAGAAGACTTTATCTGAAGTGTTTTTATTTTGGTATATCAAAGTAAACATCTGCTGAATTTGATATTAAGCAGCAAAATATTTCAAAACATAAAAATGTGAAACATAACATGAATACTCTCCATTGTCACTTGAAAACATTGGTCTTGGTAGGCAGTTTATTAGATGCTCAAATAGTGGTCTTGGTATGGTGTGCTTAATATTATTGTATGCAAAATTTAAAAACACAAAAGAGGGTACAATCAATATTGAAAAAGTAACATCTGTCACAGAAAATAGTAATTTATAAATATCAAAAGGAATATTATTCTGTACTTAAAATGTTAAACTTACTGTTAACAATAATTTAAAATGGTGATCAGGATGAGTCCAACAACTTAGTCCTTGAGCTTTCTTATTGGTCATAGTAAAAAGAAATTGTAGTCTTTCAAGTTTGTTGGTCGCATTGGGATTCTTGGAATGTATCAACAGATTCCTGCATATGAATCTTTGTTAATTCCACACAATACAAAATATATATACAAAACAAAGTAAAGCAAAGTATAGGGTTAGTTGTGTCCTCTAATTATCAACCAAGTATATGTATTGATAAAAAGATAAAAGCAATGGAAATGTTTATTACAATGTATCAATATTAAATTTTTATCATGAACAACAAATCGAAATAATGATAGATATTTTGTGCTTATACGAAACTGGAATCAAGGATTGTCACCTGTGATTTTATATATGTCAATAGTGCATGCCACTACAAATGATATTAGCCAAATTAAGTTTTGTTTATTTCACCCATTATAAAATATATACACAAAATGCAGTAAACAAAGTTTAGGTTTAGTTAATGATAAGTTTAGGTTCGAGAAATAAGCAAAGAAAAGAAAAAAAGATACATTTGTTTATAGTGTGTAAATTGTAAGTTTGTAAATATTTAAAACTATCCACACTGGTATGTGGAAATTCTAGATACCTATTGTTATAAAGTTCCAATTCATAAATAGTTAGTTGTGTCCTCTAATTATCAACCAAGTATATGTATTGATAAAAAGATAAAAGCAATGGAAATGTTTATTACAATGTATCAATATTAAATTTTTATCATGAACAACAAATCGAAATAATGATAGATATTTTGTGCTTATACGAAACTGGAATCAAGGATTGTCACCTGTGATTTTATATATGTCAATAGTGCATACCACTACAAATGATATTAGCCAAATTAAGTTTTGTTTATTTCACCCATTATAAAATATATACACAAAATGCAGTAAACAAAGTTTAGGTTTAGTTAATGATAAGTTTAGGTTCGAGAAATAAGCAAAGAAAAGAAAAAAAGATACATTTGTTTATAGTGTGTAAATTGTAAGTTTGTAAATATTTAAAACTATCCACACTGGTATGTGGAAATTCTAGATACCTATTGTTATAAAGTTCCAATTCATGTTTGATATATCACTCTACATGTTCCCTGTTGCACCCCAAAGATGTAAATGATTATCGAGAAAGTGAAATGAAACAGTATTTGAAATAAAATAGAAACAAATGCTGATGTTTACTATATAAAACACTGTGTTCAATGGAATTGAGCCTTATACAATATTGGTGGAATAAAAAAATCCATTTTTTTAATTCAATTTAAGAAATGAGCAAAAATTTGATATTTAAAATATTTGGCATGAAGAAAAAGAAATATAAGATAAAAGGTGATAAAGCAGTAAGAATCATATGCTGAATTCAATTAAAAACAAATATGATTGTCCAAGAAATATCATGAAAATTTTGTAAGTGAAAAAAATTATTTTTTGATATATTTGGTTTCGAAGTATTAAGAAACATGTACAACTTCATTTTAAAGACAAAACGAAAACTGTACTAATGATAATGACAATGGTGAAAGGAAATTGGAAAAAAATGTATCAGAGGTAAAATGTTGGTCACATATACGTTTGTGTGGTATGCATGAAACACGTGTAGAAAATTATATTTTCTGATGCTGAAAGTAAAAAGAGAAACATTGTTAAAAAATGATCTAAAAGGCAATAGTAAAATCCTCATTTTTAGTGTGGGATATGTTGTTTGTTTCAATTGAGAAAGGAAACTTTAATTTATACAATTCGATGTTATAGATCACAAGTTTTATTACAATAAACATTGTGTTCTTTAATTATCAACCAAGTATATTTATTGATAAAAAGAGAATGTAATGGACATGTTTATTATAATTTATCAATATTAAATTGTTATCATGAAAAACCAATGGAAAGAGTGAATGTTATTTGGTGTTTTTAAAAAACAGCTACCAATGATTGTAACCAGTGATATTTGTGTATGCTAACAGTGCAAATGTGGTGGTGAAATGAATTTTTGTTTATTCTTCACAATATAAAATATATACACAAAACTAAAACATAATTTACGGTTAGTTAATGATAAGTTTAGGTTAGAGAATTAAGCAAAATTATAGATACCTATTGTTATAAAGCACCAATTCATGTTTGGTATATCAATCTACATGTTCCTTGTAGCACCCCAGAGAGGTAAATGAGTGTCAACAAAATGAAATAAAACATAGTATTTGAAATAAAATGAAAAAGTGCTTGAAAAGTGAAATATGCTGATGTTTACTATCTAAAACATTGCGTTCAATGCAATTGAAACTTATACTATATTGGTGGACTAAGAATTAAAGAAATAAAATTTAAGAAATTAGCAAAAAATTGATATATAAAATATTTGGCATGAAGAAAAACAAATATAAGACAAAAGGGGGAAAAGCAGTAACAATCATGTGCTGAAGTTCATTGAAAATAAATCGTTTGTCAAAGAAATGTAATGAAAATTCTCAGAGTGAAAAAAAAATGGGATTTTTACAAATCTGGTTTCCAAGTAATAGGAAACATGTACAGCTTCATTTTAACGACAAAATGTAAACTGTAGTAATGGTAATGAGAATGTTGAAGGAAATTGGCAAAAAATTGTTAGTCAAATGTTGATCAAATATTATAAGTTTGTGTGATATGCATGAAACGTTTAGAATATGATCTGCTCTCATGCTGAAAGCAAGTAGAGAAACATTGTGAAAAAATGATGTAAACCTAAGCTAAGCAAACGACCAGTGAATGGAAATGTTTATTATAATGTATCAAGATGAACATATCATGAAAAAGCAAATCGAAATAGTGATAGTTATTTGGTGCTTATACGAAACAGGTATCAAGTATTGTCACCAGTGATTTTATTGATGTTAACAGTGCATGTCACTAAAAATAATGATGGTAGCGAAATTAAGTTTTGTTAATTCTACCCAATATAAAATATATACGCAAAACAAAGTAAACAAAGTTACGGGTTAGTTAATGATAAGTTTAGGTTCGAGAAATAAGCAAAGGAAAAGAAAAAAAAGGTACATGTGTTTATATTGTGTAAAATGTTAGTCTGTAAATATTTCAAACTATCAACACTGGTATGTGTAAATCCTAGATACCTATTGTCATAAAGTACCACTTCTTGTTTGATATATCACTCTACATGTTCCCTGCAGCATCCCAGAGAGTTAAATGAGTGTCCACAAAATGTAATAAAACATAGTACTGGAAATAAAATAAAATAAGAATATGTCTGAAAAGAAATAAATGCTGTTTACTATATAAAAAGTTGTTTTCAAGTGTCAAATGGAATTGAATCTTATACAATGTTGGTGGATTATGAAATTGCATGAAAGAAATAACATTGGAGAAATAAGAAAAAAGTTTATATATACAATATTTACAAATGTAAGATAAAAGGTGAAGAAGGGCCAAATCCGAGATCTATAAATCGTAAATTTTCAAAGTGAAAACAGATATTTTTTTTTTTTTTTAGATCTGCTTTCCAAGTAATAGTAACCATGTACAGCTTCATTTTAAATGAAAACTGTACTAATGATAATGTTCATGGTGAAAGGAAATTGGAAAAAAATTAAAAATGTCAGAGGTAAAATGTTTGTGTGGTATGCATGAAACACGTGTAGAAAATGATCTCATGCTGAAAGTAAGAGAAACATAGCTAAAAAATTATGTAAACGCAATAGTAAAATCCTCATTTTTAGGAACATAGTGTGGGGTATGTTGTTTGTTTCAATTGAGAAAGGAAAGTTTAATTTTTAGAATTGGATGTTATAGATCACAAGTTTTATTACAATAAACATTGTGTTCTCTAATTATCAACCAAGTATATTTATTGATAAAAAAAGAAAAGTAATGGACATGTTTATTATAATTTATCAATATTAAATTGTTATCATGAAAAACCAATGGAAAGCGTGTTGGTTATTTCGTGTTCATAAGAAAAAACATCATGGGTTGTCACCAGTGATTTTATGTATGCTAACATTTCGCTGCAAATGTGGTAGCTAAATGTCTTTTTGGTTATTCTACACAAAATAAAATATATACACAAAACAAAGTAAAAGAAATGTCAGGGTTAGTTAATGATAAGCTTAGTACCAAGAAATAAGCACAGAATAAGGAAAAGAAAGATACATTTGTTGATATTGTGTCGATTGGTGAATTTGTTGGTTCATTTTGTTTTATGACATATCAACACTATATCAGGTTATTTCATGCCCAATCTAGTGACATTTTTTTTTCCTAGAATATATTTGTTTATTTAATGTTGGTTTCTATTTAACTCATAATTGGGACCCTAACAGGTACTATTACTCCAGATCAGAGTGGACCTGGTAGCAATAGCAATTAAATGGTGGCTCCACACTTTTCAAAGCCCCATGTTTGGATACAGTTTATGGTCATATCTAGGACCTGGTGAATTTGTAAATAATTGAAACGATCAACACTGGCGAGTTAGAATTCTACATACCTATTGTTATAAAGTACCAATTTATGTTTTACATATCACTCCACAACGTTGCTGCAGAATCCAGACAGTTGAAAGAGTCTCAAGAAACTGAAAAGCTATTTAGTACTCTTAAATAAAATAACATGCATAAAGAAATCCTAATATAAGACAATAGATGAAAAAGCAATAAAAATTTTGTGTGGAATCCAGTGAAAACAGTTTCTTTGTCAAAGAAATTGCATGAAGATTCTCAGAGACTTTTCCTTCCTCGTTCCCTTCCCTTTTGGTGGAAGGAAACTTTCACAGTGGCTCAGAAGGTGGGCTGAGCACACTTCCTACAAAGGTGGGATGGGTAAATTTCTTTTTCATTTGGTTGCCTGGAGGACAGGCTTAGGCCCCCCCCCAAAAAAAAGGTTGGAGCCAGGGAACTTCTCCTCCCAGAAGGGGGAGGGGGGCCCGGGAAGGCTTCTCTTCCCATATTTTTTGTTTTGTGTAAGGTTGATCTCTTTCCAAAGGGAGTAAGAGGATATCCCTCTCTTAGGAGGAGAGCGAAGGCTCCCTGGGCCTCCCATCCTCCTTCTGAGAGAAGTTCCCCGGCTTCCACATTCATTGCTCAGCCCGCCGTCCAGGCAATCAGAGTCTGATTGTCTGCCGTATACAAAAAGGCGATTTTAGCTTGTCAGGCGGTATGCTCTGCGTAGACCATTTTTCTTCCACCTGTTGACCTTCCCTCCCTGTCATACAATACGCTTAAACAGGATATTTTAATTTATGCAGATTCCATATAGACTTTTAGTTTCCCAGGGTGTATACCCTCCGTTGACCATTTATGTTTAAGAGTTTTCCTTGCCCCTTCTCTGCCCCAGAATGGGAAGGGAGCTCTTTCCCACTGTATGCGGGGGGGGCGGCTTTCTTTTATGGTTATGTGGGGAGCCTTACCTTTACCCCCCTTAAGGTGGTAGGTCTTTTTTGTAAAATTGTTAGTCAAATGTTGATCAAATATTATAAGTTTTTGTGATATGCATGAAACATGTGCAGAATATGATCTGCTCTCATGCTGAAAGCAAGTAGAGAAACATTGTGAAAAAATGATGTAAACCTAAGCTAAGCAAACGACCAGTCAATGGAAATGTTTATTATAATGTATCAACAATAACACATTATCATAGTTATTTGGTGCTTATACGAAACAGGTATCAGGGATTGTCACCATTGATTTTATTTATGTTAACAGTGCATGTCACTACAAATAATGATGGTAGCGAAATTAAGTTTTGTTTATTCTACCTAATATAAAGTATATACACAAAACAAAGTAAACATCTGCTGAATTTGATATTAAGCAGCAAAATATTTCAAAACATAAAAATGTGAAACATAACATGAATACTCTCCATTGTCACTTGAAAACATTGGTCTTGGTAGGCAGTTTATTAGATGCTCAAATAGTGGTCTTGGTATGGTGTGCTTAATATTATTGTATGCAAAATTTAAAAACACAAAAGAGGGTACAATCAATATTGAAAAAGTAACATCTGTCACAGAAAATAGTAATTTATAAATATCAAAAGGAATATTATTCTGTACTTAAAATGTTAAACTTACTGTTAACAATAATTTAAAATGGTGATCAGGATGAGTCCAACAACTTAGTCCTTGAGCTTTCTTATTGGTCATAGTAAAAAGAAATTGTAGTCTTTCAAGTTTGTTGGTCGCATTGGGATTCTTGGAATGTATCAACAGATTCCTGCATATGAATCTTTGTTAATTTCACACAATACAAAATATATATACAAAACAAAGTAAAGCATAGTATAGGGTTAGTTGTGTCCTCTAATTATCAACCAACTATTGCTAAAAAGAGAAAAGCACTGGAAATGTTTCTTATAATGTATCAATATTGAATTGTTCTCATGAAACACAAATCGAAATAGTGATAGTTATTTGGCGCTTATAAGAAACAGGTATCAGGGATTTTGGTGTATCAGATGTTTTTACAGTGAACTTAACTTTCAAGAAACAAATTCGTATGCAATGACATAGGCTAAGAATCTTAGACAAAATATATTCAAATGAAAAAAAATGTTGAACACTTATAACTTTGTATGGACTCTCAAAAACATTTGTAAAAAATGTGTAAACAAATGTAAAAAAAAATGATCCGCTCTACTTGATGACATCAAGCATAGTAATATTTTAGTGAAGAAAATATGAAATTGATGTTCAGTGATTAGTTTGGATGAATGAGAAAATGTAATTGTTTGATGCATAAAAATAACTCATTTGCTGTATTTAATATTAAGCAGCAAAATATAGTGATTTGAATATTTAGGAAAACATCAAACCAGATTATGTAAAAAAAAAAAGATGAAATTAGAAAATATATATTTTATGCTTATGAGTTTTGCCAATTAAAATTTTGTGGCAGAAATTGGGTGATTACCAAGTAATTTTATTTTGGTAAAATTCTTAAATTATTTCAATGTTTATTATAATTTCTTATTAGTGACTTGTTATCATCAAAATCCGCCCCAAAGAGTGTCCTTTCTTTTATTAGGTATCAGAATAGGTATCCAGATTTCTACTTCTATACAAATGTGATATTGTAGTACAGTAAATGTCAAATTGTTTTTCAAGTATTAGTTTGTAACGTTTGTACTGACTTCATCAGATGTCATGTAAGGAACTGAATTCTATTTAAGACTTTATCTGAAGTGTTTTTATTTTGGTAGATCATGTGTGATTACACTGTAGTAATTGCGCTGATAGCATGTTAACTACAAATGACAAAAGATAAATCAATTTCTGATTCAGCTACACAATATAAACTAAAGGAAATCAAATTTGCAAAATAAAAGAAAAATGTAGTTATGGGTTAGTTTGGAGTTAGAATAAAAAGCCAACAAAACAGTTAGTTTATATTGTGTAGACTGTTTAATTAACTTTGTTCATTTCTGATAGTATTGAGAGTGGTCAATGAAAATCTTAATTTCTGACAAAATACTGTAATTTTCTTGGATACCCATTCGTAAAAAGTACCTTTTTTGTGAAAAAAAAAAAACACTCCCCAGATCACCTTCACCACCTAAAACACAAAAACAAAAATATCTTTATTCTTCAAATATTGTGGTTGACTGGAGGACGGGCTGAGCACTCCCAAAAAGGTAGGAGCCGGGGAACTTCTCCTCCCAGAAAGGGGGCCCGGGAAGGCTTCCCTGTCCCCATATTTTTTTTTTTTTTGTGTAAGGTTGATCTCTTTCGGAATGGAGTAAGCAGAACCGACAGGGGGGGGTCAATCAACCATACAAAAGGATATCTATCTCTTAGTTGAAAGAGGGAAGGTCTCCCTGTCCTCCCATACCCCTTCTGAGAGAAGTTTCCCCAGTTCTCAGCTTTGGGGTGGGGGTAGGAGGGCTTAGCCCGCCCTCAAGGCAAATAGTCTGACTGTCTGCCTTATATAAAAAGGCGATTTTAGCTGGTCAGGTGGTATGACCTGCATTGACTATTTTTCCTCCACCTGTTGACCTTCCTTAATATTTATTTTTAATAATAAACACATTTTATTTTAATATTAATATTTATTTGTAATAATAAACACATTTTATTCTACTTTAAATATTAATATTTATTTTTAATAATAAAAACAATTTTATTTGAATATTAATATGTATTTTTAATAATAAACTCATTTTTATTTTAATAATTATTTTTAATACTAACTCATTTTATTATTGTAAATGTTAATATTTATTTTTAATAATTATTGTTATTTAATAATAATATCTTCTATTTTTTTACTGTTTATGTCTAACTTTTATCGACTTTTTCTTTTTTAATAGCATATTCTTTAAATGAATAGAAAAATAATTTCCCAAATTTTAGACCCCGGTTATTTGGCTGATAGTCGATAAAAATGATTAAAAGAGAGATTCATGAACATTAACGTTGTCATATAAAAAGAAAATGCTAATAAGAAGTGTTTTTAATCAATGTAACATATTTATTCAACTCTGTCATATATTTGTTTGATGACAACTTTTTCGAATCTGTGTACAGTAAAAACGATATACTTACATAGGATTTTGAAAGCATTTAAACTGTCGAAGAGTTTTATTATAAATAAAAGAGTTTAGTTTGTTGAACTTAATGGACTTTTTTGTTGTATCTATTAACTGTTTATTCTTTTTATCAAACAAAAAGAGAATTTTTATATTGACATGTGATGGACTGTTTTTCTAACATCGAAATTTTAAAATTAGTTTTATTTAAAAAAAAAAAAAACTCGCCATTAGTGGACGGTCAAAAGACAAATATATAACAAATAAATGTTAGGAAAGGCAAGATAAGTTACTTTTCTATCCAACTGGATATATTTTTTGTGTTTTTATTCAATGTAACATATTTATTCAGCTCGAAAAACATACAGTGTTTACCGATGTATTCGAAAAATGCCACCAGTTGTTTACATAGCCATTTGCCGGAAGTGACGGTTTTTTTTTATATAAGTTTTATTCAAACAGGCTTTAAGTTCAAATTAATGGACTTTTTTTTGTATTTATTAACTGTTTTATTCTTTATGGACTCTTTTTCGAACATCGAAATTTTAAAACTTTTTTTTGTATTTATTAACTGTTTTATTCTTTATGGACTCTTTTTCGAACATCGAAATTTTAAAATTAGTTTTATTTAAAAAAAAAAAAAAGACGGTGTTGTTTTTTTAATTGAATTCTACACTTTTTCAACAAACTGTTACAGACATAATGGACTGTTTGTCAAACATCGAAATTTTAAAAATAAAGTTTTTAGTTTTATTTAAAAAAAAAAAAGACGGTGTTGTTTTTTTAATTGAATTCTACACTTTTTCAACAAACTGTTAGACATAATGGACTACCCCCCAAAAAAAACTGCGAATAAAATATATAAAACTCGTAATTTCTGTTTTTAAAGTGGGTTGTTTATTTTCCTTATGAAATATACTTCCAAAATAAACTATTACAGTCGTTTAAAACATAATAGAAGTATTATTTTTTATTTTTTAAAAACAATGTTTACAAAATGTCTAAGCGCGTTTCTTCCGGCCGGCTGCGAATATCATAAATAAATAACTGTTGCCAGAATTTATCGCATTTTTATTTTTTAATAGCATTTTCTTAAAACGAATAGAAAAATAATTTCCCATGAAAAAAAAAAAAAGAAAATGCTATTAAATATAATAAAAATTACTGAGATAAAAATATAAAAAATACGTACGTAACATCAAAAACACACCGACTGGTTTTAAAGAGAAAGTGGGTGTAGAGAGAGAGAGAGAGAGAGAGAGAGAGAGGGAGGGAAGAGAAAGCGGTGTATAGTGAATTTTGTTCCTTTTCGAAGCAGCACAAAAATTAAGTGTTTCCATAGTAACCAAACCGGTGCACAGTGAAGTTTTTTTAAACGAATAGAAAAATAGAAAGAGGGTGATAGAGAAAGTGAGAGAGAGAGAGAGAGTAAGTGTGAGAGAGAGAGACGGTGTTGGTTTTACTCCTCCCCCCCCCTTCCAGCTTAAGAGGTATGAGGTCACGTGGTAATATACAAAATGGCTAATTATTTTATATTACATAAATATTACGATATTTTTATTATCGTCTAATATTTTGAAAGGTGAATTTTTTTATTCCCGTACATTTTTTCCTGACATTTTTCGTTAAAACTCGTGTATAAATAATATTTTTAACCAGGTAATAACGATGGAAACATTGGCATAAAGTAAAAAAAAAGATATAACTGAGCCGAAGAGAAAAATGCAAAAGTATCGGAGAAAGATTTTTTTATTAACAATTGTTCGCCATTAGTGGACGTTGACGTCACGTCACGTGACATGACTAAGCTTTTTTTTTTTTACGTATGAATTACATTGGATCATTCAAGAATTACGTAATAAAAAGCATTACAATGACAGTTTTTTTTGGGACCCCCTTGGAGATAACTGATACGTTTACCCCTTTCTCCTCGTCCGTTTGACGTGAAATTTCGATATTTGTCATCCGGGACACGGGGCTTCGATATGATACCAAATTTATCAAGTCTGGTTGTGTCTTTCAAAAGTTTTAGCGTTACATACAAACATACAAACTCACAGACATTTGGGAT
Organism: Euprymna scolopes; assembly: GCF_053919585.1. Classification (NCBI taxonomy): domain Eukaryota; kingdom Metazoa; phylum Mollusca; class Cephalopoda; order Sepiida; family Sepiolidae; genus Euprymna; species Euprymna scolopes. Next base: position 83,944,920 of record NC_136485.1, read on the forward strand.
TTATATATATAGAAGTAAATTGCCTTTTAATTGGCTAGATTTGCATGTGAATTCATTCATTGCAATTTGCCACACATTAAGATGTTTCTGAAATGTGTATTTTGTATTATAGGCACCTTTAGTCTAAGTATCATATTTTACAAATTTTTAAGAATCAAACCATGTTATGGATTTTAATCGAAATACATAAATATACATAAATATACACATAAAGTTTAGTATAATCTTTTTTTTTTTTTTAATATTCATAAGGAGAAATAAACCAATGTCTATATCGGTTGTATATGCAAAGACGAGCAATAGACATAAGTCTATCAGAAATTGACAATACGAACTGTGACACTATTATAGGCACAAACAATATCTAATGAGTAGCGCTATGACAACAGCATTTTCTCATCATTGTTTTGACTCCCGAGTATATATCCGACACATTTAGATACAGTTAATCATCCGATAACCATATAAAATCATATAAGATATTAACGGATGCCCACTCGAGAGTCAAAACAATAACAAGAATATGCTGTTGTCATAGCCTTGCTTATGAGCTCCTTGAATCGAAACAAAATAGTGCGCCAACATAACAAAACAATAGCCAACAAAACAATTGGCAAAATATTTTTGATTATATCGTCTTACAAATGAGTCAAATTCAGAAGACATGTTTATTAGGGAAATACCCCAAATAAGTGGCCAAAACTATACCAAAAATTTTCCTTGATAAAACTTAGAAGAAATGGTCAATCAATAGTGTGTCAGATATTTTCTGGATGAATTTACAAGGAGTTTAGATAAGAAAGTCATTCCACTATAATCAAAACATTATGGCTCCTCCAGATACAAAACTTTAGGGCCAATGCTTTAAGAAGATTAATGATCTCAACAATAATGATAAGTGTTACTCTTAGGAGTGAGTAATATTCTAGCACGATTGTGGAAACTCACTTTCTTTGCAGCAGTCTTCGCAATGCACTTGGTGTACATGTTTCCCAGTTCATATTTACTGTGAATTGTAAACCGATGTGTTTTTATGTAGGACTCTTACAGAGACTGTTAATAGGCATGCCTGTTGTAGTTGGCATGGCTCCTTGTGATTGTTAAAGGAGATCAGCTTAATCCTATTAGCGTTAGATGTAACACTATACTTACGGCCTTATCCCGCTATAGTCCTGGGATGGATTTCTTAGGATTCTCTCGTTAACATAGATGTATTTACACCCGGTTTTTACTCGTGCTAATTATAGAGCGTTGTATCATCTTCAGGTGTACCCATCTCGTACATAAAGTTAATAAAGAGTTTATAAATCAATACCAGGAATAATACTGGTACAAGTATCGACCGTTGAGAGCTTGACGCATTTAGATTATTCTTTTTGCAGATACGTCCATCAATGACAGTGTGGATTGTTCCTCTATATTAGAAAATGGTAATTATATTTAGTATTCATCCAGTCATACCGTATGATAAAATTTTCATTAGGAGCACATTATGGTAGACTTTATCAAAAAGCTTAGGATATATCAAGGGGTACTGTTCTGGCATTACCCGCCCTTTCTAGTTCATAGTATTTGCGTTCAGAAATATGCATTCAGAAATGAATATTAAAACATGCAGCAGAACGGCATTTTCTAATTCCATATTGTCGGCCAGAGAAATTATAAGATTGTCTTAGTAAATTAATCAGTACTTGATTGATTAATGTCTCACAGATTTTTGTGGAAGAAGAAAATAATACGGCGATAACTGATCGGGCCACTCCTTTCATCACACTTTCTGTACACTGATACCACTAAGGGCAGCTTTCAGATATTTAAGAAGCAATACTCGGCAAAGCATTTGTTGTAGAGTTTCCTCGTTTCGGCGGAAATATAGCAGAGTTGAGATTAAGCCCACTGACCTTGGGGGAAAGGTCTAAGTTTTTTTATGATATCGTGGGCATGTGATTAAGGCGGTTTCAGATTATCAAGTGTAACTTCAGTTTGCATGAGATAATTTTGGAGGTAAATGTTTGTAGGTTTTAGGGTTGAGTTTGAGGTAAATATCCTGACAAGAATTACAGCCTTCTTTAGTTGTTGTGCATGGGAACTTAGCGGAAGAATTACTGACTGTCCTTTATTCTCTACACTATTATCAATTTTCCAGAAATCACGAAAATCTGCTTCCCTGTTTCTTCATTATGCAGTCTCTTGGTTGAGTTTATTTCAATTTCAGAATGATTTCTAGCATCTATATATCTTTGCACACCTGTACTTGACTTTTGACGTACTGTTTTTTGTGAAATGACAGATGAATAATTTGTAGTTAACCATTGGAGAGAGTGGTGCTTGCTATAATACTTCCTTGTTGGAACATTTCCTTCAATATCTGCTTTGTTACGTTCGGTTGTCTCATTGGCACACTGTTCAGTAGGAAAGTAATATACTGGTCTATATAAAATCTCTAATTTCTTCTCTGGTCGGTTCAAAGTCAGCCCTTTTGTTGTACCATGTCATTTTGAGCAACAACACAATCAGCTTGGGTTTGAGCTTAAAGTGTGATGTCTACTGATACCGTGATGCGGTCTTTGTAAAATGGACTTCGGTTATTGGTCACACAATCCGCGGATAATGTAATAAGGAATATGTCTAGAAGTGAAACTTGCTGGTGTTTCAGATCTAGGGGGCAAGTCGGAAACATGCCTGCCTGGGGTACAGTTCTGACGAGGGAGAACATAGAGAAAATATAAGTAAATAAGGAAGTGTTGAATGGCTAGTCGTAAACACCTGGATGCCCGATCATTCGATTATAAACCTTGCTTTCTAGTTAAGGAGAGGTCACTACGAATATAATCTCCAATCTAGATATACCTTTTCGCAGCTTTACAGCAGCGATAAAGGTATCATGTCATGTTAATTTTGTTAAAGAGTAGGACTGAGTAATGAAGCATGGATTCACTTAATTCTAAGATAATCGGGGAGTTTACTAAGAGGTATTACTATTTAATCATATGGATGACTTCTAAGCCCACGAATATTTTTGAATGCGAGCCTCAAGGGAGGAAACAAGTTGATTTTATTTTGATTGTTCTTTGGTTTGATCGTGGTATTTGTTTAGGTTGGTATTATATTACGTTTTGGTTTAGTTTCAGGTAAGAGGTAGCACGTTGTCCAAAGTTGTTAAGATGTGACGCAAAAATGCATATGCAAGTAGTCCATTAGCTCAGTCTTGCTTTCCTGGACGCCCATTGGAGATAGCAGTAGGATCACTTTGCATGCGAGACATGGTACTACAACTTTCCCGATATTATATAACTGATGATATAGCAGGGTCTTGTATAGTCAGTAACAAACAGTAGCCAGTCAAAAATGTTTTCGTTACGTATACGGAGTAAACATATCTGTTTCAATAATTTATTTCTTTTAAAATTAGTGAATAAATTCTGATTAAAATAAATTGATAATGTAAGTAAGCAAAGGAATTGGTATAAACAAAGAATTGGCGGGATAAAATTTTCTTATAAATGTTTATTACAATACTGATAGATAAATGCACTTAGTTCTCTATTCGTCGAGCAACGTCTGATGATCCTGCTAACAGTCTCTGCATTTCACATCTCAGAGGACTAATTTCTAATATCTGATTTCATTTTGTTTTCCTATCTAATTAGAAAGTGTAATGTATATTATTATTTTTGATGAAAATCTTCTGTTTAGTATAAACAGATAAATTAGCGTGTACAAATTATGAAATCATATAATAAAATCAGAACACAATTTCTGAATCAATATGTCACGCTTTTAGTACATGCATAAATACACCCACAACCACACACACACACACATACATATATATATATATATATATATATATATATTTACATACATACCTGCTCATACATATGTATGTATATGTACGTATTTTTACCAAGATATCACCACTTATCAAGGCCAAGAGGTCACTCGAGGATAAGGGTTAAGTGTGTACAGTAGAAAATTGGACAATAAAGTAATTGTTAGTGATGGAAATTCGGTAAAATTGTTAACTTATAGGGAACGGATCATCAAAAACTTGTTTACGTAAGACTTGAAAACAACCATATTACAATATACTGGAAAGCAAACAAACGGAAGACAATTTTATAGGCGTGCAGTTTTAGGAAAGAAGCTTTGTTCATGGAATCTACGTTAAGGTTTAGGCACAGATAAAGTGTGGGGGGACTCATTGAGAGTGTTTTCTGCTAGACGAGTGTTTGTTGTGAAAGTTTGGCGAGGGGGAACCATGAATGGAAGGTCAGACGAGCACTTGCCATGAAAATAACGATAAAGCAGAGACAAACTTGCAACATCTCTTCTGTGAGATGGAAGAGAAAAGGACATCGCCTATGAGGCTACAAAGTCTATTTTGAACTCTATCAGGCAAGGATAAGTGCTTTCTAGCAGCTCCTGCCCAAATGTGGCAACAGTTCTCCATCCTTGGGCGTACCTGACTCTTGTATAGGCAGAGAATTGCATCAGCAGTGAGATATCTACTGAATCGATAGAAGGGTCCCACCATTTTTCCAGCGGCCTTTGCAATGGGTTTAATGTATGCGTTCCATTTAAGATCAGGAGTAAAAGTCAATCCCATAAGCGTGTCAAAACATGAGACCTCCCCAAGACGAAAGCCATTCATTTCAATTGATGGCTGATGGAGAGCAGAGGGTTGATATAGTAAAGATAAAAGGTTGGTTTTAGATGCATAAAAGTAACAAGCTACCTCTTTCCCCATTGTACCACTTGCTCAAGATTAGAGGAGAGAGAATCAGAGAGAACTTGGTCGTTACGGTCTTCGATGCGCTACCATAGATAGTAGTGTCATCAGCATAAATGTCTACGAATGATGTAAGGATGTAATTTGGAAGATCATTAATGTAGATCAGGAAGAGAGTTGGACCCAGGATGGACCCCTGATGGACTCAACCATAATTACTATGAGCTTATTATTTCTTTACTATTCGAAAACAATGATTTCTTCTCAGCAACATTCCTTTTATTCACATTGACTGCTACCTTGAAATGCAATTTTCCCAAATCATACAAAAAAACAATTCATCAGTCCTTAATCAAAATAGTTGCTCGAACGCCACGCATTTACCTAAATAATTTATAATTCCGTTAGAGTTACACAGATAAAAAACAGTCATAAGTACAGTATAGATATGTTAACGCAATTATCCCCGGTGATGTTTACATCTAATGAAAATACTGTTGCTTCGTTCTAAACCGTCCAAGAGTTTTTTGTTCCTTTAATCATTTGATTTAATAAAAAAATATCGTTGGGTCGCGCGGCAAAATTTATCAGATGAAAATATGAACGAATCTCTGGTGTACGGTTATGAAATTTACTCTCTCTAAGACCGTTGTAAATAAAAACTAACCCCTATGATAAAAGTAAAAGAAAAATATTTTTAGTTCGTTTATGTTTGTTTTCTGCAAGTAAAGTTTGTAATCACTGAGTTTAAACATTAAAAAAATATAAATTGTTGAGTTTATAAGAGGAGGCATTACAAAAACCTCTGTCGAATCTCTTACTAAAAGAGTTTTCGTTTCGTTCGTGTGGGGGAGGGGTTCATTATTTATAACGTGGTTGCTTATTTTCGTTAAACTCAATTGTTCCTTTCAGCAACCACGCATGCACGTCTACCGATTTATCTTGAATTGATTAAAACAGAATAAACATGACGTTATTTTGATGACGTCTTTGTGGGGCAATGGATAAAACTGCCCGCGTCGTAACCTGCGTGTTGAACGTTCGCTCCACCCCATGCAATGGATCGTTTCTTTTGGGAGAGTTTTGACATTAACATTAACATAGCATTATGTGATTTTTACGCTTGCCTTTTCTTTAAATTCCTCTGTTTTTATCTCGTTTGTAAATATTTTCCATGCTTTTTATTGCGATAAATTACATATAACTTTCCGTGGGGTTTCTCCGTTTTCTCAGCTTTTTTCTATGATTGAATTCACAGTTTATTTCCTTTTTCTCTTTTTTTTTAAATTGTTTTTATTTGTTTTATAATCGAAACGAAAAGAAAAAATCGAAAAACCTTCATTTGTTATCGGGGTGTTTGCTTTTTTTGTTTACCTTGGGGTTTATTTTTACTTTGTATTTATTTTTGCTCTTTCTCTTATGGTAATAAGTGACATAATTGCAGCCAAGTATTGCAGTAATCAATGAAAGAAGTAATAAATGATAAATTCCCGGATGAAGATTTATTTTATTTCCTTCAGGAATGCATCCATGTTTTCGTTCTTAAATAAGTTTCTATTTTGAGGCTAATTGATTTAAATCGTTGAGGCTGGTAAGTCAACATTACCACGGCTTCATTGGCTTAAGGGATGATTTTTTTTTTACCTTTGACAGCAACAACTCTCCTGATAATGTCTAATAGCAAGTACTGCTAATTAAATATATTCAAGACAGATGTTCCTTTGCACTTCATTATGGTGCTATATATATATATATATATATATATATCATCCACATACAGTACTGTTTCATAGACAGGCAACTACCAGGATTGAAATCCGACCGTCTGTACGGCAGTCAAGACTCCTATCCACTACGCTATCGACGGTTGCTGTATGCGGCATGAGTTTAACGAGGTTTTGACATCGTCCGAACCACCCAAGCTCGATTTGTTGACACAAACATTGTATCTGTTCCTTTGCCGTATATTGAACTCATTAATAAGATATATATATATATATATATATATATATATATATATATATATATATATATACATATATATATATATGTGTGTGTGTGTGTGTGTGTGTGTGTGTGTGTGTGTGTGTGTGTGTAAAATGATGCTGTGCATTCGGATTCGAACAGGGGAGTAATCGATCTTTAATCTAATTCTTTACCACTAAGCTTTTTAAAAGGAAATATTTTATTATGAGTCTATTCCTCCCTTTGTCAGTGTAACGTAAAAATATAAGCCTGTACAAATTTTATCTAGAAGAGGAAAAAAATCCATGTTTAAGATGGGAAATTTTTTGCCGATTTTCGGTATTCATAACATGAATTGCTGTATAAGGCATATCTAAACACACTACCAGGCATAAGAATAAGTATTGTGTGAAATTTAAAAAAATATAGGTTCAGCCGTTTTGGAACTCATGAGGAAGGAATTCATAGACAGAGACTATTAGTATATATTTAGTATATATTCATATATTATATATTATTAGATAGATAGACGAGAAAAATATACATATATATGCAGTTACTATCTTTCTATCTACATGTTTAAATATATTTTTTATTATATATCCCAATTACTGAGCATGTATATAAAGGCAATTATATTTTACATTTTTATTTTTACGTATATAATAAAACATATTTGCTTGTGTTTATCTGTGCATAAAACTGGCATCATAAAAGAAATGATATCATGACGTCATAAATGTGATGCAAATGCTAACTAAAATACCATTAACATATAACGGTTAAGGTTAGTTCCTCTTGCATCTAATGATCAGCTTAACAATTTAAACGCTAATTTAGATAAACTATGGAAAATTAAATGACGTTGAACAACCTTTCCGGCATTCATCAAATCACAAACACAAGAAAACCAGAGCGTTAACAAGATATACTTAGATACTAGAGATGTGGAAACACTCCGTGTTTTTAAGTTGTTTGTTTATTTGTTTTATTTTTTTAGCATAAACAGTGGATTACGTAACAAACACGACGTCCCGAACTATAATAGAGTTTGCTAAAGCGTTAAACAATTTCAGAAATAACATTTAGGATTTCCTAAATAGAAAATATGAAGGTTTCGCGACATCATGCATTAAGAAGAGACTGAGGTCATCTGTCGGGTATTAGAAATATTTTTTAAACCCTGTGCATTGTTTTATTGCAGGTACATATTTATTTTAATTTTGAAATTGCTATGAATCGCAAAGAAATGAAATTTAACACACCGGAAGAACATAACAACGAGCCTTATTTCCCTGATTTTTTTTGAATTCGAACAAATATTTTGAAATTTATGCTATGTTTCTGTAATCTGTTAATTTTAAGAGCAAATGTCTAAAAATTTATACTTTACGGTAATAAAACAATATGCTTACTTCATACTTCTATTTATCTATATATCTATAAAAGTGAAATTGGCTGTCTGTGTGCATGTGTATGTGCCCATGTGTGTACATTTCATTATCAAACTACTTTGTCAATTTTCAGTCTACAGACTCAAGATATGAGATATTGGGTATTGAGATTTGGGTAATCTTTTTAATAGGTGTTCGGTCAGAATTTGGGTTCTCAAGGGGTCAAAGTTCAACAATTTTACGTGAGAAAACTCCTCCGCCAATGTTGGGTCTAAACACTCGTAACATTAAGAGGACTTGGACATGGTTCAAACTTAGTAATTGGATTTAAGCTCCAAATAATAAATGTTGAAGGGTAAAAATTGGGGTCGAAATTGTAAAAATAAAGGTGACCTCTGCGGTGTCTACTAAATTACTCAGCCAATGTTTTCTTTAAACATTTTAAATTTTACATAAAGTGTATCCTGACATAGTGCAAGCTTTTAAATCAGTTTTAGCGGATAATTTAGCTGCCAAGGTGACCAAGTTCAAAAGTGTTTGATTTTTGTGGTTTCTAGCAAACTAATCAGCCTATTTTTGGTCTAAACACTTGAAAGTTTACATAAATGGTATACAGACACGGAACAAGCTTTTAAATCAGTTTTGGAGCAAATATTTGGCTGACAATAGGTCAAAGTTTAAAGAGTTGCCCTTTACAAACTCTACCACACTCCTCCGCCAATTTTGTGTGAAGATACTCGAAATTTTATATGTAGGTTAGCTTGGCATGAGACAAACTTTTTAATATATATATATATATATATATATATATATGCAGATAAAGTAATGAACAGTACATAGGACCCGAGCAAAGCCAGACTGAACTGCTAGTATATATATATATATATATATATATATATATATATATATATATATATATATATATATATATATATATTCCTATCTATCAAATATATCACTCTACCTACACATTCATATCCTGTATGTATATTTACTTATATTTTACTATATGCATTTACTTACATACTTACTTGCCTTATCCGCAATTTGCAGACACCGACCATCCTCTCCCCTTTTTATTTTTGTAATTTTAAATTTTATTTTGTATTTTTTTAGATTTTTTATTTATTTTTTATTTATTATTTATCTATTTCCTAATTCATTTATTTATTTTTTCCATGTAATCTCTTTTAATAACTCTTGCTGACATTTTCTTACGTGATAACCTGTACATTTCAATTGACCTCTTTTTGCCTATATTCTTCGCGCCTTTTAATGTCATCATGTCTGGGTCATTTTGGCATTTGCTTTTCTATTTTATATTTAATTCTATCACCATTTAATCTTTTTCTCATCTTCTTCACTGATTTTTCTTGATTACACTTTGTCTCGGCAGCCGTGTTAAACGCATATCATATTTTTCTTTTATTAATATTAGTGGAATTTTTCCCCCTTTGCCTTTACCTATTTTTTAATTATTCTACGGATTTCGGGCTTTTGGATTATTCTTGGTCATCTTCCAATTACGCGATGACCTTGGGTTTTACTTGTGCGAATGGAAATTTAATTAACTTTCTTGTATTTATATTTTTGGATTTTACGGTCATTGAATACTTTACCTTTCACTTTTGGTTATCAAGTGAGATTATTTACTTACTTGCAGTTTTCAAATATTTTTGCATGCAAAATCCGATCCCGCATTTTGCTGATTCATACCCTCTAATGAGAAGGAAAGTATTTCTTCGAAACTCCGCGGATTGAGGACTATCCACTTATTAACTGTTTCCTGTTCAGTTTAAATATGTTTTTAACTCTTTCTCAAAGAGTAATTTTACGTGTTTTATTAACTATTTGTTCTTTATATATATATATATATATATATATATATATATATATATATATATATATATATATAATGTATATATATATATATTACAACACATTCTATATGTTGAATGTCTAAGATTTTCACCCGGCAATATATCTCCATCCAAGAAATACAGCAACTGAATCATATGAAAATAATGAATGAAATACGCAACGCATAATGTTTATATGTGTGGATTTAAAGTTTTCATATATGTTGAAGGAAATTAAATGAGAGCGTCTGAGTAAATAATATAGTTTGTTTTCCTACCAGATTTAGAATAGGTCCATGACAGTCATTCCGATAGTGGCTTTGTTGCTGAAAAGGTGAAGTATGCTTCTGTTCAGTCTCAGGAGATTTCTCTTCCCGAGTCTTACCTTATCTCTTTTTAGAAAGGGATTATTTTATTGCAAATCGCCTGACGCGGCCTCATTAGAGAGTAACACGGAACAGCTTGAAATTTTTTTTATGCTAGAGTGCACTTCCCCTCCGTTTTAAAACCATATCTCACCTTATATATAAGAGCTACAAGAGAAACTAAGGTATAAACATGGTGTTCTTTAATTCTATTCTAAATGTTAGCAATTGGACCCATATTAACATCGTACTTTCCATTGATTAATTTCAGAGAAAAATAAACATTATTTGATGAAATATAATATATTATAAACAGCTCACCTGTCTGTTAAAATGTATGTATGTTTGGATAGAGGCGACTGATTTTCACACGATTGATATCATTCTAAAGTCGACTCTTCGGATGATAAATATCGAAAAATTGGCTAAAACAATTTTTCCTCCACTCTCAACTGGACACATTTGTGCAGGGAGGGCTCGCTTTCTACGCCGATATTTTCGAAAGGAATCTCCTCTTATAAATTGACAAGCTTTAATTTAAACCTACGTCACTTTAAGTTTGGCGATGGACACAACGGCAAAGATGTCAAGTTTTTTTCATCACTCTATTTTCCTCCCTCGCAGTACGGGTTCGTGTCTGCCTGCTGACTACCACTTTTTTTTGCTCAACACACACTTCTAAACACCCGGGTAACTTCGGCCACCCAAACTAGTATTCGATAAAACTTATTATAAACATTAACTATATACTTTATTTATAAAATATCCTTTTTCATAAAAATAACTATCAGGTTGACAAGAAAGTTCTTGCGGTTTTTAACTTTTAAATTCTGGTTAACATATCTTGGCTCAAAGAAAAATTATTATTGACTGAAATAAGCCCCATCAGAATCAACACAATTTCGCCAATGCAAAACAAGTGTATTTATGCCAGTAGCGTAAAATTCTTCTGTTCTCCGATCGATGAAGTCGCTGAAGGCGTTTTGATGTCGCTTACGTTTTTGACACATTTCTCACGCAGAAAGTTGTCAAGATACTTGAAAAAGTAGTAGTCGGCTGTTGTAAAAACAAATTCATCGCAAGTTACAATCTGGTTGAGAAACAGGCCATTCTTGTTGCATAAAACAAGGGTAGATAGCACTTAATAGCAACGTTTCTTTTGGCTGTCATTCAATTTGTTAGGTACCTCAAATGATTGTAAATCTTTTTATCTTGTTTTTTTATTACATGGGGGTCACCACTTATCAACGCCCGAAGGCCGCTCAGGGATCAGGGTTATTGCGTGTACAGTAATCAATGAGATAGTATTGTAGTAATCATTAGTATTGGGGGGTTTGGGAGAGTGTCTTACTTAAGGGGGCGGTTTGTCAGGAATTTGTTTATGTTTGACTTGAAGACGTCCAAGTTGTAGTCAGGTGGGAAACAGGCAAGCGGCAGAGAGTTCCACTGGCGTGCAGTTCTAAGAAAGAAGCTTTGCTCATGGAATCTACGTTTGGATTTAGGCACAGATAAAGAGTGGGGAAAATTATTGACAGTAGTTTCAGCCAGACGGGTGTTTCTCGTGAAAGATTGGCGAATGGGGGAACGAGGGATTGGAGCTCTGACGAGCACCTGCCATGGAAATAACGATAAAACAAAGACAGGCACGCAACGTCTCTTCTGTGGTAGAGAGGTTGCAGGGAAGAGAAAAGGGCATCCCCAAATTAACCACGAAGTCTATTTTGTATTCTGTCAAGGCAGGATGGGCTGTTTTTAGCAGCTCCTGCCCAGATGTGGCAGCAGTACTCCATCCTTGGACGTACTTGGCTTTTATACAGATAGAGAATTGCATTAGTAGTGAGATATCTTCTGGAGCGGTAGAAAGATCCCACAATTTTCCCAGCGTCCTTGGCAACAGATTTGATGTACGTGTTCCATTTTCAGATCAGGAGTAAAGGTCAAATCCAGAAGCTTGTCAAAACATGGAGCCTCCCCAATACGCGAGCCATCCATTTCAATTGATGTCACATGGGAATCAGAGCGTTGATGATGTAAAAATGGAAGCTTGGTTTTGGATGCATTAAAAGTGACCAGTCACCTCTTCCCCCATTGTACCACGTGTTCAAGATCAGAGGAGAGAGAATTAGAGAGAACTTTGTCATTTACGGTCTTTGATGTGTTGCCATAAATGGTCGTGTCATCAGCATAGATGTCAACGAATGATTTAAGTATGTGTTTTTGGAGATCATTGATGTAGATCAGGAAGAGAGTTGGGCCCAGGATAGACCCCTGGGGGCCTCCAGCATTACTACTGTGGGCCTCTGATTTCTGGCCATCAACCACTACTCTTATGAGCCTATCAGAGAGAAATGATTTAATGATATAGAAAACATTTCCAGTAATACCGTAGCACGAAAACTTGTGAAGTAGGCCTTTAATTCAGAAATCCGTTCTCCAACAGTTATAAATGGATTGGTTTTGGCTCTCTTAACTGATCGTAGTCAATATCCGATGAACGACCACTATGCTCATCATCTTCCAAACTCTCGCACCACTACGAAATTTATTAAACCACCATTGTGCTCTGCGTAGAGTAGGAGTTCCTGTGCAAAAGTTTTCGTTGATATAACGAGCTGCTTCAGCTTTACCTGAAATAATATAATTGTGAGTATTTGTTTTTTTTTGTTTTGTTTTTTGTTCCATCTTGTAATCGACGTTCTGATAAGAAGATATAATTGTTTTTAAACCGATTGTAATTTAAACGATTAGATACAGCGGATTTTTTTTCGAATGATATATTAAGTAAGCGAAAACGATTTTGAAAATACATAATTTGAAATCAAAATTAAAAATTCCACAAGAACTTTCTTCTTAAACTACAAGAATAAAATTATTATAGCCATCCATAAAAAAATTAAAAACGTATGTATAAAATGTTGTTGTTTTTTTTTTCGGGGGGATTTTGTTTGTTTTTTGTTTTTGTTTTATATGTTTATAATAATTTGCCGATTAAATCGTAACAAAATGTAACAGAACGCAGACGCTTGTATGACAGCTGTATGCAAATGCCAAGCCGTGTGCAAAGTGACATCAAGGTCAGAAAAAAGTAAAAGATTATAAAAAAGAATGTGTGCACAGACCGATGAGCTCGTTAGAAAAAAAAAACGATCCCGTCAGAAGCATGGGTAACGACACAACCGTAATGAGAAGTCACACGTGGCAGGCGAATATGGAATAAAAGGGTTTTTTTCCCTAAAAAATTGAAACAACGAGTTGAATTTCTTTTGTACTCTTTGTCTCTTTTAGGACTGTTGGACCCCGAGTGTCTACATATTAACACGTGTGCAAACGTGTTCTCCGTTATAGAAGTAGTGGGGAGATGTTGTGTTGGAGAAGATTGTTAAAAATGTCTCAAACATATGTGGCCAAGAATATCTGTTAATTCTGACGACACTACTAACTATGGCTACCCATCAAATGTCGTAAATGACCAACTTCTATCTGATTCTCTATCCTCTGATCTTGAGCACATGGTAAACGGAGAAAGAGGGGACTGGTAACTTTTTATGCATCAAAAACCAAGCTTCTATCTTTACATCATCAATGTTCTGATCCACATCTGGGATCAATTGAAATAAATGGCTCTCCTCTTGGCAAGGGGCTTCATGTTTTGACAAGCTTCTGGGATAAACGTCTACTGATCTGAAATGAAGCATGTACATAAAATCTGTTTCCAATGTCGCTGAAAAATAGGGGGATCCTTCTATTGATCCGTTAGATATCTCACTACTAATGCAGTTCTTTATCTACATAAAAACCAGGTACATCAAAGGATGGAGTACTGTTGACACATGTGTGCAGGCGCTGCTAGAAAAACTCATCCTGCCTTGACAGAGTTGAAAATAGACTTCGTAGCCTAGTGGGGGAGTCCCTTTTCTCTTCCTTGTAACCTCTTTCCCACAGAAGAGACGGTGGAGTCTTTCTCTAACTGACCGTTATTTTCAAGCAAGTGCTCGTCTGAGTTCCAATCTATGAACCTCCCTTACCAAACTTTTACAAAAATTACTTGTCTAGCCAAAACCACCATCAATAATTTCCCTTCCTCTTTTCAGTATATAAACCTAAGCGTAGATTCTACGAACAAAGTGGCTTTCTTATAACTACACACCTGTGGGACTGTCTTCCTTTTGCCTGATTTCCACCTGACTACAATTCCGTAGTCTTCAAGTCTAACGTAAACAAATTCTTGGCGACCTGCCCCCTTAAGCAATCCCATTTATCAAATGCCCACTACTAACGATTACTGCGATATTATCCCATTGACTACTGTACAGTCAATAACCCTTATCCTCGAGTGGTCTTCAGACCTTCCTAAGCGGTGACTCCTTTGTACAAAAAATGGCATAATAGTGTGTCATAAATGTTGTATTCTACTGTACACATATAAACACTTATTTTTTTATAAATAGAAAAAACTTAATTGTTTATAAATAGAAAGAGATTAGATAATTTTCTCTTTACTTTCTTCACTATCTTTTAGTTTATCTGTTTAACGAGCATACTACTCCAGTTTCCATTTCTTAATAATTGTCAGATCGTATTTGACTTTATAAGTCCATAGTTCATTAATAACCATATTTATTGTCATAACAGAAGCTAATTTTTATGTAATGCTTGCATTTTCAAATGTGCCATTTCTTTTGTTACTATTGTGCTAACCACTTAACAGAGTCTGGATGCACGCATGGCACGTATGCAAATGACCAAGCCATGCGCAAAGTGACGTCACAGCAATGAAAAATAAAATGATTATAAAAAGAAGATCGTGTACACAGACTAATTATCCAGATTACGTTAGATACACCAGGGCAACGTCACAGCCGTTACGATAGTCGAGAAAGGGGGGGTAAAGGTATTTTATTAAAACCTGAAACAGTGAATGAGAGTGTTTCTCTTCCTCTCTAACGTCTCCATTGTGACGGAATCTACACCATGTATGGTCCCGAGTGCATACATGTTAATACGTGTGTAAACATGTGTATTGTTACATTGTCAAGGCTAAAAGCCACTCAAAGATAATATTACATAAATGATTGCTAGCCAAAATATTATGAAAACTATAAAAGAACTAACATTGATCGATAGTATGAATTGGGTGATATTACAAACGGTCTATGATAAGAATTTCTTGATATTGGATTTTTAGATGACTAGTTGTAGTCAGCAAGGAAGTAGTCTTATGCTAATCTGTTCCACAATTGGGAAGCACTAGCAAAAGAAGCTCTGCCATGGAAATATTATTTAATGCTTGCCACATGGAAGCAGAAAGGAAAATATGTTTTTCATTGAGGTAAGAAAAAGTATTCTTGCTGAGAATGTCTAATACAGAGCATTTTCCAAAGTAAAGAGAATAACAAAATATTTTTCTGTTGAGGATCAGAATCAAAATAGCAGGGTTGCAAAAATATAATCTTCTGTTTCAATGGTTTATGTCTTTATCCTTCGACAAAATTAAGCCTCCAAGCGAATCTCTGAATCAGCTACACATTTTATATAAAAGACAATGCAGCTTTACCGTTTCCGGCATTATACTTCAATGTTCTTTTAAATAAAAAAAGGAAAAGTTTGCCGGCATTAAGATCATTAACCTGAAGCAAACACAAAGATTTTTATGTTCTGTTATTACTTCTAAATTTTGTGCATAATTGGCTTAATGGATACTATAGCTGACTCTGGATTTTGCTATGATGAATTTAGTCGAATGCATTATTGGTGATTTTTGTACTAATACCGATCCATTTGGCAAAATGGCTGTTTACTAGTAGGCCAGGAGATCTGGTTTCAATCCTCAATCAAGGCATACCAAAGATTAAAATAATGTTACTTGATGACACTTACTAAACACTCAGCATTACAAGATGAATGATATATAGAGTAATTCAGGAAAAGGTGAAAGGCTCTGCCTCATATCTGGATGTTGTAACCAATGAAAAGGAAACCTTTTGGTTGTCTTTACTACAGTCAATCCATCTATTCTTTTTCATGTGTTAAAAATATTCGAAAATGATGAATTGACGATGTCATCACTGCTGAGAGTAAAATAAATTTAGTCCAATTAATACAGGAACGATAAAATTGTCGCCCTTTATTTGTACCCTTCTCGCACTGTCTCCACTCCTCCTGCGATCTGAGCTTGCTGGACTACTTCGGTTGATCATACCTCGGGAACATCGCCAATATGACCTCTCAAAACACCATAGCCAGGCTGATCGTCGCCACCCGCCAAGTATTCGCTGAGTATTCACCGAGCTCTGCCGTCCCTTGTGAAAAAAGTCATGCTTTTAGTTCCTTCCAGTATTGAGGCGGTAGGTGAGCCTGAAGGCGGTTACATTGAATATATTTCTGTTGTACTGAATTGATTTCTTCAATAAAAGTTTTAAAATAAAGCTAAATAGCGTTGCTTTCTTTAAGACGATAAATTTATCAATTCACGCTATATTATATAACATATCGATTATATATGTATATCTTATATAATCAATCATCATTTGACATAATTTAAACATAATCTAGAGAAAAAAAAACTGAAATAAAATCCCTAAATGAAATATGAAATTGCTGTTTTTATTTATTATAATTTTGTTTGAAACTGAACTGGCAACTGTTACATAATATCGACAGAGCAATGTAACCATTCGAAAGGGATATATGCTGATCCCTCAGTTCTTATTACTCGAAATACTTTAGAGCAATATATTTTAAAACTAAAACCTCAAATGGATTCCTGATATATTATTTCTATACATTAAGCAAGTTCGAGTAATAGGCAAGGAAATGAAGATACACTTTTTAATATATATGTTAACTACAATTTTAACTTTCTTTTGTTTCTGAAGCTTTCATCATCAGTGTTGTCCTTGACCGGATGAATAATATCTAAAATTAAAAAAAAATATTCATTTTTTAAAATTTGAAACTAGCATAAATCTCGTTAGATTTCAAGCCGGATTACATACTAACTAAATAGAATAAACACATTTCTTAGCCAAGGATATGATTCGCTTATGAAATATGTATACAGACAGAAGAAAGGTCTGAGCGGAAAAGAAAGGTAAGGGTAGGGAAAAGGTAAAAAGTTTTACTCAGTATATGTTACACGTTATGCAGCCCAACGCAACGCCAGCAATCCCTGCTAGTATGAAATAAAGAGCATATCTAGTAAGAATATTTGTGATAAATTATGTGATTTCACATTATTTCCTTTAAGGAAAGATTGATTTAGTAACATAACTCCTATGCTTCAAAATCACTAGGAATAACCTCTTGTGACTGATAATGCCAATCGCTAGGTTTGTGCAGATGTAATGCCATGGGAAACTTAAAAAATCTTCCTCTAAAGTTCATACTTCGACGAAAACTGAACACCTCCTTAATAAACTTTCAGCTCTATTATTGATCAGAGCTGTTCAATTGGGTTTATATCTAGAGAACAAGGTGATCATGTCAGATCATAGCGTTTGTATAAAGGGTACATGTATTTGACTAATATATGTAGATATTAATTCTTTGAAAGCAGGAATAAAAACTTTAGTGTTTGTATTTGTGTATGCAGCCGTTGTATTCTATGTCTAGATCGCTTACTTTACCAATGCGGTAATCTGGTAAGTGTATCTACTTTAAGAAAATAGATCTAACAGAAAACTTAAGATCACAAATCCAACCTACCTAGTCAACCCAGTCTTGGCTTGCATCATATTCCCTGTTATTTTTTCGGTATTTTTATAATATGATATTTTTTTAATATTTATTATGCACAAAAAACGTAATTAAACATAATAAATTACAACTGAGACTAAACATAAACCGCTCTCTTGAAAATATTGACTTCTCCTCGAATGATAAAAAGGAGAAACATATGAACTACTGCATGTTGACCAAATATCTTGAATGTGCTAACCAGTAGGAAGCATACAGCTATGATATGGATCGACTACAAGGAATCTTACAACAATATGCCTCATACATAAATAAAAAAATGCCTGGAAAATACCAAATACAAGGCAAATTAGTAACTTGATAGAAAATTCAATGACAACATGGTGACTTGAACTGACAGCTGATAGAATATTACGTAATTAAGATTTTAATACAAAATAGTATTTTCGACAGGAATTTATTCTTTATGACCACTACTTTTCATCAATTACCATTGTGCCTCTAAGCGATGCATAAAAATCTACTAAACTCGATAAACGTTGTTTAATACAAATAGACGAATAAACCAGCCACAGTTTAGTGACCACAAAAAAGGTTTGCAAAAACCAAAAAGGCAATAGGGACAATTAAAATCTACCGTCAACATATTTGAATAGAAAAGTGCGAACCGATAATTATAAGAAGTGAAAAACTGGACAACGAAATGCATGGAACTACCCAATGTACGGGGTATGGGGAAACTAGGTAAACATAACAGCTACATATAATCAGGAAGTCTGGTAACAGACACCATAAAATTATAGGAATAAAATAGAAAATTGCCGAGGAATACACCAGATGTAATATAAAACACCTAGGTATATAGCTATATAGTATAAATATTATAAAAAGAAATAACACACATATAAATAAATAGGCAGTGCCACTATAAAGATACTCATGATTGTTTATACCTGGGATCAAAAAAACAACCACAGCACCTCGATCAGAGGATCAGGAAACGTATAGCCATGTACAATGCATTACACCAGACAGATAATGCTAAAGACGAACGTAGGAAGAGGAGTGGTTTGTATAATATACAGTGTAAATGACATGGAAACAATTGGGAAAATGCAAAATGTAAAACACCAAATATCTACACAGACGATTCATTAAAATGACAGATAAGACCTTGGAAAAACTTGGTTATGTCCATGAAAAGGAAACCTAAACAGAAAAATGGAATTCCCATTGACTTTTGTCCAAAATAACATGATTAGAACCAGCAACATTCAAGCAATAATCGATAAAATACAGGAAAGCAGCGAATAAAGACTTAGTGAACAAACTGGCAAAACAATAAATCATATTATAAGCAGCTGCAAAAAAATAGGTTTACAAAACGAATATGTAAACACATGAAAGTAGAGAAGGCAGTACACTTTAAATTATGCTAATACCTGCATTTTGAACAGCACGGAAAATGGGACAAACACCAACGAGTACAGAACTAGAAAATGAAAGTCACAAACTCCTATGGAGTATAGATGTACAAATAAATAAACTCACCCAAGCAAGAAAACTAATGTCATAAGTAACAAGAGGGAAAGGTCCAGACATTAGATTAGCTAGACACATAGAAACTGCTACAGAAGTAAAACAGAAAACAGCACTTGGAATCAAGAAAACTTAAATGGTATAAGTTTTTCCTCAAAATATGTCGGCATCAAATGGTAGCGTACCAAATACTCGAGTAGGATAAGTGAGAATAGAAAAGCAATAATTATATCACGACAGGATTGATGCAAAGAAGACTGGAACCTTGGGCAGGCTTATTGTCACCTATTTACAGAGAAGACCAATGGCTTATGCGAACGAAAAACAGATGGTAAACGACTGGTAAGATAACAAAAATTAATGAGCAAAGGATATCTAAAGAGGTGGAGAGTACTGGAAATGTAATGAGACTTGTTATCATTCAAGCTCCAGGGAATACCACAGGTCATATTCAAAGAGAAATATTTTATTATAGCCTGTGTAAAAATTCCTGTTGGCTAATAATAATAATAATAATAATAATAATAATAATAATAATAATAATAATAATAATTATAATAATAATAATAATAATAATAATACTTAAAACTTTAACTGACAGCTGATGAACAACCTATAACTGAAATTATTATAAAAAGACAGATCTTCCAAAATGAATTCCTATTACACTATCTTCATTGCCATGATGACCCTGAACAATGTATTAAGAAAATGCCAATTAGAATACACGTTCACTAATTTAGATGAAAGAATGAACCACCTAATTTACAATGACGAGCTTAAACTGTTCACAAAAATCAAGACTGAACTAGAGATATGAATAAACACAGCCAGATTCTTCAGCCAGGATATCCAAATGGATTATGGAAAAATTTGAACTGTTGATCACGAGAAATGGAAAATCTGGAAGCAAGACAAGGTTTGTTACTGCTCAATCAAAGGTATGATGGCACTAAATGTACATAATAGCAAGAAATACTTTGGAGTTCTGGAAGCAGACTCGGTCAAAACGACAGTAATAGAAAGCAAATTGAAAATGAATATATAAATATAACACAGAAACTCATTGAAAGTAAAATATATAGTTAGGAACCTTATGAAAGGAAAACACGTGTGTAGTGTTACTAGACCGTTAATAAGTCCAAGTGCATGAAAATGAGCATTTCGGTTTTGATCATGACTAGGACTACATATAACAGAAGAGGGAAGTTTTAGGCCAAGGAATTGTCTTGCAGTTATATGGAAAATTTCACTGACATATTGTCTGAAGTATGCACAGGATTATTTAAACTAAGACTATTTGCTGCCAAAAAAAGGTCGTGGAAAAGATCAGGAGGCAACATGGATAAGTTTTTGATCAATGAAAAAGTGCGTATCAATTGCAAACATCGAATCTTCTAATGATCTTCGAAAATTACAGAATACAAAGAAGACATACAACTTCTAAAAACGTATATATATATATATATATATATACATGCATACATATATATATATATATATATATATATATATATATATATATATATATATATATATGCCGTCGAGGCAAGAGAAGTAGCAATCATTCGATATGCTACTGATAAACTTAACTGGAATATAGATGAATAAAAATGTTTGAGTGTAAACTCGTAAAATACTTACAGGGCAACGGCACAGTTGACCGTATATATATATATATATATATATATATATATATATATATATATATATATATATATATATATATATATATATATATATATATATATATATTTATATATATTTATATATATACTTATATATATATATATTTTATATATATTTATATATATATTTATGTATATATATTTATATATATATATATATCGGATATTATGATTATATATATATACACACACACATATATATACATATATATATATATATATATATATATATATATATATATATATATAGCATAATATCCGAAATATAGAATAAACACAAAAAAACATATCAAACTTAACCTAGGCTGATAATAGGCCAGCTTAATACAGCAAAAAGATTTCTACCCTTCACCTAAACACAAAAAAGGTGTGAACCGGAGGTCATCGGTCATCTGTGTCTTTGTCCTGTTCATGCCCGTCCATTGGTTGATTAGCATGGGCGCAGCGGCAACTAGGAAGATGATTGCTAACTAGAAAATTCAATAGCATGCGCATATATACAATATCATATATGATATATATATAAACAATAACCAAAACTTTTCGTATAAGCCTGGCAAATTCTCACGAGAATCGAACGCGGAATGTTCTGTATAGCTTAATTGCCATATATGTTTTATTACTTTCTAGTTTGTTCTACCTATGTATTTTTGCACTGTTGAAGTAATACTAAAAATTTATGCATAAAAATATATCTTCGTATATTAATTTATTTGATGAAATGAAGTGTGTATATATATATATATATATATATATATATATATATATATAATTACATTTATACATATTTATTTTACTCTTTCCTCCTTAACTCTGTCGTTTACTTTTTTCTTTTTACTTGCGTGTTTATTTCTAGGCTGTACAGGCTTATTTTTTAACCCAATTTTGTTATTGTCTTTTTTTAATGTCGTTTATATTTGCAATTGCTTTCGTTTTCATTTATATCTTTTTTTTTTTTCATTTTATTTTACCTTTTTTAATTTGCCTTTATTTCTGTTTTTCTTTCCATTGTACATTGTATTTGGAAGAATGTTTGTCTCGCTTTATTTCTATTTCCCGGTATTTGCTAGTTTCATATCTATTATATCCGCCAATCTTCACCTGATTGCGAGTTTTAATGTAATTTTAATCAGTCTGACATTTATGTATGTACCAGTATTGGATATTTATATTTTTACATAAAATTGATTTATCTGTTTAATGATGATTTTCGATGTAATTTTGGTCACTCTGTTCTTTTTGGGTAGATACTATAAACGGATTTTTTTAGTCATTTTTTTCTGCTCTGCAAGTATTATGCTTCATCTTTTTATTTTTAAGGATGCTGTATCTTTTTAAAACTGCAATTTATTTTATATTAACATACGTACGCACCTGCGAAAATGAGGATTTTACCAAGTATTTAACTTAATTTCGTATATAATTCCTCATCGAATTTTTTTTTACCTGGATTTTACTGCCAACTCACTACACTCTTATAAATAGTTACATGTTATCTCCAGAATACCATCTTGAGTATTTTACTGTATATTTTTGTCATAAAATTTGTACATTTTAAGGACTTTCTTATAGACATCCAATAGAGTTTGGATGTTTCCAGTATTTTATTTCTTACGACTTTTAATTTTTGAATTTTATCACATGTATCTTACTCTGATTTGTACGTATTTCCGTATTACTTATCTGCTGTTGGCAGGGGCGTGTTCGAAATAAGTGTCTCTCTTTTAAGGCCAAATCAAGTATGGTATTTTACTTTAGTATTTTAAACTTTAATTCAAGCAGACATATATCAAATAACTTTATAAAATCAGCAATAGTTTCTCTACAGTGCAACGCAGACACCAATGTGTTGTGAACTAAGTCAGTTCGAGAGGCGTGTGAGTTTTCTCCGGGTTTTCTGTAATTAGTTCCCAACTACAGCAGGCAATTAATCGAGTTGATTGAAAATTGTGCGATTTCACCGATTTCGATGACAATGAAAACAGGGAAGTATGAGACATCTTCGGCCATCACGCAATCCCGGCAAACGTCGTGCCACTCTGCTAGTGTATGGATATTTCCAAAGAACAAATTCATAAACTTCATTCACATATAGTATAATTATATTAATTTTGCCTTGACATGCAAGCCAGTCTTCAAGAAATATTTCTGCGTTATTGTAAATTATGCGTGTTTGCTTCGTTTTTAATTTGGCTGGTTCTTTTTTCATAATATTTCTTTTGATGTCGAATAATTATTCATATTAAAGAATCTGACATGGGATTTCAGATTTTTTTTACAGCATTTGGATTTATGATTAATGGTGTGTGCCATTTAGTTTTTCACACGTGTGGACGGAAATGAAATGTTTCTGAAAAAACATTTTATATTATGAACAGTATGGTCTTCTTAATTCCATTGCATAGCGATTGATAATTACAATGTATTCTGTCTAATAGCAGTTTTGTTGTTATGTATAATATAAATATCACCTGTCTGTTTAAATATATGTATGCATTATTAATGTGTGTATGCATGTATGTTTGTATGTCTCGCAAAAACTGTCGACACAAGCGATGGATTTTAACAAGACTAGCCTCATTTTGAAGCGCAATCATTCTGACGACAAATATGGAAAATGTTGCCACAAACATTAACTCCTCCACAACTGGGCAGGTTTCTACAGGGAGGGTCGGATTTTTCGCTGACAATTTTTGCAATTCATTCAACCGTTGCGCCCCCGACGTCACATAAAAGATGTGGTTTCAACCGCCCGTGACGTCATAACCACGGTAGGCAAATCGACATGATAGTTTTTTCACCTCTTTTTCCTCTGGTTCGAGCCTGCTTCATAATCCTACTACTACTACTAATACTACTACTACTACGCAATTTTCCTTTTATTTTAGCTCAGCGAACAGTTTATGCACACTTCCACTTTCTTTTCCGCCTTCATGTCACGGGTTCGAGCCTGCTGACCTGCCCACTACAACTTTTTTTTTTTGCTCAACACACACCTCCAAACACCCGGGCAACGTCGGGCACCCATACTAGTTTAATCTAAGGAGGAATGTATTTTCTCGGCTTTTGGGCATTTTGTTTTTATTACATGTAAGGCGAGACGATTGTATTAAGTTGTGTGCATTTTGAAAATGTCAGTGATAACTCCGATTACATTTTTTAATGAAGGCATCTCAGTATATTGTATTTATATTCGAAAAATATAAGATACGAGGGGATTGCAAATTACATTGTTATAATTTCTGCATCCATGCGTTCGTAACTTAAGACTTCCATCCTTCTGTTGCATATATTGATAATGTTAAACTATAAATACCAACTCTTGCCATGGACGTGCGTCAGAGACAGGAAGTCGTCATTGATTCCCTGACAAAAATGCTTTGCAGATTGAACATTAAGGCTTCGCTTCTGTAACCACTGTCCTATGCAAAGCGCGCTCTTGATCCCCATGCTCAACCATGGCGAATGTTTGTTGTTTGCATGAAGATAGAAATTCTGGAGCACGAGAGATTAAACGTTTTAATGATATTACTTTCGTCTACGTAGCTCTAAAACTATTTGTGTTAAAATATTAGGTTTTATTTCGTAACGGCTATCGTATGTGCAGTTAAAGTTTGTGTTGTTGTGTAAATGTTTGTGTATATGTGGTTAGTGGTGTTTATAAATTAGGTTATATCCATACGTAATTTCAGAAACGTTGAATTCTTTGTGAATCTAATCAAATGATTAAAAAGATCGTTTGTGTTGCAATTTCTAATGCCTCTAAATTACTTGTAATTGTTATAACAAAACTTAATACCGGAGATAAGAACACCAATTCGTAAAGAATTATAATTAAATAAGTTATTACAATGAATTATTCGCTGTAATTACAAGATGTGCAAAGGAACCACACATCAGCAAGAAAAGTGTTTTAGAATACAATAATAGAAGTTACAACATAAATATAAAAAAATAAGATCCCTCGCCGATAAAATATTATTAGAAAAAAGTTCATTTATATTGTTAGAGTATCGGAGATTTCAACAGAAATAAATGGCAAACATTTAGAAAGTAATGTGAATAATAAAATCAAGAAATGTATATTTACAAAGAAACATAAATGAAGTTTAAAATGGCCGTTTTAGAAAGACCTTAATAGTGTTTTCTGAAAAAAGTTATTTACGAATTAGACCATTGAAAATGGTTCCATTTGAATAATATCGGAGTGTATTGTTGTTAGTGAGCTTGAGGACTCTTTTAAAGTATAGGACGAGGAAATATCTTGTAAAATTTACTGAGATTTACTAGAAAAAATAACCAACATTTAGCGAATAATTAACGGTGCCAGTTAAAAAAAATAAACACAACCAATCACGTTTCAGCATACACCAAGATGCGGTTGCAACGAATGAACTTTTTGTATGGAGTGAACAACCAATCTGTGTGATTTGAATCCGATTAAAGATTTTTGCAAATATTAAAAGTTTAACCACAAAAATAAACGCTAGCAAGCAGTAAAATACTGGACGTAAACTTATTTGCTGACACAGTAAATCTGACATATACTTTTGATATCAATTTGTTAAATGCTATTAAATCTGACATATACTTTTGGTATCAATTTGTTAAATGCTATTAAATCTGACATATACTTTTTGTATCAATTTGTTAAATGCTATTAAATCTGACATATACTTTTGATATCAATTTGTTAAATGCTATTACATCTGACATATACGTTTGATATCAATTTGTTAAATGCTATTAAATCTGACATATACTTTTGGTATCAATTTGTTAAATGCTATTAAATCTGACATATACTTTTGATATCAATTTCTTAAATGCTATTAAATTTGGCATATACTTTTGATATCAATTTGTTAAATGCTATTAAATCTGACATATACTTTTGGTATCAATTTGTTAAATGCTATTAAATCTGACATATACTTTTGGTATCAATTTGTTTAATGCTATTAAATCTGACATATACTTTTGGTATCAATTTGTTAAATGCTATTAAATCTGACATATACTTTTGGTATCAATTTGTTAAATGCTATTAAATCTGACATATACTTTTGGTATCAATTTGTTAAATGCTATTAAATCTGACATATACTTTTGGTATCAATTTGTTAAATGCTATTAAATCTGACATATACTTTTGGTATCAATTTGTTAAATGCTATTAAATCTGACATATACTTTTGGTATCAATTTGTTAAATGCTATTAAATCTGACATATACTTTTGGTATCAATTTGTTAAATGCTATTAAATCTGACATATACTTTTGGTATCAATTTGTTAAATGCTATTAAATCTGACATATACTTTTGGTATCAATTTGTTAAATGCTATTAAATCTGACATATACTTTTGGTATCAATTTGTTAAATGCTATTTAAATGATGGATATCCATGTACTGTTGTTTACTTGCATTTTCTATATTGTTCAATGAATAGTTTGTTTTATTCTCAATGCATATGACTTTGCATTATTTGTATATATTATTGCATATTTATATATTCTTTAAAAACCACCAATGGCAATTTATTAAAAACAACTCACTGGAAAATTCTATATTAATAAAATAGAAACGAGTTTCCCCTTTAACTTCCGATATTAAAGAAAAATTAGTAAACATTATATATGCAAAACTTTTACACTCACTGCTTAAAATTAGTATGAAAAATTGTTACTAGTCGACAATACATACACTTTGTCCCCGTTTAATAATTCTTACTTTTTCCTAGTAGTGGTATTCTTGTGAAAAACTGCTCAGTATTGCTTGCGTATATGTAAATATTAATGTGCATCTGTGTGTTCAGTGTATGTACATGTCAATATCTGTGATCGTCCTGCGCGTATAATGTTCACGATGTGTTTATGCATATATATATATATATATATATATATATATATATATATATATATATATATATATATTCAGATCCCACAGGTTATATAACAGTTAAAACACTTCTTTGCATGACGAATAAAAATCCTTATCTGCTTGGCACCAAATAAAAGCAGAACATACATTTTTGTAGAGGCATTAAATCAACGTATTGTGCTGGACATACTCCTAAAGATGCTAATAATTTTTCTTTTGCAGAAAACGCATGACAACCACATTATATTTCCCACATCTGACATTTATTTTTGGCTGTGATTCTTTTTTTTTTCCCCGAGGTGCTAATAGTTTCTTTTTGTTGATTATATCACGCTGTCTGCTCAGCCGAATGCTGCTATCGCTTTTCACCCGCAATAACTTTCTTGTCAACATACCACTACTACTAATACTCCTACCCCTACTCATACTACTACTACTACTACTAATACTACTACTAATAATAATAATAACAATAACAACAATAGCAACAATAATAATACTATTGATGATGATAATACAGATAACAATTCTCATCCTAATACTATTAGAAATAACAACGCAGTAAAATACTAAATCAAAGGTTATAAAATACTAAAAAGAATGATAATAATTTAACAAGCCGCGCGTGCGTGATCCCCCTCTGGTGCGGCATGTGTGATGATGCCAAAATAAAAAAAAATACTGAAGAAACGATACATGTGAGAAGTGTGTAGGGCCAACGTTGCCTTTACATTTTCGCCAAGTTTCAGACAAATCTAATACATGGGCCAAACGCTGTAGAGCAAAAAGTGTTATTTTTGGTTATTTTAGTGGATTTTGACCACTTTTGAGTTCATGAGGACGTTGAATTCCAGCGTAAATCGATAACGGTGCAGTTTCAAGCCTTAACACATTTATATTTGAGTTGACAACCGTGAAAAAACACTGTTAAGAAACATGAAAAAAGAGCCACATAAGGGGTGTTTTAGCACTAAAAGCCCCAAGGACGCTAACCAGAATTTTGTTAGGGCTACCCCTACTTATTCATAATAAGATCTGTATAGAAGTCTGTGTAAAGGACACGGCAAAAGAACGAGAAAAATGCATAATGCAAAACACTAAAAGGATAATTATGGCAGCGAGAGACACTGAATAAAAAAAAAAACAGAAAACAGAGAGACAAACGACAAAACGAGAAAAGAGAAATGGGAAGAGAAACAACTCCACGGAAGATTCATAAGAGTGACAAAAGATGAGAATAACGAAAACACCTGGACATGGATGCGAAAAGGACATATACACCGAGAAACTGAATCTCAAAATATTGGAGCACAATATAACTTGATAAGAACCAGCCATATCAAAGCAAAGATCGATAAAACACAAGAAAACAACAAATGCAAACTATGTGGACGAAAGGAGACGAAACGATAAACCATATGGTAAGTGAATGCAGCAAAATTGCCCAAAAGGAATACAAAAACAGGCATGACCAAGTGGGGAGGGTGGTACACTTGGAATTCTGTAAACGACTGTATTTTGAGCGTACATACAAATGGTACAAACATAAACCCGCAACAACACTCGAAAATGAGAACCACAAAATCCTATGGGACAAACCCATCCATGCAAGAAGACCAGATGTCGTAATAATTAACAAGAAAGAAAAATCCTGTCAAATCGTAGACTTTGCAGTCCAAGCTGACCACAGGGTGAGTATGAGAGAAAAAGAGAAACGAAGCAAATACACAGAGCTAGCCAGAGAGTTAAAAAGGATTTGGATGATGAAGAAAATCAAAATAGTACCGATAATAGTAGAAGCACTAGGAACAATTCCGAAAAACTTCGAAAAAAGAATGTCAGAAATTGGAATCAGAGGAATAACTGCAAGAGTACACCGACTAACGATACTGAAAACGACTGAAATATTAAGGAAACCCTTGAGTGCGGAGCATAATAGAAGACAATATAACGAATAAGCGTTACAGGGAATGAAGAACACCGAAACTGCATATTTACAAGTTCATGTATCCCCCCAACATTGTTTCCTCACCGTTTCCCCCAAAAAATGATGACAAAGGGGCGAGAAGGGTCAATAAGGACTGAAAGACCGAGGAGGGAGCGTCAACCAGACCTCGGCTTGACAAGCTCAAAGAGAACTGGGACCTTGAGGAGGCTGAGTGCCACTCAAATTCCAGTACAAATCAATGGTAAGCGGATTTTGCGATGATGCAAATTCATTTGCAAATGCTATCGAAGGCGGTGGAGGGAGCTTGACGTTTGGGGAGACTTGTTGTCATTCAGCTTCCAGAGATCACCACAGGTTTCCAATCAGATCGTTTGTTGACGTGTGAAAGCTCCATGTGAGCCAATAATAATGATGATGAAGATGCGTAAAGCAATAACTTCCGACTTTCCTCGTGATTAGGCTATTGTAAAGTGAACAAGCCTGTTTTAAACAACTTAAATACAGTCTCTCGAAAAATGTCCGCGATTAAATAATGTTATTATTTATCCCGTCGTTTTTGATAATAGATGAGGAAGGCGCCATATTTATTATTATGTACTATTATTATAGATATATAAAATTGGTTTAGTGAAACTGTTTATGAAAGTTATATTACGAAAGAAGAAAAATATATATATAGAGAGGGGGGGTAGAGAGAGAGACTAGCAAGGAGCTCGGCGTTGATGTTTTAATTCATGGAAATTGCGTATGTATTATTTTATAATCAATCCGCTATTAAATCTTATATATTACGAGAAACAATTTGGCCGGTGGATTAATTCGCTAAAATAATAAATAAATACAAAAATATTAATGATAATGTGGTTCATCAAATATCGTCTGTGTTGGCAATGAAAGCCTGTAGACAAATTCATTTCTAGTTAATGTTCAGTTTAAAGATATGTAAGCGAAAAAAATGATCTGCGGCGATTAAGAATGGTTTCACTTATTTTATCATAAATTAAACTCATTTATAAGAAAAATAAAATAAAATTTTGAGGTACACCGGGGTTCGAACAGGGGGATCTTCCGATCTGCAGTCAAATGCTTTACCACTGAGCTATATCTTCAGATTATCTAAGTTTTTTATTAGAACAAATGATTTTCTGTAATTTTGTTATCTCCGTTGACCAGGGGTAACATAAATTATTATCTTGTTAAAATACTTTTTTCATCTACAAGGGAGGAAAGAGTACTTTTAAGAGTTAGATTATTTTTCAGTTTTGATACTTATCCGATGAATTCCGGTACAGAACATCTAATCACATTGCAAGGCATATAAATTACTTCACGAAAATCTATGAGTACAAAACTCACAAACACCCAAGTACGCACCCACATACTTTCCCAAAACATAAACTAAAATGAAAACTGACAGAAATTAAAACGAATTACGGAATAAGATTACTATTCAATGAATGTATTTGTTAAATGTGTTTTTGTTTCTCCTGAAATTACGTAATATTTAAAGATATGTTGTTAAAATAAATGACAGAAAACCATATTTAATAAAATATTTTTTATAAATCACTGAAAAAACACTTACAACCTGCATAAGAAAACTTACTGTATGATCATATGGACGATTGTAAAGTGGGGTTTTGCAATACGAAAAAAGCAAACAAATAACATACATATCATTATCTGGCTTAATGGTAATTAAAGCGTTTTCAACGAGTTTTGTAATTATGTTGGAATTTATTTGTATAAATAGGATTTAAAGCAAATTAAAAAAAAATCCTTCTAAGTCATTGTTTTGTGAAACATTCTTCACATGAGTGTATGTTTTGTACGAATGGGAATAAGTGACAAAACTACCGTTGAAACGTTTTACTTAAGTAAAGAAAGTAAATGAGAAAAACACAGTCATTTTCTTCGGAGCTTCTATACATAGTAGAATGTAATTAAAATGAATGTTTTAAAAAAACTAATTAAAAATGTAAATGTAACAATAATAGGCGAATCTTCTTTTTATGATTAAATGATTTTAGGTTAACATGGATTTATATTCTACATTAGAAATCAGAACCGCAAAATATGTAAGAGAATATTTGGTAGTTTGATATGGGTATATTAAATCTCAACTGCGTGTATTTTGTGTTTTTCGTATTATAAAAAAACTAATCTAAAGATTGACTTTTTTCAATGGATAATACCCGTGTTTAATTGCAGATAATGGTGTATCTCGTTATTCTGTACAAAAAAAAATCAAGGTTCTAGATTTACGTTAATATGTAGTAAATGGCTGTATCGAAGAAGACAGATATTATTTTTCGATGACCTTTACTTCTGTGAAAAAAAAACTGATTTCGGATTCCGAGAGTGGATTAAATTTAAGGAGGATGCAATGTTTGTTATTATCTATGTAAGATTATGTATGTGAAGGAGTGAAGCAAATATCGTAACTCATAACATTTATTCGACGCTGACTAACTATACGTATTCTTGCGCTAAATCACGCTGCAGATTTTCCTTAAAATATAGTTTGAAAAACTAAGGTAGAAATTGTCGCGTTCTTTTCCTATGGCCTTGAAAGTGGCACAGGAATAACGAACTTCTATTTATTATATACACACGAGGGGTACCCAGTGTTGCCCGGGTGTTTTCGGGGTATGTGGAAAAACTTCGAAAATGTGAAAAAAACAGGTGCACGTGAAAAAAAACGAAGCCTTCACGACGCGCAGTTGGAAAATAGTAAAGTGTTTTTTTTAAAAAAAACAGGTGCGTGTTTTTGATTGACGTGACGGCGATAGGTATTCAGCAGTTAACATTTTGTGCGGGACAGTTTTGAATGAGGTGAATAAATCGGTTTGTTTGTTTTTAAAAAGCCGCTCCCTGTTTATTAGGAGGAGCGAAATGAAAGCTACAGTCTGATATAACAAAGTCGACATTGAACAAACGTTACTTATGCTCTCTTGAGACAACTGGCTTTCGGCCTGTTGTATTTATTTGCTCCCCCACCGAGCAAATTAGGCACAAGGCCAATTTTTAATGTGAGGAGTCAAGGGAAGGGGAAGGGAAAATGGGGACCAGCTCCCGAGAGGAGGGAAATGGGAGCTGGTTAAAGGTCAAGCATCTGGTCTTTGCTAGTCATAGCTAGTCCTAGCTTGCAGCATCTGCCGGAACAGATACTACACTTTGATCATGTCACCCGGGCCCCGGAGGGCGCGCGGGCAAGTGACTTTCAGCCTGTTGTATTTATTTGCTCCCCCACCGAGCAAATTAGGCACAAGGCCAATTTTTAATGTGAGGAGTCAAGGGAAGGGAAAATGGGAACCAGCTCCCGAGAGGAGGGAAATGGGAGCTGGTTAAAGGTCAAGCATGTGGGGTTGCCCCCACATCTGGTCTTTGCTAGTCATAGCTAGTCCTAGCTAGTCATAGCTTGCAGCATCTGCCGGAACAGATACTACACTTTGATCATGTCACCCGGGCCCCGGAGGGCGCGCGGGCAAGTGGCTTTCAGCCTGTTGTATTTATTTGCTCCCCCACCGAGCAAATTAGGCACAAGGCCAATTTTTAATGTGAGGAGTCCAGGGAGGGGGAAGGGAAAATGGGGACCAGCTCCCGAGAGGAGGGAAATGGGAGCTGGTTAAGGGTCAAGCATGTGGGATTGCCCCCACATCTGGTCTTTGCTAGTCATAGCTAGTCCTAGCTAGTCATAGCTTGCAGTATCTGTCGGAACAGATACTACACTTTGATCTGGTCACCCGGGCCCCGGAGGGCGCGCGGGCAAGTGTGGCTTTCAGCCTGTTGTATTTATTTGCTCCCCCACCGAGCAAATTAGGCACAAGGCCAATTTTTAATGTGAGGAGTCCAGGGAGGCGGAAGGGAAAATGGGGACCAGCTCCCGAGAGGAGGGAAATGGGAGCTGGTTAAGGGTCAAGCATGTGGGATTGCCCCCACATCTGGTCTTTGCTAGTCATAGCTAGTCCTAGCTAGTCATAGCTTGCAGTATCTGTCGGAACAGATACTACACTTTGATCTGGTCACCCGGGCCCCGGAGGGCGCGCGGGCAAGTGTGGCTTTCAGCCTGTTGTATTTATTTGCTCCCCCACCGAGCAAATTAGGCACAAGGCCAATTTTTAATGTGAGGAGTCCAGGGAGGGGGAAGGGAAAATGGGGACCAGCTCCCGAGAGGAGGGAAATGGGAGCTGGTTAAGGGTCAAGCATGTAGGATTGCCCCCACATCTGGTCTTTGCTAGTCATAGCTAGTCCTAGCTAGTCATAGCTTGCAGTATCTGTCGGAACAGATACTACACTTTGATCTGGTCACCCGGGCCCCGGAGGGCGCGCGGGCAAGTGTGGCTTTCAGCCTGTTGTATTTATTTGCTCCCCCACCGAGCAAATTAGGCACAAGGCCAATTTTTAATGTGAGGAGTCAAGGGAGGGGGAAGGGAAAAAAAGGGGACCAGCTCCCGAGAGGAGGGAAATGGGAGCTGGTTAAGGGTCAAGCATGTGGGGTTGCCCCCACATCTTGTCTTTGCTAGTCATAGCTAGTCATAGCTTGCAGCATCTGCCGGAACAGATACTACACTTTGATCATGTCACCCGGGCCCCGGAGGGCGCACGGGCAAGCGGCTTTCAGCCTGTTGTATTTATTTGCTCCCCCACCGAGCAAATTAGGCACAAGGCCAATTTTTAATGTGAGGAGTCCAGGGAGGGGGAAGGGAAAATGGGGACCAGCTCCCGAGAGGAGGGAAATGGGAGCTGGTTAAGGGTCAAGCATGTGGGATTGCCCCCACATCTGGTCTTTGCTAGTCATAGCTAGTCCTAGCTAGTCATAGCTTGCAGTATCTGTCGGAACAGATACTACACTTTGATCTGGTCACCCGGGCCCCGGAGGGCGCGCGGGCAAGTGTGGCTTTCAGCCTGTTGTATTTATTTGCTCCCCCACCGAGCAAATTAGGCACAAGGCCAATTTTTAATGTGAGGAGTCCAGGGAGGCGGAAGGGAAAATGGGGACCAGCTCCCGAGAGGAGGGAAATGGGAGCTGGTTAAGGGTCAAGCATGTGGGATTGCCCCCACATCTGGTCTTTGCTAGTCATAGCTAGTCCTAGCTAGTCATAGCTTGCAGTATCTGTCGGAACAGATACTACACTTTGATCTGGTCACCCGGGCCCCGGAGGGCGCGCGGGCAAGTGTGGCTTTCAGCCTGTTGTATTTATTTGCTCCCCCACCGAGCAAATTAGGCACAAGGCCAATTTTTAATGTGAGGAGTCCAGGGAGGGGGAAGGGAAAATGGGGACCAGCTCCCGAGAGGAGGGAAATGGGAGCTGGTTAAGGGTCAAGCATGTGGGATTGCCCCCACATCTGGTCTTTGCTAGTCATAGCTAGTCCTAGCTAGTCATAGCTTGCAGTATCTGTCGGAACAGATACTACACTTTGATCTGGTCACCCGGGCCCCGGAGGGCGCGCGGGCAAGTGTGGCTTTCAGCCTGTTGTATTTATTTGCTCCCCCACCGAGCAAATTAGGCACAAGGCCAATTTTTAATGTGAGGAGTCAAGGGAGGGGGAAGGGAAAAAAAGGGGACCAGCTCCCGAGAGGAGGGAAATGGGAGCTGGTTAAGGGTCAAGCATGTGGGGTTGCCCC
Organism: Euprymna scolopes; assembly: GCF_053919585.1. NCBI lineage: Eukaryota > Metazoa > Mollusca > Cephalopoda > Sepiida > Sepiolidae > Euprymna > Euprymna scolopes. The sequence continues at coordinate 83,979,619 of NC_136485.1, forward strand.
CACATCTTGTCTTTGCTAGTCATAGCTAGTCATAGCTTGCAGCATCTGCCGGAACAGATACTACACTTTGATCATGTCACCCGGGCCCCGGAGGGCGCGCGGGCAAGTGTGGCTTTCAGCCTGTTGTATTTATTTGCTCCCCCACCGAGCAAATTAGGCACAAGGCCAATTTTTAATGTGAGGAGTCAAGGGAAGGGGAAGGGAAAATGGGGACCAGTTCCCGAGAGGAGGGAAATGGGAGCTGGTTAAGGGTCAAGCATGTGGGGTTGCCCCCACATCTGGTCTTTGCTAGTCATAGCTAGTCCTAGCTAGTCATAGCTTGCAGCATCTGCCGGAACAGATGGTATTTATTTGCCCCCCCACTGAGCAAATTAGGCACAAGGCCGTTTTTAATGTGAGGTAAAAACCAGCTCCCCTAAAAGGGGTCACTCTGGTTACCAAAAATAATAATTGTCCCAGTATAGAGGGTTTCCCCTCCATTGACTGGTACAAATTATCTTAAGTGCAGTATCTGCCGGAACAGATACTACACTTTGATCATGTCACCCGGGCCCCGGAGGGCGCGCGGGCAAGTGGCTTTCAGCCTGTTGTATTTATTTGCTCCCCCACCGAGCAAATTAGGCACAAGGCCAATTTTTAATGTGAGGAGTCAAGGGAAGGGGAAGGGAAAATGGGGACCAGCTCCCGAGAGGAGGGAAATGGGAGCTGGTTAAAGGTCAAGCATGTGGGGTTGCCCCCACATCTGGTCTTTGCTAGTCATAGCTAGTCCTAGCTAGTTATAGCTTGCAGCATCTGCCGGAACAGATACTACACTTTGATCATGTCACCCGGGCCCCGGAGGGCGCGCGGGCAAGTGGCTTTCAGCCTGTTGTATTTATTTGCTCCCCCACCGAGCAAATTAGGCACAAGGCCAATTTTTAATGTGAGGAGTCAAGGGAAGGGGAAGGGAAAATGGGGACCAGCTCCCGAGAGGAGGGAAATGGGAGCTGGTTAAAGGTCAAGCATGTGGGGTTGCCCCCACATCTGGTCTTTGCTAGTCATAGCTAGTCCTAGCTAGTCATAGCTTGCAGTATCTGCCGGAACAGATACTACACTTTGATCATGTCACCCGGGCCCCGGAGGGCGCGCGGGCAAGTGGCTTTCAGCCTGTGATTTGAGTCGAGTTTCGCTTTTTTTTATACCGAAAACCGAATGTAACGCGTGCCGATGCGGGAAATGTCGAATAATTAACATTTGAAAGTCAATAAAATTAAATAGACAGGCGAGCTCCGTGGATAACTCTGAGATATTACAATTTATAGATGCTATAAAAAGTTTTAAGAAGTTGTGGACCGAGCAAGCGCTTCTTTGAAAGAAGCCTTTTGTGGACATCAAGTAAAAGCGTACATACATACATACATACATACATACATACATACATTTTCGCTTATATATATAGATAAAGATGATATTATATTGTATAACACTGTCAGCTGGTATACACAATTTCAAAATGTTTAAAGAATTACAGTTTAAATATGAAGGTTGCTACAATTGTAACAGTATTATTGAGAAGTCGCTTGTCAACATGGTTACTTGTCTGTGCTTAATGTAAGAATTTAATGAACGGAAAATATCGCAAAATTGAATATAAGTTAAAAATCTTATCCGAAAATTAGCAAATTCAGTAAACTGTAGAATTGGTAAGGCATTTTGATTCTCATGTTTTAGGATTGTTGCAGTTTATTAATTCTGGTATAGTTTAGATATTTTCTTTCTCAATTTGTTAAGCGAATGTAGTGCATAGTTATAAAGTAAAGAACGCTATTATTTATCCATACATTATGTAACCATAATGATCTCGATTTGTCCCGTAAAAAAATCCAGTTTAGTGAAATACGATTTAGCTTTCTGGACGTTGAAAATTGACCCAGTGTTCAATTTGTCTCGCCAGCTTAGCCATTAGTACTGCAAGAGGCACTTACTTTGCATCGATTATTGCATTAATTAACACCTGCTTTTTTATAAGATGCTTACATACGACTGTTATTGGATTCGAGTTTCACGACCAGCAGTAATTAACAATTCTCATACTGATTACTGCCTAAACACTAAATATTGTATAAATACAAGTATTTTTAATACATTTTTCAATTATTATACATTTAAATCCCATTTCAAGAAATAAAAATTGGATAATTATTAATATTGAATTTAAAAATAGCTACGAACAAATGCAACCAACTGACATTCGGCTATTTAATACTGTCTGATAGCGTATTATGCTTGAAGGCATTTTAGCATTTATAAGAACTTAATCTCCCAGCTAAAACTAGGACTAGATTCGAATCTCTCCTCGACTAATAAATATCCCTTTCCATTCGTGATCATCGCGTAAGCATGAAGAACAACTACTACCAGCAGTTATAAAAATAATAAAAATTTATTAAAAAAAGTACTATATGTATATGAACGATTGTGTGTGTATGTGTGTGTTCATGCGTTTGTGTGTGCATATATATTCTCTTATTATAAAAAGGGATTTTGCCTGTCCATGTGCGAGTTCGTTCTCTATGGATTCGAGAACGGCTCGATTTTTATGAAATTTCACACTAAGATACTTTATGTGGTTGGTTGTGTTCTTAGATAGGTTGTGTGTCGGAATCTCTTCGATCAGTTTCAATAATTATTAATCGAAATAATCCGATAGTAAAAAGAAACCGCAGACGGTTTGCACCAAAAGTTACATCTTACACAGCCTAATACCACAAGGGCATTTAAAAAGTGTGATTATCACACACGGTCAAACATATACAATCAACAGTAAATTTTTATATGAAAGAGGCGCGTTTAAAATGGGTGTTTCTGTTTAAAGGACAATCGCACAATCGCGCACATGTACTTTTTACATGTTAAACTGAAATTCAAACCACTATCACTGCACAACCAGTAATAGCTGGCATATAAAATGAACAGTAGATAATTTTCTATATGACAAGGGCACGTTCGAAATAAATGAGTTTTTTGTTGTTTAGAGCACAACTGAAGCATAATACTTAACTTTGCGTGTTACATTTTAATGCTACCATAATATAGAAAAATAATTTTATAAAATCAACAATAGGTTCTGTACAGTGCAATATAGACTACAATTTATTATGAACTTAGCCATACATACATATATATATATATATATATATATATATATATATATATATATATATATATATTTATTTACCAGTGGTGAAAAAAACGGACTAGAGTGCTCAATGTGTAGCCAGAGCAGTATATAAGAAATTTATTACTGTGATTCCAGAATGAGTTTACATAGTGTTTCAACTAGAGGAATATCCTCAAAGAGAGGAAATATCCAACTAGCATCGTCAGAATTCATAGATGTCCATCTATGAATTCTGACGATGCTAGTTGGATATTTCCTCTCTTTGAGGATCTTCCTCTAGTTAAAACACTATGTAAAATCATTCTGGACTCACAGTAATAAATTTCTTATATATATATACATATATATATATATATATATATATATATATATATATATATATATATATATACTGAACAAGAAGGTTAGTAAGCTAGATAGATGAATAGATAAATAAATAAATAAATATATAGATAGATGGATGGATAGATATGTATGTATGTAGGTATATACAAATTGAAACATTTATATACTGTTTTTTATAATAATTTACCTTTATTATTTTTATTGTTTTCCTTAGAAAAATCATTTCATTTGAAATGCAATTCATTCTTCATAATTAGCTCTTTACATATGTGCTGATCTTGAAATAATTCTATTTAGGTTGATATATTACGAAACATATTTTAAAACATTTCAGCATAAAATCACAAACTAATTTGATGCTGTGAAATGCATACAGAACGATTTAGTATCGAAAGTAAAGATTGCTCACTTACACCTGTCAATTTTCCGTCTTTGAAAAAGCCAACTGTGCTCCATTCGTAGTTATCTTTGGATGTTTGACGGAAATTCAAAATTCGGTACCTGGCGGGTCCATCACCATTTGATAAAAATGAAAAGTTTGAGCCACTCAAACCTGGAGGTAATAGGAATAATAAAAAAACAGAATTATGAGCAACATACATGCTAATGCCAATGAAAAATATAACTGATAATAAAATAAAAAGACAAAATTAAAAGCAGATGGACAGATTATCTGACATAATAAAAAGTAAATAAAAAAATATGTTGAAATTGATCACTGATAAAATGTAATAATAAAAATAAGATTAGTCATCATTGAGACTGTATACATCTGTTTACAGCGTAAGGACAGACTAAAGTAATATTTTCTATTAAGTTTATACAGAATTATCTCATGAGTACGGAGAAGATTTAAAACAAATTACTAAACTGTTTGAAATGCTGCATGGTGGCTATTGTTTGCAAGGTGTAATAAATCCATTAATCGAATTCAGAAATAAAAATCTGAATTTTGATATGCATCAATGTTTCCATTTTGGTCGATTATGTTAAATTAAAATAAAGTGCTGACGTAAATGTTCCAGGAAAATAATTATAGTAAATATAATAGATTATTATTATTATTATTATTATTATTATTATTATTATTATTAATAATAATAATAATAATAATAATAATAATAATAATAATAATAATAATAATAATAATAATAATGGCTGATGAAAAAGTCAAGATAATATCAATAATAGGATCACTCGGAACAATTCCGAAACACTTTGGAAAAAAAAGAGAGAAAATGGAATACGAGGGATCTCTGGAAAGCTACAATGAATAACAATCATAAAAATACCTGAACTATTAAAGAAACTACTTGAATGCGGCGACTACTACACATGAGCCATATGGGCAGGCCAAACAAACTGCTCCAGAGGAAAACGATGAAGCGTTCCATGAAACAAGAATATTGAAGCTGCATATCTATAAGCCATCCTGTCCCCAAATTCCTCATCATCGTGCTCCCAAGAGTGATGCCAAAACGTCAAGTAGCAAGAAGGATGGAAAGACCGAGGAAAGAACGCTGACTAGACCTCCGATTAACAAGTGCGAAGAGAACTGGGAACTTGGGGAGGCTTATTGCCATTCAAATACCAGTTGATACCAAATAACCGCCGTCAGGGAGAACTCAAAGGTAAGCGGTCGTTGCGATAATGCAAAATTATTTGCAAATGTTCTCTAAAGAGGTAGACAATATTGAAAAACTGAGGAGACTTGTTGTCACTAAACTTCCAGGGACTACCCAGGTTGTTATCACGGAGAGATTTTTGAAGGCCTCTGTGAAAGCGCCTTGAGAGCCACTAATAATGATAATACAAACATAATGAATTGAATACATACAATCTTGTTTTACATTTATTCTGGATCCTTAAGAAACTGAATAAATAAGTTCATTTATTCTGATAAATATACCAGATGACGAGGAGATATGCAAAATCACTGCAATCGAATGTTGGGCATTACTGAAGAGATATACTACATAAACGTCGGGTTTCAAGGTTCTTTAGTTTTGCATAATACTTGAACTAGCAGAGTTTTTGTAACTTTAAATTGACTCATACGGTGTTCTCACCTGCACAATTACTTTAAAACTTAAAAAAAAATGTTTTTCTCAGAAAAGTTTTACACATTTTTAGGGAAGACGAGAATAACAGTGTAAATGAGACTGGAATTACAAGGTTTAGTACCAACACCCGGCAGGTACTTTTGTTGTATCAGCTAGAACTTACTCTTTTACAGTGATTGATGGCAGTTTTGGAATCGGCTTTAGTCTCAGTACAACTTCATGTTTTTTCTGTGATCCTCTTTCCAGAAAGGCAATGTTATCTTTTTAAAAATGGCTTCTCTATAAAATGTGTGTCTTTACTCCCCTCTTTTGAAGAGAAGCGTTTGGCTTCGAAATGCCAAGGCCTGAAAAGGTTTCCCTATCCTGGAATATTGTAGTCCCTTTCGAACTGAAAGCATAATAAACTTTAATTGTAATTTTTTAAAAGGTTTGTAATTTTAACTTATTCTATAAACTTAGTTTGTGTTTTTAGATGTATTTATAGTGTATTTCCATATCTCCAACCTCCCATTCTTATATTGATTCATTTTAACTTGCGAGTCTCCTCCCCATGTTATACAATAAAATATGATAATTAAATTTTCTAAGGTGGACTTGCATTTAAAAAAAGCTATAAATCTATTTTAAACTTTAACTGTCTTTAATCTGCCTTAAAAATGGATATTACAAAAAAATCAATTTATTTTATTGTATTATTTTATTCTATTTATATATATCGTGCTATCTACCCACTTGAAACTATTTTCACCGATTTTTCTCGTATAACATTTGTTTGTAATATATTAGTTATAGTATGCAATATATGCATAGACACAATAGAAAAAGTGGAAATACGCATCTCTTTTCTAGTAGTCATTCCCTTTAGTAAATGAGTTTGTACGTTTTAAATTATTAATACAGAAATGGTAAATTATACTTTTAATTAAATGAAAAAAGAAGTATTTAAATCAAAGCACGCATTTGGCTCTTAAGGCAGATTCTCCCTCCCTTTCTCTTACTGCTCTCAAATAAACTCTAATCTTTGCACCCCAATTCATTCCACGTGGAGACACTCGTCTTTTAGTTGGACCAACATTGGTCACTCAAAGAACACCAAGTGAAGTTCATCTATATATCTGTGTTGAGAAACCTCTCTATGTAGATCTAGTCCCACCATTTCTTTTGCTTTCTTTGCTTTATATTCTCTTACACATTCAAATAATTATTATTAATATCCTATTCATTTATTTTAAAACAAATTAGTTGCTAGAGCAGATTGGTTTTCTCACAGTACTTGAAAGATAACATTTCTTGTAAACGTAAGAGAGGGATCTATCTCCAATCCTGATCTTATTTCTGAAGAATTGAGAAAAACTTTAAAGTAAGATACTCAATATCTTCATCAATGCGGGAGCACAGAAATACCTGGTGTAGAAACCGGGCGCACAGTTAACGCTCTCGGTGTGATGGACCGGAAGCTTTTGTCAGATCATGCATCTAAGAGAAAGGAACTTCTGAAAACAAAACTGAGAGAGGTAGGCTTCCTCAGTCATGGTTGACAACCTTCCTGAAGCTGGTGACTCGAACAAATTCCCGACTTGCAAACGTAATTTGCTTAATGAATAGATAGGCTCTTCCTATCGCCGGCTTTCACACTATTAGCCAGGCCAGAGGTACAATACCAGGACTCACCAGAATCACCCTGTGCTTGGCCTTATTTCCTGACTAGGACAATGCACTCCATTTCCCCTATTCCCTATTTTTAAAATTCTCTCTTTCTCTCAGAAACTGGGAAAATTTGCTTGCATGCCACTTGTGCTCACTAGACTTGTTTGGGCCGGTCTTGTCTGAGAGGTTGAGGGTAACTGATTGACAGTTTGTATTGCTGCTGTTTCCGACTGACAGTACAGGTGCTCTAACACTTTGATCACGCTTAGACTGGCTACTCTATACTCAGATATATAATATCAGGATAGTAGTAGTGCCATGTCGCGCATGGAAAGAAACCCTCCTGCTATATATGGCTGGCTTTCATGAGACCACACATTCTCGACTGGACTCGGCTACTGGACCTCTGCGCATGTATACTGGGGATCAAAACAGGCCCACTTTGGCCAACGTTCTTCCCCTAACCTAACATTAAACAAAAACATAATTAAATGATAACCAAAAAATATATCACGATAAAACTAGGCAACCACCCAAACAAAACCAATTCTTCTACGCCCTTGAGGCTCACTTTCACAAATACCCCTGGGCTTAAAGGTAATATAGATGTAGAGTCTTTCCTTTTAGTAAACTCCCTTAATATCTTAGCATTAAGTACAACAAACTTACACTCTTCATTCCCTTCTAACACTTTAATATTACAGGATACCTCCCTCTTTGCGGTAAGGACTCGGATATATGTATACATGCGCTTAGAGTCTATATTCGTAGCACCTTCCCTTAAACTAGAGAGAAAAATCTTTAATCGGATGGCCAGGCTTTTAAGTGCTTTCAACTAACGTTTTATCACTGCGTTAGTTACTTATATTTTCTCTGCTGTTTTTCCTCAAGACAGGATTGTACCCTAATTGATCATGTCTCTGATAGTATAGCTGCAGAACTCTCCTTGGGTAGGAACGCCCAAATATATGCGTTTGGTGACTTTAATATCCAACATAAAAATTGGCTCGGTTTTTCAGGTTACACAGATGCAGCTGGACGCTCCACTAATATCTTCTCTGTAGCCCATTTCCTCACATAGACTAATGTTTCCAACTAGCCTACCAGATCGTGAACCTCTGCAGGTTTCACTTCTAGACCTATTCCTCACCACACTACCTGAGAATGATGTGATTAATGCCCACAGTCTACTTGGAAACGCATATCACCTAGTGGTATCAGTTGACATCACATTTATATCCCAACCTGAAGGTGAGAAATCATTGCTCAAAACCACAAGGTACTACAAGAGGGCTTACTGGGAAACCATCAGAGAACACATCCGAGATGCCACATAGATCAATATCTTCTCTCTTCCTGCTGAACAGTGTGACAATCAGACAACTGGATGGTGCTAAGCGGCAATTGAAGCACATGTTCTCACATGAAAGTATTATACCAAGCCCCACTTACCCCATGGTTCACTACAGATTGTGCAGCTGCTATCGCACAAAGACAGCATGCAGTTTGTACGTCATAAGTCAAATATAAATAGGCAAAATTCGTAGATGCTAGAAATCATTGTAAGAGAGAAATAGTGACAGCCAAAAGAAAGCATGCTGAAATAATCAGGGAATGCATAGAATCGCCAAAGGTAGGAACTCATGATTTCTGAAAAAATCTATACTAGTGTAGTGAATAAAGGTCAATCAGTGATTCCTCCACTGAACAACAACCAGAAGTTTGCATGCACGGAAACGGAGAAGGCGGAACTGCTGTCCTGGCGATTGCCTCTAAATTCACCTTAGACCCAACACCATCCCAAATTTCCCTATGCGAACTAAAGCCACATTAGACGATATAAAAATCACCCCTTCTCATGCCTGCGATATCATAAAAAATTTACACACCTCAAAAGCGTGTGGCCCTGATCTCATCTATGCTATACTAATTAAGAAATATTTAACTGAGCAAGTCCCATACTTTCCAAGCTCTATAATAAATGTATTGCTGAATATTGCTTCCCTAATAGCTGGAAAATAGCCTCTGTGGTACAAATATACAGGAGGTCTGATGAAAGAACAGACCCTCTCAATTATTTCCCCATTAATCTCTTCACCTCTTCACAAAAATCTTTGAGACCTTAATTAATCAAACACTAGTTCACCACCTCGCAAAAGCAAATCTTCTCTCTGACAAACAGTATGGATTCAGGCAATGTCGTTTTACTGCATATATTTAAACATTTATCTGTGGATGCATTTACCATGTACTGGATAAAGCTGCTTGAGCCCTTGATATATCCAAGGTCTTTTACAAATTAAATCTTACGTTATAACTGGATGTATACTAAATATAATTGGATACATATTAGACAATAGAAGTATACAGGTTGTCATTAATGGACATACATCCAAGAAGCATAACATTATTGCGGGAGTGTCCCAGAGGTAAATCTTTGGACAATTATTATTCCTGGTATTCAAAACCGACCTCCTTTATAATATTGTGTCCGAGATGGGTATATTTGATGATGATACAATGCTCTATAACGTGCAATTGGGAAGAACAAATGTACATAAATCTAAGACAATGGCCAAATATTAGAAAATGACCTCCAAACCATAGGTGAATGGGGATGCAAATGGATGGTAACATTTAATGCTAGGAAAACTAAGCTGCTCTCCTTCAAACAGTTACAAGACACTTCTCGAACCGCCTATATCGATGAAAAAGAACACCCTACCTGAGAATTCTACCTTCAACCTCCTTTTTTGGGATTATTTTATCATATTTTACTTTGTGGGCAATATGAACTGGAACAAATACATAGAGGACATTGCAAAGACTGCTGCAAAGATGGTGGGTTCCCTCAATCGAGATAGAAGACTGAGAGTATTCCGTACCTCTACAAGGCCACCATTCGCTCATGCATAGAGTTTTGTTGCCACATCTGGGCTGGTGCATCTAATATTAGCCTCTCCATCTTGGATAGGTTCCAAAAAAGAGTTGCCAATCTAATTTGTCCCACTTTATCAACTAAGCTCCATCGTCACAATGTTGCATCTCTGTGCCTGTTTTAATGGAATGTGTTCTGGTGAACTCGTTACACTTGTACCCCGTACATATCCCCGAAAAACCTGTTTAGCAATACGATCTTACCCCTTCACTACTGAGGTCCCTAGATGCCAAAAATATGTATATTCTAATAGTCCGTCCCTTGAACAGCTACACTTTGGAATTCCTTTCCTGCTACCTGCTTTCCTGGTTCTACTGATATGTAGAAGTTTAAATATAAAATAAACCGACATCTTGTAAATCTTTCCTAGATATGTTCCTAAAAAGTAGACTTTTTCGTCCAAGTGGTGGTATGCCTTGTTAGGCGTTAAACGTGTTAGGAGTTAACGTTAAATAAACAAATAAATGAATAAATAGAGCTGGTAGAGTGTATATGTGAGACAAGTGAATGTAAAACATAAAAACATGATATACATGAAAAGTAATTATAAAATGCATGCTGAATATGTGTGGGAGGCTGGTATATGGATCTGCAGAATAGATTTCCATATAGGGACCAAGGAGTCGGGGTCGGGAGTCGGAGTCGGAGTCGGAGTCGAGAGTCGGGATCGGAGTCTAAGATACCAAAGGTGTCGGAGTCGGAATTGGAGTCGACATTCTAGGAATTCAAGGAGTCGGAGTCGGCCTTTCACCATCTGACTCCGCAACCCTGCACGCAAGCACGCACCAGCAAATAGTAGACGTATCACGGGTTAAGACAGACAATTAGTGAGGACAATCGTCCGTTATACAACAAACACAACGTAAATACATAGATACATACGTATATATGTCGCGTTTCATTATAAAATATATAAGTATGACTTAGAAAACGACAAAGCAAACGATATACAAATATGTTAATTTGGTTCAATATACAGCACTTTGTTATTGTCAAAGATTTGGGATTTGTATTGCTGTACACATAGACTGGAAAAAGTTGTCAAAAAACAAAAACAAATCAAATAAATAGTATCAAAGGCAAGATAAGTTAGTTTTCTACCTAACTGGATAGTTTTATAATGTTTTTTATTTAATGTAACATTCAGCTCAAACAACAAACGGTGTTTACCGATGTATTGGATAATTTAAAATTGCGCACGACTCTTTCTTTGACACGGTAAGTTTGGGAAAAGGAGTTAAAAATAAAAAAATATATACACAACACTGTTAAAACCTCCCCGAATATATGTCGGCATATGTCACGGTAACATATATTGAGCGAGTTTCTCACAGTATTTTGTCGAGTTTTTTTTTAATTTTATTTTAAACTCCTTTTCCAAAACTTACCGTGTCAAAGAAAGAATCGGGCGCCATTTTAAATTTTGCAATACATCGGTAAACATTGTATGTTTTTCGAGCTGAATAAACATGTTACATTAAATACAAACACTAGAAAATTATCCAGTTAGATAGGAACTTTTCTTGCTTTTGATAACATTTATTTATTATATATTAGTTTTTTGACAAATTTTTCGAATCTATGTGTACAGTAATACAAACCCTTACTCTGTGTATATCGGTTATCTAGTCGAGTTTTATTTTTCTCAGCTTTTATTAAAAAAACAATCAATATATGTACTTTGAAGGTTCCATACAAACATTAAAAAAGAGTAAGAGATAGTAAATGATTTAGAATGATAACAACTTCTTTGATACAAAACTTATTTTAAAACGTTTGCAAATATTGTTTTAAAAAACGTCAGTCTCCGGTTACTTCAATATAAAGAAACAAACAATTTTCGAAGACTATTTTTCGTACATCTCATTTTTATTAAAAACGAGCGTGGGTGTCCGGTGTTGCCCGGGTGTTTGTAGATGCGTGTTGAGCAAAATAAAAAAGTTGTAGAAGCAGGTTCGAACCCGTGACGCGAAGGCAGAAAAAATGAAGGTGTGCGTACGAGTGTTGGTTGAGCAAATAAAAAGAATCCGAAAAATTGAGAACGTAAAAAAGTGGTAGTAGGCAGGCAAGCAGGTACCGGGAAGGAGGAAAAGAACGTGAAAATAAAACAAAAAACGTGACGAGTATGCTTTTCCGCTCATCGCCAAAACGGAAGAGATGAATGTTTAGATCAAGTCAATCGAAAAAGGGGGACAGCTTTCGAAAAAATTGGCGAAAAAACCGACCCCTGCGTGTTGAAAGTGCCGAGTTTAGGATAAAGAAATTAATGCCTTTAACCAATTCTTCGATATTTGTCGTCTGAAATGTAGAGCTTGGAAACGATACAGATCTCGTGAAGATCCGTCACCTTTGTCGAAAGTGTTAGGCAGACATATAAACATACATGCATACATACATTTTAGCAGACCGGTGAGATTTATATTATAGACTAGCGGGGCTACCCGGCGTTGCTCGAGACCGTATAAACAATGGAAAAATTGAATTTGATTTTGTAATATATTTGTTATTCTTATGAGAGAGCAATTTTGTATGTTTATTTATCATTTGCTATTTCGAGCAAAAGAAGAATTTACCTACATAAGACGGGCATTACACATAAGAAATAATTGTATCTTACCTATGGTAGGTAATTTACAGCATGTATATGCAAGGACGGATAGTATACAACACATTATTCTCATCAAATCCCAAGCGATGCCAGATATTTTGCTAATATGTATTCTCACCTACTATATTCAATCCCAGGCAACGCTCGGTGTTTTGCTAGTATATATCTCAATCAATCTCATTAAATCCTGGGTGATGCAAGGTATTCTGTTAGTATATATTTCATTCAATCTAATTCAATCCAAGGCAACGCCAAGTATTCTGCTAGTATATATTTCCATATATCTCATTACATCCCAGGTGACCGTCTATTCCGCTTGCATACATTTACATGTATTTCATTGAATCCAGGGTGACTCTGGGTTATTTGTAAGTATATATGTGGACGTATCTCGGTGAATCCCATAATTCTTGGATTGTTACAAATTTCGACAATTTAACCCACATTATAGCTCACCTGTCTTAAATAATAACTTTGAGACATTGTTTTAGCTGGTTTTTCATTACAAACACATCATCCAAATAACTAACATTTCATCATTTTTCATAATTTTTGGATATGTTACTAATTTCAACAAACATGTCACACGGTTTAACTTACATTATCGTCCCCACTCTTACTAAAATAAAAACTTTGATACATAGGCTATGGTATATTACTAATTTCTACTATCATTTTTCATAAATAAATCCACATTATCGCCCCCTTCTATCACTAAAATAATAACTTTAAGACATTGTATGGATGGTTATTTCATTACAAACCCACCAACAAAGTAACTAACATTATATTATTTTCATAATTCTTGGATATGTTACTAATTTCGACAATTATTTTTAATGAAAAAACCAACATAATAACCACCTCTTACTAAAATAATAACTTCCATAAATTGTCTGGTATGTCTACTTAATTACGAAGACAGCAATCTAATACCCACATTTCATCATTTTTCATAATTTTTGGATATGTTGCTAAATTCACCCGTCATTTTTCTGAGTTCAATCACATAATCCTTCTCCTCTTAGTAAAATAATACCTGTGAGATATTTCTGGGCTTTTTATTTCATTACAAACACATCAATAATATACCTCACATTTCATCATTTTCATAATTCTTGGATATGTGATGAATTTCGACAATCAACTTTAATGAGTGCCACATATAATCGCCCAATTCTTACTAAAATCATAAATTTGCTACATTGACTAGGCTGCTTATTTCATTATAAACACACCAACACAATAACTAACACTTCATTTTTTCATAATTCTTGGATATGTTACTAATTAAGACAATAATTTTTCATGAGTTAATCCACATTATCGCCACTTCCTATTACTAAAATAATAGCTTTTAGACAGTATGGCTGTTTTTTTTCATTACAAACACACCTATAAAGTTACTCACATTTTACCATTTTTTTATAATTCTTGGATATGTTACTAATTTCGAGAATTAGTTTTAATGATGTAACCCAAATAATCGCGCTCCTCTTTAACCGATAGGATCCCGTTGCTCTTAAAAAATTAAAAACTCTGTTACATCTTCTAGCCTATCTATTTCATTATGAACACACCCATAAAATAACTCACATATGAATTTTTTTCATAATTCTTGGATATGTTACTAATTTCGACAATCAGTATTTATTATTTTACCCGCATAATCTCAAGTAGTAACCCATCTTAGAATGACCAGATTACATATTGCTTAACTTTAGTGATCTGCATAAATCATTTGGTAATCCCAAGTAGTAACCCATCTGATAATGACCAGGCTACCTATTGCTTAACTTTAGTGATCTGCATAAGTCATTTGGTAATCCCAAGTAGTCACCCATCTTAGAATGACTAGACTACATATTGCTTAACTTTAGTGATCTGTATAAGTCATTTGGTAATCTCAAGTAGTCAACTATCTTAGAATGACGAGACTACATATTGCTTAACTTTAGTGATCTGCATAAATCATTTGGTAATTATTGTCTCAATTTAGTAATCGATAAATATAAATTATGCATCTCTTTATAATAGAAGATAATGCTCGGTAGAAAATTAAGCTGCATTAGACAGTTACTTGGTCTTTTGCCTAAGATCAAAGTGTAGTGTATGTTCTTAGAATTCAAGCGGTCTCATCTTTCGTAGAAACAAACGTTACTCGAAAATAAGGAGGATTTATGCCTGGGATGTGATCAAATCTTTCGTATATGTAATGTTTTTAGATGCATTGTTTACATTTTAAAATATGGTAACAGGAATCTCGTTTCCTGCCTAGACATCTCTCTCTGTTTGTGTGTGTATGTCTCTCTCCTTCTCTCCCTCTCTCTCTCTCTCTTCATCTTCCATACTCTAAAGAGAAATAGTATTACTGAAAAAGAAAATGGCGTTTGGCTTTGTTTTTTTGTAAAAACGTCGATCGCTAATATTTTTTAAGCGTATTGTTTTTTACTTAACATTTTTGGTTTGTTATTTTTTGTTTTACTATCGTATCTAACTATTTTTAACTTGCTAATAACTTTGGTAACGTTTTCATGGCGTGTAAGGTAATATTGTAATGTGTATGATAGTCGCCTTTTTATCGATAACAACCTCTTATTATATGAAATGTTTTTTTTATATACAGACCGCAATTACAGCTTGGTGACGTAAAGGTCACGTGACATGACTCAGCGTTAATTATATTACGGATAAATATCGTTTTAATGTCACTTTTGCGGGGGCTATAGAAAAAGGGTCAGCTAAATAACTTAGAGTTGACATTTTGCGCCAAATATTCGATATTTGTCGTCCGGAAGGTCGTGCTTTCATATGAGACCACATTTGTTAATTTTTGTTCTGTTGGTCGAATATTTTAATAGACATGCACACACACACACATACATACATACATACATACATACATACATGATGGCGGCAAATTCGCTTTCGAACCTTGCCATCACTCGATATAGCACAAAAAAGGTATATAGAAACACGGGAACATTCAGTGATGGGCTGCACGAATGTGGCTTATAAGCCTTGCTAAACTCTGGCATTCCTTAGCACATATTGTACAGATATGTGCACCAATAACAGCGCCGATGAGTAGACTGGTGACTCATCAGCCCAGCTCTTCTAAATCATATTCTTCCGCACACCTCACACTCTATACCAATTTGCCTCCCCCTCCCATCCACGGCTCCTTTCATTCTCCCTTCTCGGATATCGTGCTTCAGCCGTTCATACTGGGTTCGATCCACCTCAATCTTGCCCACGCCTCCCCGCAAAATCCTTCTCCACTATCCGCGATCCAAACACACATACATACATACATACATACATACATACATACATACATACATACATACACACATATACACATTATCGCTTTTATAGATATATAGAAGACGTTATTGACATCAATACCTATGTAGCATTTGATGATACCTGCTAAACTCACTCGGCCCACAAGCATTACATCAACAGATGTCGCCATGATGATTCTCCTGTGTTTGTGCGACCGTGACTGTTATTCTATTACTTGTTTGTATTTTTACCTTCCATCTTGGAGTGGCAAAAATAACAAAATTTTCTTTTTTTTATCATGCATGCTTTTCATTTTCCTGGAAGATCTTTTTAAACTTCGTTGACTTTTTATTACTTTACACTGAATTTCCTTCGAAATGCCCCCCCCTTATACTGAGATGCGTATTACTTCAACTTTCTTGCAACTTATCTTCTCTCTTGTCTACTATACTTAGTGCAATTGCTATTGTGAGATCATTTCCCCTACTTAATGTCAGTATGAATAAATCGAATATCAGGGTGACTTCAACAATTTAGCCGTATTCACACTGCTTGGCTATCTAGCGAAACTATTCTAAGAATGAATGACCTTGTTCATCTGAATTTGTGTCTTATTACACGGATATTCGAACTATCTTTGGAATATTGTCTAAAATGTCCAATGGATGCTCTGATAGTCTTTATTTCTTGATGCTGAAAGACAAATGTGCCCCTTATTTATTGTTTCACTAAACCATCCGATAATAAACTATCTAAGCCTAACATCGTTGTCAAAGTCATTCATTGTACCTTCAAAATAGAGTTTGAATTCCTGAATAAATCTGTTCATTCAGTTCACGAGGTTTGCGGTTTACTTGTCTATCCTTAGTGGGTGACCTTGAGATTTATTGTAAACATTGATATATTGTTTAAATATCCTTGAATATTTCACTAAATTTTAAAATCAAACGTAGAAACTGATACATTGCTAAATTCTAACATACCCCATCAGTGCAATATGTTTAATAAATCTTATTTTTATGGTCGAATAGAACAGAGTGTCCCGATTAATTCTTACTTTATACTACAAAAAATGATTTATCATATGCTCAAAGTAAATTACGTTGATAAAACAGATCGTCAATGGATATTTGATAAGTATCTCTTGACAAAGAAAAATGTAATTTTGGATCGATAACCGTACAGACTTAAATAAATGTTTTCGGTCAATGCCTATTAGGTGTAATCTACGTATTTCTTTATATTTAGAATGATAGTAATGTGGAAATGTCAAGTTTCATAAGCGAGTAGCGCTACAGGAAACTAACCTAACTCTGAATCTCGACCATAAGTTAAAAAGTCATTACTACAAAACAACAAGGTAATTTAAGAAAGCTGGCTGGGAAACTATCAAGGATCACATCAAAATGCTACATGAAATAATATTTTTCTTATTCTGAAATCTGTGTTCAAATGATCCCCGGAATTGTTCAAGGTAGCAATTGAAGCACAACTTTCTTAGCAATGTTCACGCTTGTCAATGGTTTACTCCTTCTTGTGAAGCTATCATTGCTCACAGGAACATACATACCGCTGATTTATCCGATCTATATTTATTTATTACAAATGGGCAAAGTATATAGAAGCTAGTAATAATTGTAAGAGTGAAAAAGACGAACCTGAGAAAAAGCAATCACAAGTAACAAGAGAATAGATTTAATCACAAGCAATAGCCATTCGCGATCTCTAAATAAATGTTAACAGTGTATAAAATAATGAGCAATCAACAATGCCTTTACTATCCAAATAATTGAAATTATTTGCATGGCACAGAGAATGGAGATGCCATGAAGGATTATCTGAAAATCATCATTTACCATTTCAGTAATGCCATAAAAAATTAAGCATATGAAAGGCGGGCTGACTTGATATCATTCCAGCTATAATAGTAAAAATGCTCCACTGAGTTTGCCCAAGTTTCTCCAAACTTTTAAAAAATGTCTTAACCATTTCTTTCTTCTGTTTGCCAGTTTTCTAAGAATTATGGCGATAGAGCTGACACAATCAATTATCGCCTCATTAAACTCATTTTAATCTTCGACAAAATTTGTCAGTACTTAATGAATTAAGCGCTAGCCCATTACCTCTGAGATTATAAACATTTTTCTTGAATATAAATTCAGGCAAGTTGTTTCAACTCTAGATATTCTATCTGTAATCTCTGAATGTATATAACCCGCACTCAATAATTAAGGGTAAGCTAGGGTATTTGCTCTAGATATATTTATGGTCTTTGACTGAACATGGTGTGATAGTATAACGATGAAAATTAAACCATATAGTATTACTGGACGGATACTTAATGACTTTTTTTTTAGATAAGAGAAGAATCAATGTTGTTGGTGATAGCCATACGTCAAAATGATATATATTCAAATGTCCCATAAGAATCGCTGTTTTTACCTGCATTATAAACGGTTGTCATAAATTAACTCCTTGATAAAATTCTTTCTGAGATGAGTACACATGCTGATTACACTACGCGCTACAAAAGATGTGAGGGGGAAATGAATGAACACATTTCTAAAGACATAGCTATTAGGAAAATATCAATCTATACTGGAGATTCGCTGTAAATGGATAGTGTCTTTCAAGGTTGCTAAGACAAATCTTATTTCCTTGCATAATTTCAAGAGATATTCTTAACGACTGATTACCATGATTTATGATACACGACCTGAAAATACTTCATTCGAGGTCATCAGCCTAATATTCACAGCAAAAACAAATACATTGAAGCCATTATCAAAGATGCTCCGGAGAAGTTAGACTCAATCTACCGAACTAGAAGGTTGCTAACACATGAGAGTATTCTATATCATTACAAAGTTAGTATTCGTTCAGGTACAGAGTATTGTTGCCACAGTTAAGCTAGTGTCACGGCCACTATTTTCTCACCATAAACCAGGGTTCAAGGAAAAGTCGTCAATTAGGTATAAAACTAGCTTTCATCGCCGAGATGTTGAATCTCTGCTCGCTTTACAATGTATTTTAATGGAATACACACTGACAAACCCGAAGCCCTGCATCTCCTCCACGTAAATACCTCCAACTAAACGTTCAAAATCCCGCCCCAACACAGTAGAAATTCCGAGATGCCGATAAACTTTCTACCAAAATGTTCTTTCGAATTGTTTGCTTAAAGTGTGTATACACGAACTGTAATATATTAAACATTTTGTCATGAATTAAAAGTTTGTTATATAAAAAAATGAATTTTAAAAGAAATCCAAGCTAAAAAAATACCTCTTCTGGGGGGGCGTCCAGAGCATATATACTTTTATTTAGAAGTTCTCAAAGTCTCAAACATCAATTTTTCTTAGTTGGTAATTTACTACTTTTAAAACGTATCCTTTAAAATATTGTTTAGTTCACGACTAACAAGTATCTAATATTATTTCTTTGATGCGTATTTAGTCATTTAAAAATAAAATTATGTTTCTGGTGCATTTTCAGTCACTCATCATAAAAATAACATAGAAAATACCATTTGGAAAAAAAAACTTACATATTTCAAACTACCGACACACTCGACAATTTTTTCTCCTTAAAAAGAATAACGATCATACTATATTTATCTTAAATAATTTTTAGTTTTTTTCGTATTTTTGTGAATTATTATTTTTATATTTATTTATTTTATTTATTTTTGTGTTTTTGTATGTCGACCTCTTTTATATTTTATTTTTCAAAACCTGGAGTCCTATTAATTGCTATATTTATCATTTATTTTTCAGTTGGATTTCTCATAATGAGGTAAAGTGAGTTAACTTAAATTCAAAATTCCACGTTATTTTCTTTTCTTTTGTTTTTGTCGAAAGTTTAGTATATACCTAAATATACATTAATTGAATATATGTTGTCATTATCAGATAATTTGTTATATGTATATGTATTATATAATTTCTATATCAACTTTATTTTGTGTGTACTAAGATATTTTTATTTAGTTGTTATGAATTGAATTAATGTTATAATCACATACACTCATTAATATCCCCACTATCGCAAATTAACTTAAATTATTGTAATTAATCCAGTTTAAGCGTAGGCCACAAGCATCTATTCATATATAAGCCTTCTTGATTTATGTCTTGGTGCTTATTTAGTAAATGCTCCTCCGATGTAATTTTTTAGTAAGATTCAAGAATAAAAAGTTGCATGTTTTACATTTATACGGTCTATATTTACTAGCCGTCCCAACTATAGATTATTTTGATTTATATTCAGTTTTATTTTTTCGAAGTTTCTTTACCTATTAACTTTAGACAGACTTTTTCCTTATTCCTATTGATTAAAATCATTGCTATTGTTATCTGTATTATTGTTGCTTCCATTATTATTAGTCTCATTTTCATTTTCAGTTTAATTACCCCCTCCGTTCGTCTTTCGATTTACACTATCCTATTTCTTCAGTTATATATACAAACATAAAACTGGAGTTGGCATAAAGAATCTCACGATGTAAAAGACTCAAAGGTAGTTCCGTTTGCATGATAACATTAAAAGATGTGTTCATGCCATGATTATGTTAAATGATATAAATTAATATTTGACCACAAAAATAATTACTCCGTAAAATTGTTTGAAATTTGGTCGCAAAATAAGTGAGTGGTGAAGCTTTAAATCAGTTCTAAATGAGTAAAACTAAGACTAACCATATATTCAAACACGATAGTGTTTGAATGTTAAATAATGTTAACACAATTCAATTGGTATCAGACAACGCCAAAGAAAAGAAAATAATAATCATATTGGCTAAATTTGTTTTCGGTTATTTTTATACGTCGGTGTTAAATGCATATATTAAAACGAGAAGACGCACATACACACATATTACAACTATATGCCTCATGTCCAAACATCTGTTGATAAAAAATAATAGTTATTTCAAAGTTAATTATTGATGTCAGTATTCGAACTATAACTGTGATCTTTATTGTCTACTACCATTGTGGCAAATAATACCTTATCAATAAAAACACATTAAGAATATATATGTATACAAAATCATTAATTTTTTTTTAATCTGTTAAAAATTATGAACTATAAAGTGCAGAAAGTATAGAAACTTCAAAGAATAAGAAAATATTCTGTTAAAAGGAAAATGTTTTCTCAGTAAAGAAAAAATAATTAATCGTGTTCGTTTCGGCAAACGCCATGTGCCTTTATGTTCGTGTAAATTCAATAAGAATGGAACAATGTGTGTTAAATTATGGCTGTCTTTTTTGTGAGAGATTTTATGTACCAATTGTGTATATGACTTCTTGCGCAACGCGTGTGTGTACAGCATTTCATATACACAAATGCGTGTTTGTCTCTCGTTGTTTGTCAATGATTGTCGTGTCCCTCCCTAAATGCACTACACTAGATTTTGATGTGCACATTGCTGTTTTAAAAGGACAAGTCTATTGGTAAAGACATTGAGTTGTTTTGCTTTCTATAATATGCGCAAAATTTATCAAAAGTTCCCCCACAGATCTATAGCTGACCACGCTAATAAAAATAACTGTGATTTCATGAAGAATTGGATTACTGATGCCACATGACAAAATGTGAGCCTATTGCGCAATTAGTTTGCATATAACGTTTATTTGATTAATGTGTTTGGCTTGAATAATTGTTTACTGTGTATATCATAGAAATGTAAGCCTATATAAGTCAATATGATGTATGGGAGTAGCGGATAGACAAAAACTGAAGCCAATGAAGAGATACAACTCTCTTTTTATTGCTCTGATATACTCTTGCACACACACACGCACCCCCCCCCCACACATATATATATATATATATATATATATATATATATATATATACGGATAAAATAGAACCACACCCTAACCACCACTATACCACCCCTAAATCTTTAACACATAAACAACTTAGATTATTTAAAACTATGATAGAAGCCCTATACTCCTTTTTACTCTTTATTTACACTTGATATGCTTTATATAGTACGCTCCTTCTTTATCTTAGAATTCAATATATTTCCCCAACAACATCAATAAATTTATTTATTTCGCACCTGATGATGCTCTCGCTAGAAGTCACATCCCAATTATGTTACCTAGAACCTTCTCTTTCCTTTGGATGAGAAGCATTAAGCTTCGAAATTGATAAAGAGCCCCTTTTATCCCCCAACTAAATGTATGTACTCATTCTATATTTTCCAATATTTAGTATTTGTGAATTTATTTTCCACTCCTATTGTCTCCTATGTAAGCGCCATTGAAATTTGTTGAACTTTATATTATCCTGATTAGTCTCCTCTTATAGAATAGAATTTAATCTCTTCTTCTGTCTACTCCCTTTATATATATATATATATATATATATATATATATATATATATATATATATGTATATATATATATATATATATATACAATTGTAATTCTTGTTTCGTTCAAAGTGAATAAAATAATACCTACGTTACTAATTTAATTTTCAGAAAATTAATCTGTAAAGTCAAGGAATGTTTGCATGTTATTAAAATAAATTAACATCGCAAATTATAAAAATATATTAAATAGAATAAAAAGTATTTTTCGTTAATGCAGAATTATATTCCATTTCGTTTTCGGGTTGCACTCAATTCACGACGATTTGACGATTTCGAATTTTGAATTAAAAAGTCTTGGTCCGTTCGTTATCAATAAAAGCATATTTGTACATTACCAATTTATTTGAAAGTTTCAGACAGTATATATGTTATTAAATAAATAAACATGTTATGTGTTATTAAAATAAATTAACATCGCAAATTATAAAAATATATAAAATAATATAAAATATATAAAATAAAATAAAATAAAAATAGTTTTCTTAAATGCGGACCTGTGTTCAAATTTTATTTCCGGTAAAATGCACGTTGGTATGATTTCACTACGATTTGATCATTTCGCATTGCAACATTTTCAGTGTTACATGTCTAAGTATAACAAGGTACCTCCTATTTTTACATGTTTTATTTCATTTGTTTATATTCAAAAAATTACATTTTTAATTCATTTGTTTATCTAAAGGTTTTTCAACCATCAAAATGATTTATTTGTTTTGATTTTTTCAACCATCAAAAGGTTTTATTTGTTTTGTTTTTACGGCATCTAACGGAATCCTGCATTCCGAAATTCCATTTTTTTTAAATTTAAATTCCAAGATTACATTTTTTAAGATTTAAATTCATTTGTTTTGATTAAAGCCAAACCTACTTAAAATAAATTTGTTTAATTCTTAAACATATTAATAAATAAAAAATAGCATCCATTTATTTCGATCATTTCATTTATTTGCTGTAAAAATTTACAGTATTTTTTGTCCCCCATGATTTTTTCTTTCTCGCAACTTTCAGGTGTTTCTTTCCGTTTTTTTAATTTTTATTCATTTTTTATAGGAATTCTTTAGACATTTTTCTACTATTTCCTTGGTGAGTTTCTTTCGGTAAATCTGTCTAAATAACTTCATATATGAACTTATCTCGAATTACAGGAGTTAAAAATTATTTTGTTTTTCTTAACACTTTCCTGCAGCCCACATTTTTCCAGATACATTCATACTTATTTGCATTCATTTTTTCCATAAAAATTATTTTCTGTTTCCTTTTTTCCTTTTTTGCAGTCAATCTTATTTCTTATTTAAGCGATTTATTAGTTATTCTTAAAATCTTATAACATTACAATAAAAATTAGCATCTTATACATGATTTGTTAATTTTCTTACAGTACATATTTTTAGTCTTGCATTTTTCTCCACATATATTTTTGCTTTTTGTGTTATGGAAATCAATACCATTTTCTTACTCAAGTGCATATAGCGTGCAAGCCAGGATTTAAAATGCCTTTTGTTTTCCGCACCACTTTCCTGCAACCTACATTTCCAGATATATTTATAATTATTTGTGCTAAATGTAGCATTAATTTTTCCCATAACAAATCATTTGCTGTTTCCTTTTTCCCCCATGTTTTTGCAGTCAATCTTATTTCTACATTTTTTTTTTCAGAAATTTTATTTTTTCAACTTTCACGTGCATTTAGAAATCGTACGATTATACTTTAACGATTCAAATAGTTTTTACACATAACTCCTTCTTTCAACGTTGTCCAACAATGTTTATTCCTTGCCGTTTTCCGGTGTTTCGGGGGGTCATTACTATATTGCTATTGCAATTATTTCCATTTTTTGCTTCCTGCTTTTTCTACATATTTTTAAACGATTTATTAGTTATTCTTAAAATCTTATAACATTACAATAAAGATTAGCATCTTCTAATAAATGATTTTTGCTTTTTGTGTTATAAAAATCAATACCATTTTCTTACTCACCTGCATATAGCGTACAAGCATCTGTTTACTAAAAAAAACACTCGACCTTAAATAAAGATTCATCCCTTGACTGTCCAAGCAATTGATTATATTGAGATATCTATCAAGCATATGTTTATTCATTCTCCTCTTTTTCAAATTGCTTAATAAAAAATTTGCAGAAACAAAGAAGAGAACTATTTGGACGCAAAATAAATTACAGAAATGCCACCAAAAAATTGGCATTACTTTTCCATACAGGCAAATAACTTCAGAAATCACCCAAGCAAATATTTTTTAGACTTCTCTTTTTTCAGATTCCTCAATTAAAAACAGGCATTAATACAAAAAAACAATTTTAAAACTAAATTCATTTCTCCAAATCTATTTAGACACAAAGAAAACTACAGAACCATATAGAAAGCTAAATTTGCCTTAATTGACATTACCGCTGTCGATAGGCCAAAAAATTGAGAAATAAATCAAACAAATATATTTCCATATTTCTTTTTTTCCATATTCCTCATTTAAAAATAAGCAAAAAGAATATTTTAAGAACAAATTATTTCTGAATCTATTTGGACAAACGAAGTACAGATCTCCGTAAAAATACTTGTGTCAGGCTAATTATTTCAGTAAACAATCAAGCAAATATTTTTCAGACTTTTCTTTTTTTTCAGATTCTACAATTGAAATTAAGCAAAAAACAAACATTACAAAAAATAGTGATTTCTACAAATCTATTTTGACGTAGGAAAAACTACAGAACAATAAACTAAGAAAAGGAAATTGCTCTTATTAACCATGCAGCTCAATTAAAAATATGCAACAAAAATAACTAATTAAAAAAAATATTCTCCAAATCTATTTTGACGCAAGGAACATTACAGGAATACATACAAAAAAAGGAATTGCTCTTTAATGACCATACAACTCAATAAAAATAAGCACAAAAACATTCCAAAAATTATCGGTCCAAATCTATTTTGACGCAACGAACATTACAGGACTACGTACAAAAAAGGAATTGCACTTCATTGAGCATACAGCTCAACTAAAAATAAGCACATAAAAGTTAAAAAATACCGCTCCAAATCTATTTGGACGCAATGAAAGGATAAGAAAAAAATATTTCCAAATCTATTAGGACAAAAGAAATACAGACCTTCATAAAAAATTGGTCTTAATTCACAGTACAGCTAAATTAAAAATAAGCACAACAAAACTTATTTCTAAACATTGTTCTTATTTGACCATACATCTGTCGATAGGCTAATTATTTCAGAACACAATCAAGCAAATATTTTTTCATACTTCTCTTTTTTTCAGATTCTTCAATTGAAAACAAGCAAAACACAAATTACAAAATATCATTATTTCTACAAATCTATTTTGACACAAGAGAAAATATAGCTCAATTAACAATAAGCATCAGGAATAAGACAAACACAAATTAAAACAAATATTGCTCCAGATCTATTTTAAAGCAGGAAAGGATTCTCAGATTCCTCAAATGAAAATAAGAAAAAAAAAGAAAATATTTCTACAAATCTATTTGGAACCAAGGAAAATTACTGAAGCATATGCAAAAAATGGCCTTAATAGATCATACAGCTCTCTATAGGTAAATAAATTGAGAATCAATCAATCCAATACTAAACAACAAAAGCCAATACTAAACAACAAAACACTTTTTTTTCAAATATGTTTCTCCAAATCTACTTGCCCGCAAATATAAGTATAAAACTACATAATAAATTGGCCTTATTTACCATACATTTGTCGACAGGCCAATGCATTGAGAAATAAATCAAACAAATATCTTTTTAATATTTCTCTTTTTTTCTGATTCCTCTATTAAAAATAAGCAAAATGAAAATTTAGGAAAAAATTATTTCCAAATCTATTTGGACACAAGCAGTACAGAAGTACTTATAAAAATTAGCCTTATATGACAATACAGCTCAATTAAAAATAAGCCAAAAAGAAATTAAAAAAAATATTTCTACACATTCTGCTTATTTGACCATACAACTAATATTCTCTTTTTTCAGACACCTCAATTGAAAATATGCAAAAAAAAAAAAATACAAAAAATAATTTTTTCTCCAAATCTATTTTACGCAAGGAAAATTACAGGACTACATAGAAAAAAGGAATTGCTCTATATTACCCATACAGCTCAATAAAAATTAAGCACAAAAAACATATAAATATTGGTCCAAATCTATTTGGAAGCAAATAAAGGATTTACAGATTCCTCAATTGCAAATAAGCAAACAAATTTAAAAAAATATTTCTTCAAATCTATTTGGACGGAAGGAAAAGTACTGAACTATACCAAGAAAATTGGCCTTAATTGACCATACAGCTGTCGAGAGGCCCATTACATTTAAGCAACGATCAAATCTTTTTCACAGATTCTTCTTTTCTAAAATCATTTCTCCTGTTCCCTATTTTAAAACAGTCCACCTTTACTAAACGTTATCGTTAATTTTGCTGAAGTTCTTTTCCTTAAAATGGCTCCCAGAAGATCAAATATAGGTCGTCGTACTCGCAATGCAAAATCACTGCAGCAATTACTTGCCACTCAAAGTCCTGAACAACAGGCAACTGCGAACCAAAATAGTAGACTAAGGATGATTCAAGTACGTGCCAATGAAACAGCAGATCGACGTGCAGTCAGACGAGGAGGCACGGTTGCGGGTACAGCAATCCCGTAATGCGGCTACAGATCTGCTCGTTCAAAACATAATGAAGGCGAGAGGCTGAGACATGCCGATAGACGTCAACGAGGGAATGCAGATCAGTGTCAAACACGACTCCATTCTCAACAATCCTGGGATTGGGATCGCCTAACATTTTGCTACAACCTTAATGAGGATTATAGTTTGAGCCACCATGTTCACATAGGCACTATGACTGAAGTAGGTCCCTATTGCAAGGCTCTTAAATCTAAGGAAGAAACTAAAGGAATGTGTTGAACAGTCGGTAAAATTAAACTACCTCAACTGGAAGATACACCAGAACCATTAAAAACTTTGCTTGCTGGATATATGGCTGAATCAAAGCATTTATTATCAAACATCAGGTAATACAACTCATGCTTCCAAATGACGCCGTTCGCAGCAGAAACCATTACAGCTCAATTCATGCCGACTTTTTAAGTAAAAGGACAAATTCACCATAGAGTTGGATCTCTGCTTCCATACCAAGATGGTCAACATAAAGTTCTACAAATGTGCTCTATCGGTGATAAAAATGATGAACTCGATGCACGCTGTGGAATTTCAACCAGTATAAGACGGCCCATTGTTTCCCAACTGCAATATATGCTCCATAATTAAAACAATTTTGTGATTTTATTCAAAACTGCAATTGAAGTGATGCCATCGGATACACACAAGATTGTATTTCATGCTGACAAAACGCCTACTGGAGAACACATGCGATGATTCAATGCTCCAACTATAGATGAAGTGGCAATTGTTATAGTTGGAGATCAATTTCAACCGAGGGATATTGTTCTTCATAGGAGGTATGATCAATTGACAAACATTGCTTAAACTCATCGATGCCACGATACCCTGCAATATCCAATCATTTTTTGAAATGGTGCTGATGGATATCATTTTCATATTAACATGATAAATCCAGTTAGTGCGAAGAAACAAATAAGAAATGCAGCGCAATGAACTATTACTCATACCGATTAATGACTCGAGGGAACGAAAATACTCACAATCTTAAATGCCACCAATTATTCCACCAATACATTGTAGACATGTATGCAAAAATTGAAACTGAACGTTTGCTATTCATCCGTTTGGATCAGTCCAAACTTCGTTCTGGAGAATATGTTCATTTGCGTGATGCAGTTGTTAATAATGGTAATACAACCAACGTTGGAAGACTAACAATTTTGCCATCTTCATATTTGGGAAGTCCACGTCATATGCATGAGTATACTCAAGACGCATTTGCATATGTTCGTCAGTATGGGCGTCCTGACCTATTCATTACATTTACATGCAACCCAGCTTGTAATGATATACAGCAACTCTTACTTCCTGGGCAATCATCGGTAGATAGGCATGATATTACAGCGCTTGTTTTCAGACAAAAGCTTAAATAACTAATAGATTTCATTGTACAGCATAAAGTATTTGGATCTGTGTGCTGTTGGATGTATTCAGTGGAATGGCAAAAGAGAGGATTATCACACTCCCACATACTAATCTGGCTCTACAACAAACTCAATCCAAACGAAATCGACAATCTAATATCTGCTGAAATACCTGACGCTGACATTGATAAAGATTTGCACGAAGTTGTCATAAAATTGATACATGGACCTTGCGGTATGTTTAATCCAAATTCACCATGCATGATAGATGGTAAATGCTCTAAGCGATATCCCCGAGCATTATTAACCAACACAGTTACAGGAAATGATGGATATGCTTTATACAAAAGAAATTCAGTAGAAGATGGCGGTAAATTAGCAACCATACAAATGAGAAATGGCAATATACAAGCTGATAACCGATGGATTGTTCCATATCCACCTTTGCTATCAAAAACCTATAAATCGCACATGTATGTGGAATACTGTAACTCTGTTAAGTCCATCAAATACATTTGTAAGTATGTGAATAAGGCAGCGATATGGCAGTTTTTGCGTTGAAAATACAGAGCAATAATGTGAATGCAAGCCTACATATTGATGAAATCGCACAGTATCAAGCCGAAAGATACATAAGCAGCAATGAAGCTGTATGGCGAATTCTTTCATTTCCAATACATGAACGAAGTCCGGCTATTGTTCACTTAGCTGTACATCTAGAAAATGGATAGCAGGTTTACTTTACAGCTTCAAATGTGCAACATATAGCTTTGAATCAACCTGCTACAACATTAACGGCTTTCTTCATGTTATGTCAAACTGACACGTTTGCAAAAGCATACCTCTATTCGAAATAACAGTAGAAAATCATTTGAACGGCGCAAACGAGGAGAGCAAGTCGAAGGGCAACCTGGAATATTCAAAGAAAACACAATAGGCAGACTGTATACTATCAATCCCAAACAAGATGAATGCTTCTTTCTTCGCATGTTGTTGGTAAATGTGCCTGGTCCAACATCATTTCAGCAATTAAAAATTGTAAATGGCATTACACATGCTACTTTTCACAGTGCGTGTCAAGCTCTGAATTTATTGGAAAATGACGGACATTGGGATGAATGCATTAATGATGCGTGTAACACATCGCATATTAATCAAATTCGGGCAGTGTTTGCAATTATCTTGACCAGTTGCTCCCTTTCATCTCCAGTTGAGTTATGGGAGAAATATAAATCACACATTGCCGAAGACATTTTTCACCAAATAAGCAATAAAAGTACAAATACCTGTCTGGATTTTTTATCAGAAATCTATAATGAGGCATTGATAAGCATTTAAAATTTGTGTTTAGAAATTGCAAACAAATTCCTATATCAATTGCGAATGACCTCACCGACTCGATCTGCTGCTGATTCCATTGATGTATAATTGCGTAGGCAACAAGCAAACAACACAGATGATCTATTGTTTTCTGTGCAAGCTAATATTTACAAGCTAACACCTGAGCAAACAGACGTTTACAAAAAAATAATGCAGACTGTAAATAATGGAGTGGGAGACATATTTTTCTTAGATGCGCCAGGAAGAACTGGTAAAACCTTCTTAAATAAATTTATTTTGGCAGCCATTTGATCACAAAATGGCATAGCCTTAGCTCTTGCATCTTCTGGAATAGCTGCAACTTTGCTATCAGGTGGACGAACTGCTCATTCTGCATTGAAACTTCCTTTAAACATGCAATTTATTGAACCTCCCATGTGCAATATTTAAAAAACATCAGGTATGGGAAAAGTATTGCAAAAATGCAAACTCATTGTTTGGAATGACTGCACAATGGCACACAAAAAACCACTGGAAGCTCTTGATCGGTCATTGCTAGATTTACGGGGAAATGATAGATTATTTGGAAACGCAGTAATATTGCTTGCTGGCGATTTCAGGAAACATTACCTGTAATTCCTCGATCAACACAAGCAGATGAAATAATTGCTTGCCTCAAATACTCCACTTTTTGGTGAAATGTGAAGACATTAAATTTGACTAGAAATATACGTGTCCAGCAGCAAAATAATCAGTCAACACAGATTATTGGAAATTGGGAATGGGACAGTGCCGGCATTTCTGACTTCAGACCGAATTCAATTGCCACAAAACTTCTGAAATTTAGTTACATCAAGAGACGAATTATTTAAAACTGTATCCCCGGACATCCACATTAACTTTAAGAATCACAGTTGGCTGAGTGAACGAGCTATTCTTGCACCCACGAACAAAGACGTTCATGCACTCAACAATAGTATCCAGTTGAACATTCATGGTGAGTTAGTCACATACAAGTCCGTGTACACTGTTGTTGAAGCAGACGAAGAAATCAATTATCCATCAGAGTTTTTGAATTCACTAGATTTGCCAGGGATTCCACCACATGTACTGCAATTAAAAATGAGTGTACCAATTATCATGTTGCGAAATATTACGCAGCCTAAGCTTTGACTGTTTCTGACATGGGCAATTATATGTTGCATGTTCTAGAGTCGCCAACCTGAGAATCTCTTCATCTGCACTGAAACTGGAACTACTAAGAATATTGTGTATCCACAAGTTTTGAAAAATTAAACCCTTCATATTAAATGGCAACTTATGAAACTGGAACAAAATGAACCCCAAAGGATAATCTCCAAAATTATTATTTAATCAAGAATTTGAGAGGCAAAACATCAAAAACATCCTTCACTGAAGCATATCTGCGCATGAGATCGTCGTGGGACTTCAACTGCAAAAGGATTAATAAAACTGCCCTTTGTAAATCGTGGTCCTTCGTACAAGACATAAAGAGGCAACAATATGGAACCCACCTTTGCTATTGCATATCTATGCTGGGGTTCATTATTTAATTCGGATGAGTTGCACTGATGATTTCTAATAAGAATGAAATAGATCTATGTGCCAATAAAATAGATCTATATGCAATTTTCCAAATTATTTATTTATGTTTATCTACATATTTAAAAATGTAACTTAGTTCACGACGTGATGCGAAAACTGATAGTCTAGCTTAAGGATTTTTTTTTAAATTTTGCTACATTCATTCAATTTAATCATTTCACCAAATAGTACCACAGCAACGCGTGGCCGGATACAGCTAGTATAGATATATATATATGTATATATATATATATATATATATATATATATATATATATATATACATATATACATATATATATATATATACGCGTGGCCAGATACAGCTAGTATATATATATATATATATTTATATATATATATATATATATATATACATCAATTCATCAATCCATCCACCCATAGCCCTTGAGCTCCTGGAGGGGCATAGGCCATCTACAACTTCTGTAGATGCTCTTGTAGCGAGGAGTTCTTTTTACAGGGTGGGGGTACTGGCCCCACGCCCAACATTTCCAGAAGGTAGAGCGCATAGCCTGCCCAAATGGTCACCCATCTGGTACTGACCAGACCAGCGTTGCGTATTCTTCGGCTATCTGTTAATTAAGATTATATATTTCACTAAATACATGTAAAGTTATATATATATATAAATATATATATAAGCATATATATATAAACATATATATATATACATATATATATAAATAAATAAATAAACATATATAAATATATATATTTATATTTATATATGTTTATTTATTTATATAATTATATATATTTATATATATGTATGTATATGTTTATATATATATATATATGTTTATATAAATAATATATATTTATATATATATATATATAATTTTACATGTATTTAGTGAAAGATATAATCGTAATTTAGTGTTATTATAAAGCATTGCATACTCATTCTCATTATTATTTTTATTATTATCATATTCGGTTTAATGTCTATTTAAAAAAAGCATATGTGTTAGATGAATTTTAGAAATTAACTCCAAACGAATTTTGAACATATGATTATAAGATCATATCAAGCCAAACAATTATTTAGACAAAGCAAACAATTTCATAATTATCTCATTTACTGAAAGTAACATATAAAATCTAATGTGATTGCAAATATGCAGATTATTAACTTTTGTATAATGTTTCTGATAAAAAAAACCTTCAGTTAAATCATTTCATCTGTTTCACAAAAATTATGCATTTTAAGTTATTATGTATCAACAGTCGGAAAAACCTGATAATGAAACAATCGTTATTTTCTAAGTTAGTCATTTAAGTAATAAGAATTTCAATGGAGATTCATCTGATACAAATCGGAAATAGATTTACTTGTAGACTTAATGTATCTCTTGTATTCGCACCTTCATACAGTCTCACACTCATTTCGTTTAGTGAAAAATATATAGATATAAGCTGTGAAAACGCTAAAATGATAGATATTTGGAGGATAACTGGCGATAATTTTTGCATTTGTTTCATTGCAATTCTAAATATTTTTTGCGTACAATATCTGACACTATATACAAAATAGATATAGTCCTCAACAGGTTAAACACGATAAGCAATGTGCGGCCTCCATTTAGAGTACTTTTTTGTGGATTAGATAAAAACAAAGACTAATCAATGGTTGACAATGTAGAGTATTAATCTGTATAATCTATATATCTATAAAAAGAGAACATGTGTGTAAGGACACTTTGCAACCTATATACTCAAGAAATGTTTGATCTACCGATTTGAAATTTGGTTTATGTAGCGTATTCAGACATACAGACAATGCCATCTAGGGCAAAAAAATGAAACATTGATACATGGAAGTTATTTTATTTTTATCTGTTTTTCAATTGTTTCACGACTGCGCATGCGTGAATCGTTCAAATTATTCTCCGAATAAGTAAGTTTAAAACACTCTTTAAAGATCGTGCCAAGCTGTTCTAACACTTATCCTACTTGACTTACTGCCTTTAGATTTAAGTTTCGATTTAAGCTCGAGTATTTTTTACTTACAGGATGTGAACTGTTAAAAAAAAAGAACATAATACAAGCATGCACATTTTCAGTAGCTTTCAAGTGTTTTCATTTGTTTAAAGCGAGATTGTCTCTGCTTTATCGTTATTTTCGTGGCAAGTGCTCGTCTGAGCTCCAATCTATGGCCTCCCCCCCTCGCCAAACTTTCACAAGAAACACCCCTCTAGCAGAAAACACTATCTCTCACTCTTTATCTATGCCTAAACCTAAACATAGATTCCATGAACAAAGCTTCTTCCTTAGAACTGCACGCCTATAGAGTTGTCTTCCGTTTTCCTGCTTTCCAGCTGACTACAATATGGTTGTCTTCAAGTCTAACGTAAACAAGTTTTTGATGAGCCGTTCCATATAAGTTAATAAATTTACGGAATCTCTATTACTAACGATTACTATATTGCCCAATTTTTACTGTACACTCTCTAATCCTTATCCTCGAGTGACCTCTTGGCCTTGGTAAGTGATAAGACCTATGTAAAAAAAAGAGATTTAACGTTGCGTTTTAGACTGGGACACTCCGAGTACATCTAGTATTATCATAAAAATAAAATTAGATATTTTTATGTTTAAAAAAATGTACAAATAAAAGATTTAATTAGCATATTTAATGTACGTTTACCTACATTTTCACAAAAATCAATAAACACTATTTGGATTAATAATCAGTGCGGGAATAACCAACTATAAATTCCAGGTTAATTGTTTTTATTTCCCATACGTATTCGTTCATAAATCGGTAATTATTTATGCACGTTTTCAACCTTTTTAATGCAACAAATGTTTGTATATGTATTCATAAGACAGAAAGTGAGCCGACATTGAAATATATGGGCGAAGAAAAAACTCTGAATGGTGTTCCTTATTCAAACAATAAATTTTTGCTGTGAAAAATTATATTTTTTATGAATAAAATTTAAAATAAAACAACAATATATAATATAATATAATATATATATATATATGTGGCTGCTTAATTTAATCACATAAATTAATATACGAAATTATTACATTATGCGTAAGCTGTAAATATTTACTTCAACAGTGTTCAATGCAAAGGTAGAGCTAGGTAGTAAGTTATAAAATATATATGGCAATCAAGCTACACAGGATATTCCGCGTTTCATCCAACTAGGATTGATCAAGCTTATGCGAAGAGTTGTGGTTGTCTCGCGTTTTATATACGCACATTCTATTAAAAACCACAATTCTTTGCATAAGCCTGGTGAATCCTAGAATGGATGAAACCCGGAATATTCTGTGTAGCTTGTCATATATGTTTCTATAACTTTCTACCTTCCTCTGCCTATGTATTGAGCACTTTTGAAGTAAATACTTAAAGTTTACGCATAAAATAATACTTGCGTATATTAATTTATGTGATTAAACGAAGTAGCCATATTTAGCTCCTGAAACAGTTAAGCCCTCTCAAGAGATTTTATTTCACAATACCGAAAAATAGATATAAAAAGGGTGAATTTTCAAATATCGTTAAAACACTCCCCACACCTAGCAAGCATGGCTATAATATTAAATTAATGCCGAATGCGATGGCAAGCAAATATTTTCCTTAAAAATGAACACATAAACAAAAAGGAATCCTATAGTTTTTAAATACACTAAAAAATTCAAAAGCAGTAAAAAAAAACTTTCGATAAACTTTGAAAATTACATTTTAAACCTAATACAAAATTTAGATTTACACAATCAACATAACAATTTCCAAAGGGAGATTACAAAAAATCGCTAGAAAGATAAACAATTCGAATAAAATCTTTGTAAAAGCAGATAAAACTAGATTTTTTATAAATAGCTAAAAAAGACTATAACAAACAAATCACAGAAAACATTAGAACACCTACAAAAAACTTGATACAAACGAATGCGACTACGAAGATAAAATAAATACTGAAAGTAAAAAAAACATCACCGATAGATTAAAAATTAGTGATAAAGTTGACAAATTGAAATCTAGGAAGCATACATTTTGCTCAAAGACCACAAATGTAACTTTAATAATAACACAAGCACTCGCTTGATAAACTCAACTATACAAGAAATATGTAGAATTAGCAAAGCAATAGTTTCTAGAGTAAACAAAAAATCAAACAAGACCTAGAATTGAACCAATGGGCAAATACTGCTGAAGCAATCACTTGGTTTTAAAATATAGAAAACAAAAAAAAATACATTCATAGACTTCTATCCCTTTTCAAAATTGCCATGGAGTTTGCTGAGGCATACACATGGAAGAAATCAACATTATTAAAATATGTAAAAAAACAGTTCTAGTAAATAACAATAACCAATGGATAAAAACTAAGATGACAAATTCTTTTGATTTGGCGATGGGCCCTCTAGACTTTGCAGAGGTATCAGATGTTGTGGTATTATTAATTCTATATACCTTCACAGGCATATTTGATGCTACGGATATCGGCCTATATAGAGATGATGGACTAGCTATAATAAAAGACTCCAACAGAGTTAAGAGGGATAACTTTAAGAAAATCATGTACAAGAAAATGAAAAAAATAGATGTCACGTTAAATTTAGATAAAAACACATATGGACCCTACTTAAAAGAAACGCTAATCCAATATGCGAAAACGGGAAGTCCAATCACCTATCATTAATTATAAAGCAGATTCCTAACTTGCTCGTAAGTAGATTCAACAACACCGCAATGATGAAAATATATTTAACAGGTCAACTAATATCTACGAAACATCCCTAAAAATAGTGGATACAAAAATATTGATATAAGCAACGAGACACCAATAAAAATAAATTTTAAAATAGATGAAAATGATATATTATCTGGTATACAACGCCATACAATCAAATGTTAAAAACAAAACATTGCAAGAAATTTCTAGATCTCATCGAAAAAACACGTCACCGTAATAAATCCCTTACACAAAATTTTAAATAAAAATAACCTAAAGTTATCATACAGCTGCTGCTAAAATTTAGAGATGATAATTAAAGCACATAATAACAAAATATTCAATGAAAGCAATGAAAACAACAACAAACAAAAAAAATAAAAAGTGGGCATCATGACAAAAATAAAACTAACACAAAGAACACATATGTAACTTGTAGAAATAATAATAATAATAATAATAATAATAATAATAATAATAATAATAATAATAATAATTATAATAATAAAACCAAATCCGGACAACCACAACCATAGTAGAGATAAAAATAAATATACTAATAATGACCAAATAAATGCACTTGTAGATCTCGCATATTTTGCCCACTTCAAAATAAATGTCTAACCGAATGCATAGTTTACCAAGCCACAATATTAGCGAGAGAACACCCGAATAACAAGAAATATTAGGTAGGTATGACTTCCTTAGATTTCAAAAGCCGATATTAGGCCCACAAAACTACGTTTAAACATAGAAAGCGGATGTTCGCCGGTAGTCGAATGGAAAATAGTAAGACAAGCACACACATGTAGAGACTTGGACAATTCATCTAGAGTATGCATTCATGAAAAATGAGCTACACTATACTTTAAAGAACCCCAACATCTATTAAATTGCTGGAGAGAAATGTCGAACAACTGTGTACTCAGGATAAACTTTACTCTAGGATAGCGATACAAAATAATTTTTCAATTAACAATAACAATAGAAAATAAATAAATAAAAAAACATATATATACATAGATTATCATATATATATATATATATATATATATATATATATATATATATATGTGTGTGTGTGTGTGTATATGTATATATGTATATATGTATATATACATATATATATATAACTTAATAATGAAAAATACACATTTAACTACATAAGGAGTTGAATAATATCGGGATTTTTGTAGTGCCATGTCGCGCATGGAAAAGAACGCTGCACTCATCCCTGGTGGGCTTTCCTGAGGCCACAATGCAAGTAGGTGGAAGGCCAACTAATGGCCTAATTGTGTTAAATGTCTGGTACTCGGCATAACTACTTGTTTAGCACTCCTTAACTAAAATGAAACTCTTAAAAAGAAAATGACATTACAATCTTAAATCATGTTAAAACCAGGAAAAAAATCTCCTCCTCCCTTGAAGCTTGCATTTAGAAACATCCCTGAGCTTAGAACTAATTTAAATCATGTTGCAGCATTTCTCCTAACAAGCCCCCCTCCGTATATCTTAGCACTAAGTGAGACTAACATGTATCTCCTCCATCCCCGCTAACTACTTTACATGCTCTGTCGTAAGGAAACATATGCACGGGCTTGGAGTCTATGTTCGAAACACCCTCCCCTTGACTAGAGAAACAAAACTAGAATCGGACGATCAAGCCTTTATGTGATTTAGACGTAACATGCAATATAACATTAGTTACTGTTATTTTCACTGCCGCTTTCCCTCGACCCAATACTGTACAATAAACAAAGTCTCTGACAGCTATGATACAGTACAATTCCTCGGCACTAGCG
Source organism: Euprymna scolopes (assembly GCF_053919585.1). Taxonomy (NCBI): domain Eukaryota; kingdom Metazoa; phylum Mollusca; class Cephalopoda; order Sepiida; family Sepiolidae; genus Euprymna; species Euprymna scolopes. The sequence continues at coordinate 84,017,581 of NC_136485.1, forward strand.
CACAAGTGCATGTATTTGGTGACTTTAATGCCCACCACAACAACTAGCTTTGATTTTCTACTTACACAGACGCAGCTGGTTACACAACACATAGCTTTTCTATATCTCATTCCCTATCACAGATGGTTACATTTCCAACCTGTTTCCCAGACCAGCAAGAAACACGCATCACCTCTAGATCTGTTTCTGACCACAGTTCTCGATGAGTGTGTTACGACTGCTCACAACCCAAATGGGAACACTGATCATGCAGTGATAATGGTTAAAATCGCCATGAACTCAGGAGCCAAAACTGAAGAGCCATTGCTCAAAACAGCGAGATATTATAAAAAGGCTGATTGAGAAACCATCAGGGATCTCATCAGAGACGATCCATGGCGAAATATATTTTCACTTCCTGCTGAACAGTGCGCAAATGAGACCACAGACTGGTTCAAAACAGCAATTGAAGCACATGCTCCCATGCGGCAATTTTATAGCAAGCCCCACTCCCCAATGGTTTACTTCTACTTGTACAGCTGACATTGCGCAAAGGCAGCGTGCATACCGCAGATTTAACCGACATAACTCCAGTTCAAACAGACAGAAGTATATAGAAGCCAGAAGTAACTGTAAGAAAGAAATAGCGGCAGTTAAGAGCCAATTTACTGAAACCATCAAAAAGCATATCGAAGCACAGAGATTAGTAACCCGTGATTTTTGGAAAATCTACAATAGTGCAATGAGCAATCACCAATTCCCCCACTATCCAACGATCATGAGATTGTTTGCTCAGCATGCGAGAAGGCTAACATGCTTGCCAGTCGGTTTGCCCTTAACTCTACACTGGACCCTGCTAACCACTACCTCCATGACTTTAATTTGCGGACAGACGCCATAATAGACAATCTGAAAATCACCCCTTCTAAGGTGCATGCTATCATGAAAAATATTGACATTTAAAAAGCATGTGGACCTTATCTCCTCCCGGTTTGCTATTAAAAAAGTGCTCCGCCGAAATAGTTCCAGGTCTTTTCAAAATTTACAACAAATGCGTTAATGAATCTTGCTTTCCTGCCTGCTGGGAAACTGCCTCTGTGGTACCAGTTTTCAAGAATTCTGCCGAAAGGACTGATCCAGTAAATTATCGCCCAATTAGCCTTCTCCCACTTTTCGCCAAAATATTTGAGTTCATAATTAACCAAGCTCTAGTCCAACACCGTACAGATGCTAAACTTCCGACCGACCAACACTATGGATTTAGGCAAGCCCGTTCCACAGCAGACATCCTAACTGTAATAGCTGAACGTATATACCATTAACTGGACAAGGCAGAGGAGTGTAGTGCGGTAGCGCGGTAGCTTTAGATATATTTAAGATGTTTGACAGGGTATGGCATGAAGGTCTTCTCAGGAAAATCAGATCATACGGTATAACTAGAAGAATACGTAACATTATTAAATACTTCTAAGATGAGAGAAAAATCCAGGTTTTCTTCGACGGTCGTAAATCTAAACAATATTATATAAATGCGGGAGTGCGTTAAGGGTCTATACTTGGACCTTTATTATTCCTAATATTCATAAACAACCTCCCTGACAAAATTGTCTGTGAGATGGGTATATATATATGCTAATCATACCACGCTCTAAAACAGACACAACAGGAAAACAAATGAACATATATCTGAAGAAATGGCATAAACACTAGAGGATGACCTCCAATCTGTAGTAGAATGGGGACAAAAATGGATGGTCACATTCAATGCTGCAAAGACTAAAGTTGTTTCCTGTAAGTGCTTGCCCATTGGCTGATTAGGAAGGGGGCGGTGGGAACTATGAATCTGATTGGCAAACTAAAAACTCAATAGAAGGTGCATATATAAAAACACGAGACAGCCACAACTCTTCGCATAAGCCTGATGAATCCTAGCGTGGATGAAACGCGGAAAATTGTATGTAGCTTAATTGCCATGTATATTTGTATAACTTACGATATGTATGTATATACATATATATATATATATATATATATATATATATATATATATATATATATGTGTGTGTGTGTGTGTGTGTGTGTGTGTGTGTGTGCGTGTGCGTATGTACACATATTAACGGTCTATGAATACTTTATCCCCGCAAGATGATACAAAACGAAAGAAAAAAACATAAATGCGTTGAAGTATTCATGTTGACTTTATTAATATTTTTGTCTTCAGCCGTTTACCCAGTGTTCAAAATGATGAAGTTAACAAATATTTAATAAATTTTTGATACGCTGTTATTCGTAAAGCATATAGCGCTAAAGCCGTGTATACAATAGGTATAGCTATCGAGAGATAGTGAAGAAAATGTTATATTAAACGTCTTGAGCAGTGAATTGAATCTGATCATGGGCAAGAATGATTAGAACTATGTAAGTCAGTTGACTGGCAAATTTTATTTTGTTTTAATTTTCACACTTTTGCACCGATTTCTCCGAGCAAAAACCCAAATATAAAGGGTTGCGCGGATTCAAATGCCTTATATGTAAAGTTTCATGTCTGTAGACCAAAAACTGTAGGAGGAATTTGGTAGGGAAAATTTGTTGAATAAAAATATATACGTATACATAAAGATATATATGGAAACAGTTTTTTGTTTACTATAAACTTTGTACGCAAATATTACGCAAGTATATATCATGTAGAATATCTGCATGAGTATAATTGCACGTAAGAGTTTACTGAAGGTGATTATCTCATTAGAAAACTGAAGCGACTAATAGGGAATTAATAAAAATGAATGCTTAAAAGCATACGAAAATTAGTAAGATCTTTTGCTAGAGAATGCAATTCTATGACCTATATATAACAAAATTGTATTTTCGTTTTAAATAAATAGGAAAGAGGGTATTTAATATGAATATCAATACACACAAAAGAAAAATGAATTTATAGGAGTATATATATATATATATATATATATATATATATATATACTAGCAGATCTGCCCGGCTTTGGTCGGGCCCTATTTACTGTTCATAACTTTATGTGCATACGTATCTGCTAAAATATATGGATATGTACAGTAATGCCTTTCTCTATAATAGGCTTTCGTAACTACCATAGCAAAAAATTGATAGAGACCGCAGATGTCAAATTTTATAATCTTTGACTTTTATATTTACCCCTTAACATTTATTGTTTTTGGCTCATATTAGATTAAAATGTTTGACCCATGTCCAAGTAATCTACATCTAAAATTTCAACTGTTTAGACCCAGTCTTAGCGAAGAAATTTGGTAGAGTCTGCAAAGGTCAATTCTGTAATATTCGCCCAACAAGTGACAAAAAAGCTTGCTGCATGTCTGCGGACACTTCATGTCAAATTTCAAATGTTTGGACCCTAAATTGGATTAAAAGTTTGCTAGAGACAGCAAAGGTAATATCCTTTGAACTTTAACCCTTTGGAAGCAACATTTTCAAAAAAATATTAAAACGCTTGCCCTATGTCTGAATACACTTTAAGTAAAATTTCAATTACTTAGACCATAACTTAGCTGCATAATTTTATAGACTTCAGATGTTAATTTCTTAAATATTTTGAGCCCAATTTTGATCTCTTAACAGTTGCAGGTGTCTATTTTCTGCGATTTTGATGTTGGATAGATGTGAGGTTACGCTGTTTCTATTTTCTGTACGTTTAATACAATTTGACTATATCATAAGGATTTTCTTTCTAAAATGCAGAATTTAAAATATCTTTATTTACGAAAAATAATGTCTTTCCCATATTTGTGTCCTTTCAAAAACATTAATTAATACACAGATTGCAGAATTTCTGGTTTGCGATTTAACTATTCTATTTCGTTTCTGATGTTTTCCTTCAATTCTTTCCAGATTTAGGGGTTGAAGTTTAAGTCTGCTACCTTGCGGAACGAAATATGAGAGTTAAATAGCAATCCAGAGGTTCTGGAATTTCTCATGAAGAATGTTTTGGAAAGAGCACAAATAGGGAAGCTTAAAATCGGCAACATTTAAAAACATTAGTCTTCATACGTGAAGCTTGCTTGAATTTTGCATGTTTTAAAAATATTCCCATGATCATAGTCAGATTGTGTTATATTTGCAGAAAAATATGCTCAAAGTTAAATAATATATTGCAGTTCAAAACTCTTTAGTGATATTTTGGACGACTTCCTATATATATATATATATATATATATATATATATATATATATATATATATATATATATATATAGTACTGGTTCGATGTTTCACAGCTCATCGGTGGGGCTAGACAAGCTCAAGCCAGGATCGAAACCTTACCGCCCAAATGACAATCAAAGCTTCTCACCATTATGCTATACGGCTGCTGTGTGGGTAATGAATTTAACGATGTTTAGTTTTGACATCGTCCAAATGCCTCCGCTCGAATTGTTTACACAAATGGCGTCGCTTTATACGCTAATGGCAGTTTGCATATGACTTCCCGTAATGCTCAACCCACGACAGGGAGCATTATATTCATCCACATACAGTACTGTTTCGCTGTTTCACAGCTCATCAATGCAGCTAGACAGGCAACAGCCTCAAGCTAGGATCGATCCCAGACCGCCCAAATGACAGTTAAGCCTTGTCACCATTAATCTGTGAAGCTGCTGCTGTGTAGGTAATGAATTTAACGATGTTTAGTTTGTTTGATATATATATATATATATATATATATATATATATATATATATATATATATATATATAGTGCGGAACGATTAAATTGTCAACAATAAAGGTTGTGAAATAAGGCTGTATTTTTATTCCGTGGGAAATGTAGTGTTTATTTCTTTAGCTTCATTTTAAGACTTTTATGTTAAAAAACAATTTTGGTAATTTGATAATCTATTAGAGCTGACATCTATTCAGTGTTATTTAAGTTCTCTACTGTAAAAAACGATATACCAATTTCTATTGCTTGCCAAAATTTCTTATTAATTTATTATTTTGAATAGAGAGTGTAATGTGACATGTACAGGACTGAATACAAAATTAAGCTGCATCTGTCGTGGTGAGTGCTAAAAAATGCCAAATTAGGCTGTCTCCACCGGGAAAAGCTGTTATAAAATAATATACAAAACACTGACCACATGTGTTAATGTGACCGCAAAGAACGATTTTGCTACACAACGTCAAAACAATAGGAAAAGTTCAGAATTAGATAATGGAGACAATATTTCTTAAATCAGCGAATGACAAGTTATAAGGTAAGTGACTATTACTTTTCCGAATATTCGGTACATTTCAGAAAAAGAACAGGGTTAATACTTTTATCACCAGGAAACATATTTCGGAGTTTCGTAATGAAATTACCCCTCTGTAAACACGTCCATCTAGTTGTCATTAGATCACTGCATGCGACCTCTCGAGTGAGTTTCTATCCTTTAATTGAATGATAATATTGCACATATAGTGTTCTATCAGCGGTTGGCATTAACCATCGGTGCAATGTTTCTTGATGATATGTTAGTGAGATAAAATATATCTCGAAACAGACACGGATATATAAAGATTCCTGATTTTATGTTAGAAAAATATAGTTTTTACATGTAAACCACTGCATTTCATGGTGATTTTATTTAGTTAAAGTAACAGGAATATCCCTGGATGATGGATAGGACGTGATAGTTCAGCTTTATAATATCGGATACATCTCATCTTAGTCTTATGAATTTTTCTATTCGAAGCCATTTGAAATAATTTTTACACGTCAAGCTGCCAGTAAGGCGTATTTCTCCGATTAAATTTTAAAACCAATAAGACACACGCATAAATTCTGGAAGCCCACACGTGTACCACTTGGGCAGTTTTATGAAGCATGCATGAAACTAACAAGTGCACATTTTTAAAAGCTTAATGTCACACGTAAATACATTGTTAGTGTAGAATTTTAGAGGAAGATTTGTAGCTAAGAATGTGTTTCAATAGACATTTCAAAAACAAACGTTTCTGGATATGTCATGGGGATGGTCTATCCGCTCACATAGAATATTTTCCATAAGTATTACCATTAACGTTAAAAATCACATATATATTTATCTCTTTCTTTATTTATTTATTTCTCTCTCTCTCTCTCTCTCTCTCTCTATATATATATATATATATATATATATATATATATGAATGTATATAAATATACTTATATATGTATATAACTATATATATAAATACATATATAACTATATATAAATCCATATTTATATTAATATATATATATAAATATATATATATGTCTTTATATATATATATACAAATATATCTATGTATATATAACTATATATATAACTATATATATATATATATTATATATATGTATATAAAATATATATATAAAAATATATATGTATAAATATATATATATAACTATATTATTTTTAAAATACAATTATCCACTGACACAGGTTTCGTCGTCTACGACTCATCAGAGTGGCTGAATCTAACGAGATTCAAAATCAGGACCCCATGATAAGAATCCTAAACCTATACAACAGGAAAACCTCGCTTTACTGAATATATCGCGTTTTTATGTAGATGATTTTATTTGTTTTTGTTAGCGATACTCTTTGAACGAATTCAATTATTTTTCATTCAGCCAATCTGATGAGTCCAAGACGACGAAACAGGTGTCAGTGGATAATTATATTTTAAAAATAATAGATGTATGTCACTAGGAGGTACCAAATTGGTAAAATGGAAAATTATTCCCAACTCGCATTTAGGTAAAAATGTACTTTCGTATAAATAATTGAATTCGTTCAAAGAGTTTCGCTAACAAAAACAAATAAAAACATCTGTATAACTATACATGTATAAAAGAAATATATTATATATATATATAAATATATGACTATATATAAACATATATATATATATTATACTATTTTATAAATATATAAATAAATATAGATGTCTATATATAACTATATATAAATATATACATATATATATATATACAAATATGTATATACATAAATATATATATAAATAATGCGTGCCTATTTACTGCTAGCAAAGGGGTGCAGTGTTTACTTGTGTATATTTACTTTTATCTTTGAAACTCCGCGGAATTAGGACTTTGTAAATTGTTTTGGAGTATTCAATCGAACAATAAATTTGGATTGTAAAGTTCAACTTACAATTTTAATGTTCTTTTATATATATATATATATATATATATATATATATATAAATATATATATAAATATATATATGCATATAAATATTTATATATATAAATATACATATATATATAAATATATATATATATAAATATGTATAAATCTATATATATAAATATTCATATATAAATATATAAATATATATATATATAAATATATACATAAATATATATATAAGTAGGTTGTAGTTTGCTTGAAGCATTGTTGAAGAAAATTATAAGGTAAAATTAAAAGCCAAGAACAATGCGAGATTTTTTTTTTATATAGAGTAAAATTAAATGCAAACAAAAGAAATAAAGTTCTTTTTTTGTTGTTTGTTTTTTTCTTTTTCACACAAATTTTAACTCTAAACAACAGTAATTTTTTTTTTCTGTTGTATTCAATGGTGATATAAATCTCAATATATTTCAGACTTATTAGTCCATTTTCAAGAGAAGACAGCGGAAGAGTGTTCAAAATTGGAAAAGTAGCCGCAGAGTTTGCCACGTGATACCGCGAAATATGGAACAAAAAATGACGTTAGGAGAACGTTAAAATAAATCAGTTGATGTTTGAAATACTTGTTGCGTTTGTGAATCAAGGGAGATGACTATTCAAGCAAGGTTTGTTTTTTTTTTTTTTTAATTTTTTTTAAATTATTGTTTTTCTTATGTTTTAAACTTATATTATAAAAGCGGAGCTCAATTCCAGTCTATTGTTTAGTGTGGGAGTATTTTTTGAAATAATTAAAGATTCGAGGATACGAAGTTGACCTACGTTTCTTGAAGAAGCAAGAATGTTGATGTGAAAATCTGGTTCTGAAGTAATGCAAGTGCGAATATGTTTATAGAACGACGAAGCAGTAGTGTTTAAGTGTTCTTTAATGCGGTGATGAAGCAATCTGGTAGTGCTTCCGATGTAAGATGCACTGCATTTAGCGCATTGTAGGTCGTAAACAACGTGGTTCTTAAAGCATAAACCTGTGTGTGATATTGGGCAATTAGAGAGTGAACAAGGGGAAGGTGTATGCGATGGATGTTTTCGGTTGAGCTGTTGTCTTAAAGTAGATCCAGTGTGGATGAGTTGAATGTTGAGCCCCTCGCTGCGGATGGCTTTTCGGATTGAAGATGAGATTTTGTCACTGAGGAAGGGTAGTTTTAGAAAACAATTGTTAGAGAAGGGTCGGGTGTTGCGTTTTTTCTTTTTAAGTGAGGATAGGATCGTATTAGGGTAGCCGTTTAGTGAGAGGGTCTGTAGGAAATTGTTAGTGTGTGTATGTTTGTCGGAGATGTTAGTGCATTTGTCTTGTATGCGTGAGATTTCGGCATGTGCGTAGTTTAGTTTGTCCTTGAGAGGTAGCGCAGATTTGAAATGTACGAAGAGGCGTTTGCTGGCGGGTTTTCTGTAGAATTCAGTGCATATGGCACCATTTTTTTTATTTGTATTTTAAAATCAAGTAGAGAAAGAGATTCCGAAGAGTCTGGGTGTTCTATAGTAAATTTTAAGTTTGGGTCGGCGTTATTGAATTTGTGGAAAATGTTAATAGCTTCTTCGCGGGAGTATGTGATAATTAAAATGTCATCGATATATCTAGTAAAAAGGAGATAAGAATAGCAGGTACTAAGGGTGTGTCTTTCGAGTTTGTCCATATAAGCAATGGCAAGAATACCGGATAGACTGGAGCCCATGGGTAGTCCAGATACTTGTTTGAACGTGTTTTGTAGGAAAGTAAAGTAAGTGTTGTCTACTATAATACGGAGGAGTTGTAAGAGATCTCCTGGAGTAATTCCGAAGCATTGTGGGTTTTTAGATGCTATAATGTCTGCCATGAGATTAATGGCTGGATGTGCAGGAATGGAGGTGTATAAAGAAACGACGTCTAGGCTAAATGGGTATCTGTATAGTTTGAGTAGATGGTGTGGTAGATCGTTGAGTCTGTTAATTACTTGGTTGGAACTACTAACATGGGCTGGGAAGGTAGAGAGTAGAGGTTTAAGTAGGCGGGATATTAACCAAGAGATTTTATAAAGGGGACCGTTAACGCTTGAAACAATGGGTCTGGTCTGTGTGTGTGTGCTATTTTTGTGGGTTTTAATAAGGTGATAAAAGGTAGGTAATTTGCTGTATTTAGTAATAAAATTAAGTCTGTGTTGTTTTGGGAGATTTCTTTTAAAACAAATTTGAGACCATGTCTTGTTAATGTTGTTCTCAATACGAGCAGCAGTGATATTATGTGCTGGGGTGTAAAGGTCGGTATTGGAAAGATGCTCTATAGCAAGGTTGTTATAAGATTCCTGTGATATAACGCAAAATTCTCTGCCCTTATCAGAGGGTAAGTAAACTAAATCTTTGTCTTTAAGGGATTAATTTAAAGCATAAAATCCTCAGAATACTTGAACGCGAACAACACCATATTACCCCCAATCTTACCAGGAACCAATACCTCACCCTTAAATCCCTTAAAGACAAAAATAGCACACACACACAGATCAGACCCATTGTTTCAAGCGTTAACGGTCCCCTTTATAAAATCTCTTGGTTAATATCCCGCCTACTTAAACCTCTACTCTCTACCTTCCCGGCCCATGTTAGTAGTTCCAACCAAGTAATTAACAGACTCAACGATCTACCACACCATCTACTCAAACTATACAGATACCCATTTAGCCTAGACGTCGTTTCTTTATACACCTCCATTCCTGCACATCCAGCCATTAATCTCATGGCAGACATTATAGCATCTAAAAACCCACAATGCTTCGGAATTACTCCAGGAGATCTCTTACAACTCCTCCGTATTATAGTAGACAACACTTACTTTACTTTCCTACAAAACACGTTCAAACAAGTATCTGGACTACCCATGGGCTCCAGTCTATCCGGTATTCTTGCCATTGCTTATATGGACAAACTCGAAAGACACACCCTTAGTACCTGCTATTCTTATCTCCTTTTTACTAGATATATCGATGACATTTTAATTATCACATACTCCCGCGAAGAAGCTATTAACATTTTCCACAAATTCAATAACGCCGACCCAAACTTAAAATTTACTATAGAACACCCAGACTCTTCGGAATCTCTTTCTCTACTTGATTTTAAAATACAAATAAAAAAAATGGTGCCATATGCACTGAATTCTACAGAAAACCCGCCAGCAAACGCCTCTTCGTACATTTCAAATCTGCGCTACCTCTCAAGGACAAACTAAACTACGCACATGCCGAAATCTCACGCATACAAGACAAATGCACTAACATCTCCGACAAACATACACACACTAACAATTTCCTACAGACCCTCTCACTAAACGGCTACCCTAATACGATCCTATCCTCACTTAAAAAGAAAAAACGCAACACCCGACCCTTCTCTAACAATTGTTTTCTAAAACTACCCTTCCTCAGTGACAAAATCTCATCTTCAATCCGAAAAGCCATCCGCAGCGAGGGGCTCAACATTCAACTCATCCACACTGGATCTACTTTAAGACAACAGCTCAACCGAAAACATCCATCGCATACACCTTCCCCTTGTTCACTCTCTAATTGCCCAATATCACACACAGGTTTATGCTTTAAGAACCACGTTGTTTACGACCTACAATGCGCTAAATGCAGTGCATCTTACATCGGAAGCACTACCAGATTGCTTCATCACCGCATTAAAGAACACTTAAACACTACTGCTTCGTCGTTCTATAAACATATTCGCACTTGCATTACTTCAGAACCAGATTTTCACATCAACATTCTTGCTTCTTCAAGAAACGTAGGTCAACTTCGTATCCTCGAATCTTTAATTATTTCAAAAAATACTCCCACACTAAACAATAGACTGGAATTGAGCTCCGCTTTTATAATATAAGTTTAAAACATAAGAAAAACAATAATTTAAAAAAAATTAAAAAAAAAAAAAAAAACAAACCTTGCTTGAATAGTCATCTCCCTTGATTCACAAACGCAACAAGTATTTCAAACATCAACTGATTTATTTTAACGTTCTCCTAACGTCATTTTTTGTTCCATATTTCGCGGTATCACGTGGCAAACTCTGCGGCTACTTTTCCAATTTTGAACACTCTTCCGCTGTCTTCTCTTGAAAATGGACTAATAAGTCTGAAATATATTGAGATTTATATCACCATTGAATACAACAGAAAAAAAAAAATTACTGTTGTTTAGAGTTAAAATTTGTGTGAAAAAGAAAAAAACAAACAACAAAAAAAAGAACTTTATTTCTTTTGTTTGCATTTAATTTTACTCTATATAAAAAAAAAATCTCGCATTGTTCTTGGCTTTTAATTTTACCTTATAATAAATATATATATAAATATATATATAAATATATATATATATATATATATATATATATATATATATATATATATATATATATATATATATATATATAAGTATAACGTCTTTTAAACACATTTTTAAGTTTTTCGCTAAATATATGTCCATTATGGAATGCGAAAAGCTTAGTACGTTAAACAAAATCGGATTTGAATATTAAATACTACGTTATGCACTACTCCTGCTCTTACGGAATAAATGACATTGTTTACTGATTTATGTATTGATTGCTTGAACCTAGTGATTTTCCTCTTCGTTTTAGGAACATTTGTCAATTGGAGAATTATGTCTATTGCTGAAAAGTTACACTTTTTTTCTTGAGAATTTCATTTTAATGCAAGCATCTTTTTTTTAAACGTGTTCAAATGTATTTATGTATTATCAACAAAAAAACACATGAGTAAATGAAGATAACGAAAATGAAACTTAGATTCATAAATATCGGAGTTTATTTAAATTGAATACATTGTTAAATATTGCAAATTCGATTACATGTATTTGATTTACATTCTTTTCATGATAAATGCAAAACCTATGAATTCCAAAACTGGCGAAGTAAAGGATTCGGTTTATACTGGAGTGCCCACTTTGGCAATGGACATCAACACGGCACAGGCTAAGCCGATACCCCACCGTGGCGCCACACAGACACGGGGAAGTGCCCCACCAGTTTTACGCAGACGGAAAAAACGCTCCAACGACTTCCAGGATGTCACTACTTCCCCAGCGGAGTTCGTCTTCGCTGCCGCTTACATGCAAGCCAATAACTTTCGCTCACTCTTGTAGGCGCTCTGACTACATGCACGACAGCTCGAAGCTCTCAAATTGTTCTTTCACCGCATGAGCAGACACGAGGCTCTCGTTCACGAAAATGTCAATATACGACGACGTCGCCTGTTGCACGGCTTCATCCTGACGCCGAATCGGATGCATAATTGCTGTCATAATGTTCGGGACCACATTCAGCCCGAACCCCAGCCTGGTAAAACAATAGCGAGTCCTTTTGATCTCGACCGTCTCGAACAGCCACAGCGAATTCTACAGGTATCTACGGGTAGGCTCTTGTCAGGTCCCGGATTGCCGTGTACACGCCTTGGTGCCGCCACTGCCTCAGTATATGTGCGCAGACATCAGCCCTCGTAGTGTGTAGGTTGATGTGTTCATTTAGTTCTCGGTAATCTATGACGGGTCAGGCCTCTGTTTATTCTCTTGCCTGACGGCCATCATGGGGATCAGCCCCCTTGGTGATCCGATCTGATTCTCTGGGTACGGAACCAGCCACCCATTATCCATCAAAATCTGGAGTTCTGCGTCGTACTGTCCTCCCCTGAGCCGCACAGGAGGGGGATACTCCGTCAACCAATTCCACAAGGATACTGCTGAATGATCGCCCGATCACTTCCAAGACGCGGTTCGCGCGTGTTTGCTCTTGTCGTATTCCACGTGGAAGTCGGGTTCATCATTGGCGAGTAGACCTGTTCCTCGCGTTGGGAAAACCTCACATCACCGGCGTCGTCCAGAGTGATTTCACCCAGCTGTGTAATAGTGACCATTCCAAGGAGTAGGTCGAATCCAAGAAGATGTCTGCCGACCACCACCGCCTTCACAGTAACCGGGGGGGGCATTGCCAACGCTTCTCTGGACAATGCTCACCCTGAAACACACCAGCAAGCCTCCGCCTACGGTTAATACTAGGACTTTCTGTTTCGTCCATGCGGTGCAACATTTTTTTGTGTATGAGGGTTGGGTGCATGCGGTGTCAACCAGCGCTGAGCGCCTACACCCATCAACTCGCACCGTCACTACAGGAAGCGCCTTGTCCAGTATTGCTTTGGGGAGAGTGCTGTTGTCGCGGGTTCCTCCCATTGCCAGTTTCCCGGACAATTCCGTGCTTCGTGGCCTGGCTTGTCGAATCAGTAACAGCGTCCTAGTTTCTGTGCTCCATAGTCCGAGGTGCGCTTCGCATCGCTTCTGCAGTCTCTAGCGAAGTGGTTGGGGCCGCCATATTCTAGCACCGTGCGCTCTCTGTAGGCGATTCCGATGTGTCAACCGCTGCCGAGACCTGCTCTACATCGTCTTTTAGAATGTTTCGGGCTCTAGTAAACAACTCCTCAAACTCAAGCTCATTGAGCAACGCCCACAACAGCCGACTAGCATCATCCGAGAGCCCAGACAAAAAGGCGCCTGCCAATATTCGGTTGCTTTCACCGCCGAAGGGAGCAGCAAGCTTCTTCTAGTTGGCCAGATAGACGTCCACAATCTCCCCTGACCCAAGCCGACCTTCAGAGAATTGTCTCCAGGCAACAAAAGGAATAGCACCGAGTGCTCCGTACAACGCTTGTTATATCTGCTTTATTGTCACCTCATCAGCTTGCTGCTGGTACACGGCATAAGCTCTCTTAGTGAGTCTCAATGGGATGACCATAGCTGGATTCTTAATTTTGCACAACCACCAAACGCGCTTGGTCTTCTCCAGCCATTCAAGCATGGAAGGACCAGCCGGGGATCCGTCAAACTCTGGTCTCAGCTTAAGGTCAAATCTGTCAATTGTAAAAAGTTACGCCGAAATAGCTTGTTGTTGCAAAGAAAATAAAGAGTACACAAAACCTCAGCTCCCTGCAGCAGCGTCGTTCCAAGGTACTTTCCGTAGACTCGTTTTCACATCTCTCTCATCTGCTCAAGTAGGATGTTTTTACAAAATACAGAGTCCTCCAAATTTGTATATTTGCATATGTGCGCGAGTGCACAGGAGATCCCGCGAGACTGCATTGTTATATAACACGCAGGCGCAATTTTGGACCCTTTTCAGCATCATGACGCTGTGTCGAAACAGGGCACACCGACGCCGTTTAAGAGTAAGCCTGCATTCCCACAATTTTCGCCACATTATTATGATTACAGTTTTAATTAAATCCATCATCCAATTGTAACTTTTCGAAACATAATATTTACAAAACAAAAATGTTGCTGCTGTCAATATGGTTTTTAAAAATGTATAAGAAACTAGCAGGGGTTACCCGGCGTTGCTTGGGTGATCGGCCCCCTTCCCACTCTGACGGGTAACAAAAAAGTTACCCCTCTGGATTTACATGCTTGGTGCCGGCCTCCCCCCCTTCAGGGAGAGATAATCCCCAACTCCACCTTCAGGGAGGAGGGTGCCTGGAGGCTTCTCCCCCCCAAGAAAAAAAGTCACCTCCTCCTGGCCTCTTCGCCCCCCCACCCTTGGGGGGACACCAGCTCCCTCCTTTGGGGGAGAAACTGCCAAGCTCCCCCCTTTCGGGTGAGATAATGCCAGGCTTCCCCTTTTGGTGGGGGGGGATGGTGGCGTGGCCTTCGTTATAAAGATGGCCGGCCAGCTGAAAAAATGACGTCATCGCCGAGGTCCCAACAAGCAAGATATGTGGAACTCTTAGACTGTCAATAATGAACAGTAATTTTTACAGACAGCGTTACAAAACTTCAAAATTGGATTGAAATAAAGAACACGATGATTTATACTGAAATATATCTAATATTAATAATAAAAAAATAATAAAAAAACAGAAGTTGTTTGTTTAAGTATTATAAGCAATTGAATATTTCGTTGTATTATAGATTTTAAAGATTAGAATGCGTTCTTTAATTACTTATAAATTACATTTTAAAAAAGTGAAGGAACACGATTTGATTTGTAGTAAACTTGAAGTTTATTTAATATAATTAAATGAAAATTATGCATGTAAGTTTATGAATATTTGAAGCAGAACACGATCAAACCATTTGATATGAGTTAAGACAATAAACAAATATTAAAATTAAACTATTTTTTTAATCAAAATGATTTTTTAAAAATCAAAATGAATGTTTTGTAATCGAAATGAACAATATTTTTTTTTAAATCAAAATGAATATTTTTTAATCAAAATGAATATTTTTTAATCAAAATAAACCACAATATTTTTTGAATACAAATGAACCACAATATTTTTTCAAAATCAAAAACAATAGTTTTAATGGGTTTGTATTACTGTACACATAGATTCGAAAAAGTTGTCCAAAAACAAATATATAAAAAATAAATGTTATCAAAGATAAGTTACTTTTCTACCAAACTGGATATATATTTCGTATTTTTATTCAATGTAACATGTTTATTCAGCTCGAAAACCATACACTGTTTACCGATGTATTGGAAAATTCAAGATGGCGTCTGACTCCCTCTTTAACACGGTAACTTTGGGAAAAGGTGTTATAAATAAAAAACTGGATAAAATACTGTTAAAAACTCGCTCAATATATGTTACCGTGACATAGCTTGACATATATTCGGCGGGTTTTTAATAGTATTTTTTCTAGTTTTTTATTTATGACACCGTTTTCCATACTTACCGTGTTAAAGGGGGAGTGAGGCGCCATCTTTAATTTTCCAATACATCGGTAAACACTGTATGGTTTTCGAGCTGAATAAACATGTTACATTGAATAAAAACACGGAAAATATATCCAGTATGCTAGAAAAGTAACTTATCTTTCCTTTGATAACATGTATTTTTTATATATTTGTTTTTGACAACTTATTCGAATCTATGTGTACAGTAATACAAATTCGTTTTTCGAGCTGAATAAATATGTTACATTGAATAAATACACAAAAAATATATCCAGTTTGGTAGAAAAGTAACTTATCTTGCCTTTGATAACATTTATTTGTTATATATTTGTTTTTTGACAACTTTTTCGAATCTATGTGTACAGTAATACAAACCCGAAATGAACTTAAGACCACGAGAGAACGCGCGTTTTTTTTTTACTTCAGCTTCATATATATATATATATATATAAATAAGTATTTTTAAATTTTATCTTTCTAGCTTTAAAAAAAAGTTTTAAAATTTTATCAGCCGGCATAATTTATTTTTAAATATTGAAAAATTTCAGGAAAATTCATTTTTGCTAGATTTTTGAAACATGTGTGTCAACAGCTTAAAAAATCGTCTCTTCAAAAGAACATGTTTAAAAGAGGACGGTAGTGAACGTGTGTGTGTGTGCGTGTGTGCGCGTGTGCTGGGTAGTAGTACTAATACTGTCCTTTTGAGGACAGCGTTTGTTTTGGTGTTGTGTGTACGTGTGTGCGGCTAGCGCCAGAATGGCGGACGTGGTGTAAGAGGTTGGATTGTGATTGCGGGTGTAAGTTTCGTAATTTTGTAATTTGTAAATGGCAAGTTAGAAAAAAATAAACCCTTCCAAGATGGACAATAAATAAGGCAATACTATATTATGGTAAATTTAAGAGCGTAGGAACCATAGTTTTTTAGGAGATGTGATTATTGGATTAACCAATCAGAAATCGTCTGTGGCACACATATCTCTGTTTTTATAGATATATAGATAATAGATATGCTGTCATTATGACTGAGAAGTGATTAAAAATGTGGAAAGCCAGAAAAACATAGAGGCGAAGAAAAGTAAGGAGGGTAAAAAGATGAAAAGGGAAAGGAATGGATAAAAATGAAGTCATTTATATATGAATCAACAGACATAGAAAAGAACTGCAACTCTGAAAAACATGGTGACTATTTGAGATGTTGTCCCTTCAGAGTAATGGATACTTCTAACAATAGTAAAGAAGGAATAATAATAATAATAATAATAATAATAATAATAATAATAAAAACAGAAGAAACGGTATTTCTAATTGAGTTTAAAATACACTAAATGTGTGATGAAGTTGTGTTAATGTCCTAAAAGCTCAGCTGGATAGTTAATATATATGATCACCCGTAAATTTATAATAAAGCTCCTATATTTATATTACTTGTGTTGATCAAACATAAGTGTGATTTGTGCAACGTTTCGGCTGGAGTGGCCTTCGACCGTCCTCAGGCGTGTTGCTTGTTGTATAAAAAGGAAAGTGAAAACTTACTGGCTCCGGTTATTGCTTTGTAATGTGGTTATTGCTTCGTATTTTTTTCATAAAATAGAGACTAACTCAACGAATGTGAAA